>NC_091475.1:139575290-139883290 GCF_036971445.1 Narcine bancroftii
TAAATTTGAATGAAGAAGAACAATTTGGCCTGTTCTATCTGCATAAATGGTGAAAAATGCATGATTTGGGCATGTTCTGCACAGTTTCCTCAAGGAGGCACAGTTGGTGTAGCTGTTAGTGCAACACTTTTATAGTGTTAGTGATCGGGTCTGGGGTTCGAATCCTGCATTGCCTGTAAGGAGTTTGAATGTTCTCCCAGTGTCTGTGTGGGTTTTCCCTGTGGGATCCAGTTTCCTTGAACTCTTCAAAATGTACCAAGGGTTGTAGGTGAATTAGGTGTATTCAAGGGTTGTAGGTGAATTAGGTGTATTTGGTCGGCACGTGCTCATAGGCCGAAAGGGTCCGTTACCATGCTGTATGACTAAATTTTTACAAAAGTTAAAGAGAAATTCCATCCACATAGAAATGGGACCAGGCATTTCATGTTACATTTCACTCCATCTCCAGTGTCATATCTCTCTAGCATTTTACTCATGTCAGAGTGCACGATGCATGTGATTTACTGAATAGCAGAAATGAGATCAAAATATCAGAAATAAAAGTCTACATAGTTAATTTAATGAACTGTGGAGTGGCCAAAAAAGTCCCCATTGGATATTGAATAGAATTCTCTGACTTTTTATATTTGTGGAGGTTTGTGGCTGCCAGTCCTTGATACACATGAATTATTGTGAGAATTGATAGCCACTTGGTCTGTGAGTTAAAAGCAATATGCTAGAACAGTGTATAAACAACACTTCCCTTATTCTAATATATCATAATTTCAGAGTATCATCTTCCAAAGTGTGAGCTGCGATATCGCAAATTTAGATCTCTTTTATCCAACAAATCAAACTCTGTGGCTGTTACTTTATGTAGTTTTAATTCATTGATAGAACGGATAAACATTTTGCATAGGTTTGCATTAAGACTTTCATAACAATGAATAGCAAAAGCAATAGTTAAAGTCTGCTATAAAATACAAAGATATATAAAGATACAAAATCTTAAGAGATACAAAAACTTTAAAGAGACACACAAATTCAAAGAAAAAATTCTCATGCTCATGCTTCCTTCACATCTTGTAGAATGAAAGAGCAAGCCATTAGCCTGGGAAGATATTACATTTGTTTACATTTTTGAAATATGTACATGTTAGTCTTTGACAATGACCTGAGAATGAAATGGCAACAAAAATCTTTGTATCATTTATAAGGTTTTCTTTCACAGATTTAACTTTTCAACTGCTTTTCTTTTCCTGTCTCGATATCTTCCCTGACCAAAGGTTCCCAATACTTTTGAATTGCTTGGGCTCCTTCTAGATGGAGTCAAAATTTGTCCTTGACATTGTTCATTGCTCAACATTTGAACCTCCATGGTCATTATGTGAACCCTCAACATTGTACTTTCTTGTACCATTTCTGATTCATCTGTTGTGGGTTCTTGATTTGTAACCTCATTGCCTGACTCATATGATTCATCTACCTGCAATTGATCTGGTTGCCAATCTGTTTGTGTTTGTATAGGCATCACATGATCAATGTGTACTTTTCTGACCAAACATCTCAACTAAGTATGTTCGTGGTCCTAATTTTCTCAGAACTCTTGCAGGTAATCACTTCACTCATTTGAGTGATGGTTTTTTTACCTTTACATTTTGGTTTACCTCTACCCTCCTTTCTTTGACCCTACATCTGTCATTAGTTGATTTTTGTTTCCCTTGTTTCTTTTCCACTGTTAGAGCCAAATTTGGTTTTAACAAAGAGAATCTTGCTTTTGGGGTTCTTTTCAAAAACAATTCTGCTGGTGTCAGACCAGTAGTAATGTGAGGTGTATTTCGATATGTGATCAGAAAATTGACAAGTTTGTGACCCAGTGACAATTGACTCTTTCTAGGATTTGGATTCAACATCTGCTTGATCAATCCATGTTTCACAATTTGTACTGTGTGATCTGCTACTCCATTTGAAACAGATGGTATGGGGGTACTCAAGTGTGTTTTACATCATTATTTTTCAGGAACTGAACAAACTTTTCTAAACAGAACTGAGGTCCATTATTGGAAATAATTTCCTCTATAAATCCATATGATGCAAACAAACCCCACAAAGCATCCATTGTTTTGCTGGATGTCGTTTTGGTCATTGGAAACACCTCAACCCACTTTGAATAACTATCAATCACAATGAACAATTTCTGCCCCTCTAACTCAGCAAAGTCTATGTGTATTCTTTCCCACATTCTGTTGGGTCAAATCCATGGTTGTAGAGGAACTGTTGGTGGATTCTTTCCAACAGAATGACATGCACTACACTCTTTGACACACTGCTCTATGTCTGCATTGAGACCTGGCCACCATATGTAGCTTCTAGCTAAATTCTTTGTCAAACTCATCCCCAGATGTTGACTATGTAGATCTCTTAGTAATTGGGCTCTGTATCTTAATGGAATAACCACTCTTGCTCCCCACTTGAAACAACCCTGGTCATTGACATTTGATTACTACGCATAAAGAATTGCTTGATTTCTGACTGATTCAGACAACTGATTTTGCCATCTATTTGAGATATACTCTTGCACACTTGACAAAACTCTGCCTGTGCGTGTAGCCTTACTAATGTCTTTTGACATGATAAGCAACTCTTCTATATATGAAAAGTAGAACACCTCTTCTCTATTTGGAACAACATCAGATTCTAATGGCAATCTGGACATAGCATCAGCATTGCTGTGCTCTGTAAACTTGCGATACTGAATGTCATACTGATAAGTGGACAATATCAATGCCCATCTCTGCATCCTGATGGCAGCTAATGTTGGTACCTGCGCCTGAGGATGTTGAATCGCTGTTAAGGACTTGTGATCTGTCTCTTTGCTGAATTTACGACCATAAAGGTATTTGTGGAACCTTTTAACACCAAAGATCAAAGGAAAAGCTTCTCGCTCTGTATATAGTTTTTCTCACTAGTACTAAGGGTCCTGGAGACAAATGAAATGGGTCTTTTCTCCCCATTGTCCAGGATATGAGAAATTACTGCACCTACACCATAGGGAGAAGCATCACATGCTTGCTTCACTGGCTTACTCACATCATAATGTACCAGCATTTTACCCTCAACTAATTGTGCTTTACACTGTTTGAAAACTTGCTGACAAGAGAGCGTCCACTTCCATTTCGCCCCTTTTCTTAAGAGCTCATTTAGAGGATGCAAAATTGTTGACAAATTTTTCATGAACTTGCCATAGTAGTTTACTAACCCTAAAAAGGATCTGAGCTCTGAGATATTGTGAGGCGTGGGTGTGTTGGTTTTTTTTATAAATCGCATTAACCTTGCACACTAGAGTGTAAACCTTCCTTGTCTATCCTGTGCCCTAAGTACTCAACAGAGTCTTTGAAAAATTCGCACTTGGAATCCCTCACACATACATTGTGTGCTTTGAGCCATTCCAGTATTCTCTCTAATCTTTCATGGTGTGTCGCCCTACCTGGGGCTGAAATGAGAATATTGTCAAGATAACACACCACACCTTCAATTCCCTCAAGGATATGAGTCATTACCGCTTGAAAAATCTCCAGAGCTGAGAAAATACCAAATGGGAGTCAGTTGTATGATATATTCCCCAATGAATATTGATCATTAAGTATGCCTTTGACTCTTCTTCTACCTTTAACTGTAGATAGGCATCAGTTAAATCCATCTTGGTGAAAACTTGACCACTTCTGAGGGTATTGAACAGACATTCTGCCTTTGGCAGAGTATCTGGAATACTATCTCCCTCCACCCGATTTACGGTTACCTTAAAATCTCCATAAATTCTTATATTACCATCTGACTTAGCAACAACAACAACGGGGATTGTCCATGCAATACTGTCCACTTTAGAGATCATGTTCTCTGACTCAAGACTTTTTAGCTTGTTTTCAACTCTGTCCTTTACTATATATGGTAGAGAGGGAGCTTTACAATGCATTGGAGTTGTATCAGGATTTAACTTGGTAAAACTTACCAAACTTTTGCTTGGTAGCCTAAAATTGGCTCTGCTTCATCGCTGATCACCTTGGATTGATGCAGGATGATATCATCTGGACACTCGAACTTACAAACATGGGAATCATTTTCCAATTAAGCTTTATTTCTTGCAACCAATTTCTTCCTAGCAAGGCTGATTTTTTTTTTTTCCTTCACCACTACTTAGGGCAACTCTGCATGCTGACTCTCATAATAAACAGATACAAGTATACTTCCTAAAATGGGATTTCTTTCTCTTCATTAACTTCTTAACTCAATCCGCTTACATCCATGGCTCAGCTTCCAATAATACAACGATTCAGGTATGTCGCTGACCAATGTGCCAGTGCCAATTTTGCATTATAACTGGATCTCATTTAACTTAACTTGTATGGTCACGTTTGGGTTCCAATCTGTGTGATGTGTGGAAGTTGCTGTATATAACGGCTCAACATCTGTCATTGGTTCCTGTACCGAGTGCAGTGACTGGTGATTCTTCATTGTCACTGTTCCCTTGGCCTTTTTTGCCTGGTGACAGGCCATCATCAGGTGACCAATTCTGTGACAAATATGGCATTCTGCCCTTAAGAAAGGCTATAACTTCACCACATGAGCCCCATAACATCTGTAACATGCTAGCAACAACTTTTCTGCTTTTCAGTGAACGGCAACACTCGTTCTTTGCTGACTCTGGGTGCATCGGCTTGTGAGACTAAAGCCTATTCACTTCACCTACGTGTTGACATTGACTTATTCTCACTGCCTGGGAACACTTTTCTGTGAGGTCCATGGACAAAACCATGGAATAGGTTAAGTCAAATGTCAGATTGGATATAGTTATTAACTTACTTCGAATCCTCTCACTTCTCAGTCCACATACAAAGCAATCTCGTGAGGCATGATCTTAAAAAAGGCCAATGTATGGACACCCTCTTTATTGCAACTTTATGTTCTCTTCTGACAGTTAGCATTGAGTACTGAATCTATAGCTCTCAGCTATTTCCAAAGGTTTGGGATCATATGTTCAGTTAGCTTTGTAAGAATCTCTTTCAATGGTGTATCTTTTGGTTTTGCAGGAGCCAACTAGTTTTTCAATGTCTAATAAACAGTAGGCCCCACTTCAGTCAGAAACATAGCCCTTTTTCTGGACTTAATGGCTTTATTTTGCTGTAATATCTCTGTGTTAGAGCACTCTAATTCAATAATATAATTTGCAGCAAAAAACATATATAACCTTTCCACATAAGTGGAAACTCGAGAGTCTCCCAATGAAACCACTGGGTATTGCCATCCTGGAACCTGGGCTTGGTTCGACCTCATTAGGTGATTTCAAAATTTGAAAATAAACAAATCTTTCAGCGTCTAGCTGTTCAAAAAATGCCCCAAATTTCTTTCCTGGTATCCTTTGCCCTTCCAACTAAACAGGCAAGCTAAATTTTGAAAGCATAATTCTGTTATTGTCACCAAATGTGTAATATATTCACACAGAGATAAACATACAGGTTTATTCAAAATGGAAGCTACAAATTCCAAGTCTTCACAACCAGACCTCAGTGGCGATTCCACTCCAATTCACAAGGTGGAGCTAGAGGGTGGCATATTACAATTTATTACAGAAGTGTTGTTGGGAACAAGGTCTTCATCTCCTTTAGTTTCAGAGCCAGGGGTAAGTGACCTGAGGGTTGTGAGATGAGTGGGCCTGGTTGCCATGGAAACTTGTGCTGGGCTTGAGACTTTTAACTAAAGGATGTGTTCAATCTACTTACTCTATGCTTGGGTCTCTTGAAATATTTGCAGACTGTTGCCAAATTTCCACCTCCAAATCTTTCTTTGTTATCTTTCCTGTGCTTGCTCTTACTTGGTTTGATCTCATCTCCATGGTTGACATTAATGAATGACTTTAATAAATCGAATCCATTTCTCATGGGTCAGAATAGAAATATCTTGTTTTCACGTTTCACATGTTTTCACTTCTATAGTAGTGTTTGTGTGAAGCAAGTAGTTTGGCTTTAAAGCCTATTCAAAGGAGTAAATCATGATAATGTTTATTTTAAGTCAGGATATCCCAAGATTGCCATGTTTTTTGTTACTTCCAGTAGAGTGTCAAGATAACACTGAAGTTTAAACACAATTAAGCCCACAATCAAATTAATTGAATTAAGTTTCTTATTGTCATGTGTGCAGAGATAAAGTGAAATGCTTTGCATATCTTGTTAAGTCCACCTATAATTATGTACAGTAGGTTGTGCAATTTCTAAAATAGTAAAGTGTTACAATAAATCTAAGAGTACAGGGTTTAATATTACAAGGACAAAATGCAGTGTATGGACAAAAGTACATTGAAAGAGTGCAAGGGCATCAGGTTTTACCAATGAGAATCTGATACCAGCAGGAAATAAACTGTTCTTGAATCTGGAAGTTTGTCTTTTCAAGCTCATGCATTTCTACCTAATAAAAGTGGGTAGAAGAGTGTGTGACTTGCATGGAATAAGTTTTTTTTAAAATCCTCATAAGTTTCCTGAGACATCAGGAGGTATAGATAGAGTCAAATGAGGGCAGGTTGGATTGAGTGATGACCTGAGCTGCATTTAAAACTCTCTGCTGTTTCTTGCAGTCTTGGGCAGAGCAGTTCCCATATCCAGCTTTGCTAGATCTGGACAGGATACCTTCTGTGGTGCCTCTATAAAAATTAGTAAGAGATTACAGGGATATGCCGCATTTCCTTGGGCTTTTGAGCAAGTTAATTTGTTGAAGTACTTTCTTGGTCATAGCATGGTTGGAGCAGGATGGGCTGTTGGTGATATTTACACTTAAGAACCTGAAGTTTTCCACCATCTCTGACTCAGTACCATTGATCTATACAGGGACATGTAGTTACTCCCCTTTTCCTGAAGTCATTTTGCTGACATTGACAGAGAGATAGTTAGGTTGATACATGCCACCAGACTCTATATCTTCTTCCATATACCAGCATGTCATTGTTTGAGATGTGTCATACAACAGTGGTGTCATTTGCAAATTTGTTAAGGGAGTTAGAGAACCATTTGGCCTCAGAGCCATTAATACATAGGGAGTATATTACGTGGCTGAGTTCGCTGCCTTGAATGACACCAGTGATAAGGATTATAGTGGAGAAGATGTTGTCAGCAAACCTCATTCAGAGTCTGTGTGCCAGGAAGTCAAAGTCCAGTGTCTGATATGGGTGCTGACACCTCAGTCTCAGAGTTTGGGGATGAGTTTATTTGGAACTTGTGTAGATGGCAGAGCTGTACTCAGCAAATGAGAGACTTGTATCAATGTCTTTGTTATCAAGGGCACAGTGTAAGTCCAATATAATTCACCAGTCATCAAAATGGCTTCTGCCCTGAATCCATTGTGATGACTGGTGAATTATATTGAAATGAGGTTAGTTTGGAGGCTGGGATTACTGTGGCCAACTTGAAGCACTTCAAAATTATGATGTCAGAGCCAAAAAAATAGTGGAATCCAATTATGGTTTAAAGTATCACCTCAAGACATCCCACTGCTCTTTACAGCAATCAAATAATTTTAAAGCATGGTGTGTTCATCTCAGCAATGTAGGAAATTCACCAGTCAAGTCCTGCACAGTGTGAGCCCGTGAACTGGAACATCTAGATGTGCAGATTACAAGATCACCAAGGAAGAGGTTTACTGTTTGTTTCATTTAAAAAGTGCAGTGGATTCTATTGGCAAAACAGAACAGTGCTCAGTTTAAAATGCCAATGCATTTCTTCATTTAGTTTTATGAAGGGATCAATATAAATCTTGAGCTGAAGAGAGAATCAGTTTTCATTTCTGAATGAGTCACAGGAGTGAGAGCACAAAAATAATCATAACACCTTGTATGATCCAATGCACAGTTTGAGATCATCATTAATTATAAGAACAAAACACAACTATAAATGTTTGTATTGGGAAATTTGACCTGCTATTGTTCATTTAGGTTATCTTCTATGACATTTCTTCCTTTGAGTTCTCTCTTTTGTTATGCATAATCCAATCACTATTTCAAAGTCTTTACTTAAATACAGGAAAATTAGAAGAAATATCACTCTATTCTGAAATTCACGAGTACATGTCATGAAGATGTTGTAGCGATTACAGGGACTTGGGTGATGCAAGGACAGAATTGGCTGATGTAGGTACCAAGATTTAGATATTTTAAAAGGGATAGGATGGAAGGTTAAAGAGAGGGACAGAGCATTACTGGTCATGGATAGTATCAGAGTTGCAGAAAGGGAGGACACTGTGGATGAAATCCGTGAAAGGGAGCAATCACTGTACTGGGAGTAGTCAATAGGTCCACAAAGAGCACTTGGGACACTGAGGAACAGTTAAGTGAGCAGATTTTGGAAGGATGCAGAAATAACAGGGTTGTTGTTATAGGAGATTTCAACTGGAGGATTGGAAAATGGCAAATTTGGTCCATTTGTTTAAAAAAAGGTAATATGGTGAATCCTGGAAATTATAGATCAGTAAGTCACGTGCAAATTAGTGCAGAGGATTTTTAAGGATAGGGACTTATCGAGAAGTACAGTCTTCTCAGAGACAGTCAGCTTTGGGAAGGGAAGGACATGCCTCACAAGCTTAATTCAGTTCTTTGAGGAGGCATCAAAAGAAGTTATGAAGACAGAATGAAAGATGTGGTGTATATGGATTTTTGTAAGGAATTTGACAAATTCTCCCATCGGAGACTTGGTCAGAAAGCAATGAGGCATGGGATGCATGGAACCTTGGCTGTCTGGATTCAGAATTGACTTCCTTATAGAAAGCAGACAATAGTAGTGGGCAGAGAGTATTCTACCTGGGGATCAGTGACCAGGGAAGTTCTGTCTGGGTCTGTTCTGGGATCCTGCTCTTTGTGATTTTTATAAATGACTTGGGTCAGTAGGTTTGTGGATGATACAAAAATTGGAGGTGTCATTGTGGACCAGAGAACATTACAGCACAGAAACAGCCCCTTTGGCCCTTCTAGTCTGTGCCAAACTGTTATTCTGCTTCATCCCATTGACATGCACCCAATCCGTAGTCTCCATATCCTTCATATTCCTGTACCTATCCAAATTTACTACTTCAGCCAGCAGCTTGTTCCACAGCCCCACCACTCACGGTATGAAGAAGTTCCACATCATGTCCCCCCTAAACTTTTTCCCTTTCATCCTTAACCCATGTCCACTGTTTTGTATCTCACTACCCTCAGAGGAAAAAGCCAAATCTACATTTACTCTGTCCATTCCCCTCATAATTTTAAATACCTCAATCAAATCTCCCTTCATTCTTTTACACTCCAGGGAATAAAGTCCTCTCTAGGGAATAAAGTCCTAACCTGTTTAACTTTTCCCTGTAACTCAGTTCCTAAAATCTGGACAACATCTGAGTAAATAATCTCTGCATTCTTTCAATCTTATTGATGTTGATATCTTATCTGTAATTAGGTGACCAAAACTGCATACAGCACTCTCCTGCGTTGGCAGAATTATTCTGATTATCCATCCTATTTGTGTCTCTCATAATTTTATAAACCTCTATAAGGTCACCCTTCAACCTTATATATTTCCATGAGAATAAACCCAGTCTATCCAATCTCTTCTTATAACTATGGGCCTCCGTTTCAAACAACTTCCTGGTGAATCTCTCTGCACGATCTTTATTGCTATTGCAGTGTTGCAGTGTCTGGAATAGTGCACAGTATTCGATGTGTGATCTACCCAAGGTTTTCAACACTGCAACCTCTTATTGTCAAAATTTCAGCCAATGGAGGCAAGTATTTCTTTATCACTACCTTATTCAAATTTTCAGCTGATCAATGTCAAGATTCTTTTATGATTAATGGTAGGATAATTAACTGTGGAAGAACAGAGTGACCTTGGGGTCTAAATCCATAGATATTTCAAGGTTACAGCACAGATTGATAGAATAGTTAAGAAGGCCTATGGAATACTAGGCTTCATTAGTCAGGGATTGAGTTCAGCTGTCATGAGGTAATGTTGCAGCTCTATAAATCTTTAGTGAGAATAAACTTGGAATATTGTATTCAGTTCTTTTCACCTAATTATAGGAAGGATAGCGAAGCTATGGAACAGGTGCAGAGAAGATTTACCAGAATGTCACCTCGATTGGATAATATGTTTTATGAGGCAAGGTTAAAAGAGCTAGGGCTTTCGTCTTTGCAGTGAAGAAGAATGAAAGGTAACTTAATAAAGGTCTACCACATTATGAAAGACACAGATAAGGTGGACAGCCAGCACCTTTTTTTCCCAGGGAGAGAATAGCAAACGCCTGAGGACATCTGAATATTTTATTTGTTCAACATACATAATGTCAAAAATTAAGAATATTGTAGGATAAGTACATAATAAAATATTAACAAATATATGCTGAAACTTCATTAAAAAAAATCTAAATTACTAAAATCTACAAACTAAAAATAACCCTTTCAACCCACCTTTCCCTCAAACTAATCTAATCCCAAAACTAAAATGTAAGATATTTCATTATAAAACAATTAATTCAGATAGAGTCAGTTGACACTCAAAGACCTCAAAATCATCATAAATTTGTTATATTTTCAGGAAAAATTCACTGATCAAGAAAGAAATTAATAAAATTATGATTTTGATTTCATTATTTTAGCATATGAACCCCAAATTTGCAAAAAAAAAGAATATTTATCCCTTAAATTATATATTTTTTCTAATGGAATACAGTTTTGAATTTCAGCATGCCATCTATCCAATGTTCATGGAAATTGGATTTCCACGTTACAGTGACACATTTTCTTGCTATGACTAAAACAAACTTAAAATTTAATTGGGAATCTGACAACAATAATTTAGGAGTAACACTTTCAAAATTTCATATCAAATGTAATTCAGGATTTAAAGGAAAATTCACTCATGTTCTCCATTGTAAAAATTTACTAATAGAAACCCAAAAAGGGTTAACCTTTGAACAAGACCACGTAGAGTGAAGGAAAGTTCCAGATTCCGTTTGACTTCTAAAACAATAATCAGATAATTCCAAACTCCATCTATTCAATTTCTGAAAAGTAATATACAATTGATTTAAAAATTATAACAAAGTAATCTATATCATACATTAAAAGTATTTCTCATTACCTCTTTACATAAATTTTGCCAAACTTGTTGATCATGGCCAAATCCCATTCCCATCTTTCTTTTGAATTAAACAAACCTACTTTAGATGTCTGTTCTTGTTGTAATATATATGCAATTGAAATAAACTTTTTAATTATTTGATCAAACATAATTTGTTCTAAATTATAAAGATCTTTTAAAATCATTTCTAGTCCAAATTTCTCTCTCAAATAGCCTTCATTTGAAATTAACAAGATAATGTATACCATATTTAAGGTATACTATATTTAAACATTAATTGATCAATAGACATCAATCTATTATTATCACAACAATCTTCCAAATTAGAGATTCCCTTGTGATACCATATGTTTATAAAATGATTATTTTTTTTAAATAAAAGACAATAAAGGATTAATTAATGGTGTTTTTTTTTAAATGAAAGAATATTTCCATCAGTTTCTAATTTAACTTCATGCCAGATATTTAGCAAATGTTTTAGTATCAGAGCTTCCTTATCTACTATATTGGATTTAAAATCCCATTTATAAATAAACTCATCAGGTTTAACTTCTCCTATCTTATTTAATTCAATATCCACCCATGATGGTCTAATTTTAATGAACATAAAAACTAAAAATCTTAATTGAGCTGCTCTGTAATAATTCTTAAAATTGAGAAGTTGTAGTCCTCCTTGTTCATATTTCCATGTTAAATTTTTATAATGACTTTTTTTGCCATCTTCCCCTTCCAAAGAAATGTCCTAATTTGCTTATTTAAATTTTGAAAAAAACATTGAGAGAGATATATGTAAAGTTTGGAATAAATATCGAAGTTGTGGAAAAATATTCATCTTAATACAATTAACTCTCCCAATTAACATAATCCATAAACATACCCATTTCTTTAAATCTTCTTCTATCTTTTTAAATAATGGAATATAATTTAATTTATATATCTTTTTTCAAATTAGTATCAATATGTATACATAAATATTTACCAGAAGACACCAGTACAAGTGAAAGGAGAAATGTTTAGGGGAGACATCAGGGTAGGTTTTTTTTTAAACACAGAGACTTTTAGGAGCCTGGAACATATTTCCAGGGCTGTGGTAGAGGTTGAAACAATAGGGGCATTTAAGAGACTTTTAAGAGGTACTTAAAAGGCATTTTAAGAGGTATTGAAGAGATACGTGGATGAAAGGAAAATAGAAGGATTTGCGATAGGGAGGGTTTTTTTCGGTTGGTATATATAGGTTGGTATTTATCTTGTAAAGACAGCTAAATTGATAATTATAAGGTGAAAAGTCACAAACAAGATCAGCTGATATTCATGAAACATCTTACTGAGTGTTAAATGTCTGTTGATTTTGACAGCTTATATTTTGTTCTTTGGAATTATTTTATTTCAATGTTTCTTTCTGTCTTTGAGCTCAAATACACTTTAATTTGTTTCTCTGTGATTGTGGAGTCTTAATACTGACTGATTCATGGCATTTATGGCGAAAAATAAAGAGCTCAGAGTGGTATCAGGTGTTGAGAAATATAAACTCACCTGAAAATAATACTGAAAAGTCTGAAATATTTTGCTTTAGCTTCCAATGAAGTCATTTCCTAAGACTTTGAAACATGGAGGAAAGTTAAGAAATGACTGCAGAAATATTGCCAAAGATAAGAGGAAAAATTGGACATGGTGCGTGTTGTAATTTAATCTTTAACAAAAAAAATAATTTAGGGATACTGCATAATAACAGGTCCTTCTGGCTCACAAGCTCGTGCTTCCCATGTGACCAATTAACCTAACCACGTTTGTCCTTCCAATGTTTTTGAGAAAAGATAAAAATAGGTTGATAAAGAGCATTAAAATTACAAATGTGGTTGAAATCATCCAGCATCTAGCATCATTAAATGCCACAAATGAATATGAAAGAGTCAAAGTTGTGAGGAGGATGAGCTGATGTTTATTTGAATCTCATAGAACTAGTAAAACAACTGGCAAAAGTGGACAGACAATGGGTAACAGCCTCGAGATCCTTGGAGCAGATGAATGTGGAGCAAGGCATTAGTGCAGAAATCCTGGCATTGGCATCAACTCTTGAGGGAGCTATGGTTAACGTCACGGTTACTGCAGTGACCCATGTTTGAATCTGCCATGGTGTTTAGGGAGTTTATACTCTCTCCCCATGACATGTGTGAGTTTCCTCCGGGTGCTCCAGTTTTCTCCAAACTTCCAAGACTTATGGGTTTGGGAGGTTAATTGGGTGTAATTTGACCGCACGTGTTTTGTGTGCCAGAACGGACTGCTATTGTGCTGTATCATTAAAATAAAAAATAAAAACATTCAATTTTCATAATCATTCACAATGTTTGCCTTCTCTTAACCATCATTATAATTCTCAAGACTATAGTTATAATTGGGATGTCCTTCCTGATTTTGTTCCTCATCCTCCTCCCCCTCCTCATCACCATCATCAACTTGTTTCTCCTGTGACTTCTGATTTTCAGGAAAGGACAGTAGAAGATAAGGAACAGGCGACCAGAAACCCATTTAACTTTTTAGGAAAAGAAAGAGCATCAAAGGGAAGATGGTGCCATGTTTCATATTAATCGACTTGTATGTTTGATTGCTGTTTATTGACTTCAGTTTGGCATTCAACACCTGATAAGGATGTTCAGCCTGCTGGGTCTAAACACCTTCCATTGCAATTAGATTCTCAACTTCCTACAGAGGATAAATCGAGAGCATCCTGTGCAACTGCATCACGCCTGATTTGGAACCTGTACCACCTCAGACAGCCAGACCTTGCAGAGGAGAGTGCAGAAAAGACCAGCGGGGACCCTCTTCCGAGCATGGAGGACATCGACTACACTCAATGCAGGTGGAAACCAAAAAACATTGTGAACTGTTCTCCCTCTGCCATCTGGCAGGAGATACTGTAGCACTCGGGCCCTTATGTCTTGAGTAAGAAACAGACTTTTCTCCTAAGCCATCAGGCTCCTGAATTCCCAGTACAGATGTGGATAGTGTTTTGTGGACTTTCAGTGTACACATCTTAATATCTAAATATTTGATAATGTAACTGTTTTCCTAACTTATATCTATGTGAATATGGTCTATAGTCCTCGAAAAATGCTATCTTATCCAACCATGTGAGCATGGTATAAACGATAAATAAAGTTGTCTTGATTTGAAAAATGGTCCTGTTCAATAATATCATAACCTTTTCCTCATTTAAAAAAAAATTACTGAAAGATTAGGCAGCCAGATCACTTAGGAATATTGCACAATGTGACAGTAAATAACAGTAAAGGTTGATTGTGTGTACCAATTGGTATGAGAGGGTGAAGTTATGTTCAATAATTTTGAATGCAGACTGGAAAAACTGAAAAGTTCACAGGTAATATTATAATTGCATAATCTGCTTTTGGATCACATTTGGTTCTGGTTAATTCCTCTTTGGAATGCTATGTTAGTTTTAGTGAGTCTTAGGATAAACTTCATTATAATCATAACTTAGTCTAATACACTATATTGCTATTGGGAAGGTCACAAAAATAGATTTCAATGTCTTTGATGATAAGGTAATATAACTGAAGCAAAAAAAAACATCTGGATTCAATCTGGAGGTGGAGTTCTCGAAAAAAAAATTACAAAATGTTGGGCTGCTTTGGAACAGAATGATAGGCCCCCTCTCTCTCTCTCTAAATCTTCTTCCCATCCTCTTCCCCTACTATCTAATGTTATGTCCCTTTACCTTTATCTCCAGGTTCTGTCTTATCACCTCTGGTCCTGTCCTCTGCTTCTTCCGACCCTTAGTCAGGTAACATTAACCCCTTCTCCCATGACTTGGTTAAGGGGCCCAGACCTGAAATATTGACTGACCATTTCTACCTGTGTATGTTGATCTGCTGAGTTCCTCCTGTGATTTATTTTTGTCTGGTGGAGATATCTGGGCTCTAATTAAGTAAAGATGATATTAGGTTGCAGAAAAAAATAGTAAGTGGAGTTAATATATGGATTCTCATATCCCAGTGATGAATTTTTTTTTTAATCTTAAAGTGGTTGAAAATATTTTACACTGTGTTTAGAAAAATGTATGGTTCAAAGTTTTAAATATATTCTTCCAACAAGCATGCATCATAAACATATTTTTATTATGTTTTGTTAAATTTCACTTGTTTGGTAAAGCTCAGCAGGACACAATTTGGGTCATTAACCATATTTTCCTGTCCTCAGATCTTTCTCAGTAGTCCTTCCCATAATATGTTAACAAGATTTGGAGACATGTCCCATTTGTTTACAACCATTGTTTTCTCACATTTCAACATCACCTCCATTACTTATTTTTAGCCTGGTGTGGCAGAGTATAGAGATATGTTTTTAGGATATAAATTAGGAAATGTTTGTTAGAGTAGGTCACATACAAACATTTTAAAACAGATCTCATTTGAAATACTGGTGTTCTGCTAATGCTAGACATGTCAGCTCCACAGCTTTTGCAAGAGCTTTGGAGAGTGCCCAAGAAACTTCACTAATGCATTGTTGTTTACAAAAGGCAACAGATGAAATAGCTTGTTGGAGCTGCCTTCTGTATGGAAGGGTATTTGCTGTTCTAAGAGGGTCATGTGGTTTTGCAAGCAAAGGGAGAAAAACAGGCTTTCTTTCAGAAAGAAAGAGAGAGAGAGAGGCAGAGATCACTTCTACAGTGTTACAGCCAGTAACAACAGCTAGGACTTGAACAGAACAAGCTGGCAATCTTGTGGAAAGCTCCATTTGGAAGATGGCTTGGTCAAAGCCCTTGTGGTTCATGCAAGAGGAGAGAACTGGCTGTCTAATGTATCATATGGAATAAGAGAAACAAAAAGGAACTCTGTTGTGACTTGAAAAAAAGAGTTTATCATCTAGAGAACCTGAAGAGGCAAGTTTCATCAGCAAAACACTGAAGTGGCTGATGGAAGTACATCATTTGTGGACGTCCTGGAACAATAAATATCTCTCTGAAAACCGACAAGAACTTTCCTGAGCGGTAACCGTTTACCTTTCAAGCACCAAACCCTGGTGAACTTTATAAATGTTAAATTCTGTGTACAGTATAAGAATTGCCTGCGACCAGTGAACTTGGAGGAATGAGAAATGAGATTAGACTGTGAACCAAATAACTTTTCTGAACTTACACACACATTACATACATGTGCACTTAGATATCTCCACCAGACAAAAATAAATCACAGGAGGAACTCAGCAGATCAACATACACAGGTAGAAATGGTCAGTCAATATTTCAGATCTGGGTCGCTTAACCAAGTCATGGGAGAAGGGGTTAATGTTACCTGACTAAGGGTCGGAAGAAGCAGAGGACAGGACCAGAGGTGATAAGACAGAACATGGAGACACAGGTAAAGGGACATAACATTAGATAGTAGGGGAAGAGGATGGGAAGAAGATTTAGAGAGAGAGAGAGGAGGCCTATCATTCTGTTCCAGAATTAGAAGAGGGTAAAGTTAGGTTAGTTAAGTTAAAGTTTGATTCTATTTTCACGTTTAAAAATAATTAAAAGCAACTTTTGTTTAAGTAACCATTTGTCTTGGATAATATCTATTGCTGCTGGGTTTTGGAGTCCTCTGGGCTCATAACATTGGTACTTCGAACTTTGCAGTCCAATATTCTGCTCTTTAATATACTTTCTCATCCTATCCTGCTGCCATCAAATATCTGAGTGCAGGGGGGGTGTGGCAAGATGGTGTAGAGGGCAGACGTGCAGTCCTAATCCTCCCCAGCCAGATTTTTAAACACCCGTTTTTAGATTTTAATCTAAGTATATAAATGTTTTATTTCTGTTTCTAAGTATACTAGTTGTCTATAATGGCAGCTAATATTTAAAAAAAAAACCTAAGACTTAACTACAGAAAAAAATACTTTTTAAAAGTGCTGAAGAACTGAGGCCTTCCTGTCCAGCTGGAACTACGGAGCTGTTGCCTGGAACTCCTAAGCCACAGAGAACTCCAGCCAGGTTAAACATTACACCAGCACTGGTCTTGTTTCTGCAAGATGGCGCCGGCTTGTTGAAGAAATTGACAGACTTTGACTCACGCGTTTGTGATGATGGGCATGTGGGCGATTCGATGGAGAAAAGAACCCTTGGGCCCGCGCCGCCATCGGGGGAGCCGGGGGCGTGCAGGAAGGCGCTGGAGGCTGCCCCTGCACAGCCCCTTGCTATGCCAGGCATTCACAGTGCTCCCAGGGTCCGTGATTTATTGGAACATGTGTGGGATGCAGGGAGGCCTGAGCGGCAGCGCCCCGATGTGGTTGGGGCACCGTTGTCGGGTGTCCAGACCCACAGTCGCACGGGAAAAGGTCTGACGATGGAATAAGAAGACGACTTACCTTTCATAGCTAGTTCACAGGAACAACTGGAGGAGGAGCTTGTAGAAGGTGGGTCTGAAGATGTGGCATTGGAACCCGGACTGAACTCTATTTTTACTGTGCTGGAAGGGATTGCTTACTATATGGATACTATGTCTCAACAAATGACCCAAATGCAATCAACAATGTCTGAAGATCTATCTACGCTTAAGATAGATGTTAATAAATGCCTTACTTCAGTAGATGTAGTACAGGAAAATGTTTAAAGTTTGAGACAGCTTTCTCTGAATGTAAAAAGCAAGTTGAACGTAATAAAGATAAAATAGAGAAAGTGGAAGAATCCTTTGTGGATTGGGGAATTCAGAAGAGAGAATTATTGAAAAAGATTAATTCATTAGAAAATCAAAACCAGAAAAATAATGTAAACATTTTGGCCCTTCCTGAAGATATTGAAGGTGCGGATCCAATAAAAAAATTTAAGGATTGGATCCCTGAGGTGTTGGGTAAAGAGTTCTTTTTGGGTGGATTGGTATTGGAAAGAGCACATAGAGTGTTAAGGAGGAAACCATTACCAGGTCAACCATCATGAGCAGTTTTAATTCGGTGCCTGAATTATCAGGATAGAGAAATGATTTTGTGATTGGTGGTACACGAGGCAAAACAAAGTCAAACCCAATGATGGGTCAGAATAATAGTTTTCTTTTATGCTGATTTGAGTCAAGGAATTATCAAACGTTGACACGAGTTTCAATTCGGCAAAAGATATGCTGTGGCGGAAAGGATATAAATTTGCTTTTCGTTACCCTGCTGTGTTGAAGGTCTTTTATGGCAATTATCAGTCTCAATTTTTTTTTTAGAATGATCATGATGCATTAGTTTTTGCTAATTCGTTACTGGATATTAGTGTTCAGAGAAGAATTTTGCCGTCGTCATCAAAAAGAAGGGCCAATGGAAATGGGCAGAATGGAAAGAATGGGAAAGATGGGAAGAAGGAGGCTTTGACACACAATCTTGCTGATGTTGAAGATTCAAACCAATCTTTGCGACGGGAGTCCCAAGGTTGAATATGTTTATGACTTTGAATTACATTATTATATATATTGTATTTCTGGCTGGGGGGAGGTGGATGGCAGTGATATCTTTGATAGTCATTTGGCACTGGTGGGGTGTACCACAACCAGTTTTTTTAGGGAATTACTACCTTTGGGTGTTTTTTTTTTCTTTCTCTTTTGTTTTTTTTTGGGGGGGAATTAATTGTATTCCTTTCCATATCAACTTTTTTTTAATATTAGGGGAGGGAGAGTAGATTTTGTTTATCAGTAGGAGAGTGACTTTTTGTATTAAATGATTATATTGTTAGTATATTAAAATGTCTAGTTTGAAATTTGCAACTTTTAATGTTCAGGGATTAAATAATCCAATTAAGTGAAAGCGAGTTTTAGCTTATATCAAGAAAATGAAAATTGATATTGCTTTTTTACAAGAAACACATTTGATTGAAAAAGAACATTTTAAATTGAAAAGAGATTGGGTTGGTCATGTTTTTTTTCTTCATTTAATTCTAAGACAAAAGGTGTAGCGATTTTAGTTCATAAGAATATCTTTTGAGTTACAGACTGTAGAGGGGAATGCTGGGAGGGTTTTAAAAGTGAATTATAAAATCTTTAATGAACTTTGGACCTTACTTAATATCTATGCACCTAATGTAGATGATGAATGTTTTATTTCAGATGCTTTTTTTGTTACTGAGTCAAGCTAATGAAAATATTCTAGTTGGGGGTAGATTTTAACTGTGTTTTGGATCCATTGATGGATAAATCCCCAAAATGTATTAGAAAATCAAAGATGATGATACAAATTGGGGCTTTAATGAAGGACTTAAATATGGTAGATATTTGGAGAAGGATTAACCCTACAGAGAACGATTTCTCTTTTCATTCTTCCCGACATGATTCCTTTTCTAGAATAGATTTTTTTAAATATCTGCATATTTACAAGGAAAGGTATTACAGGCAGACTACAAGAGTAGAGTTATATCAAATCAATCTTTATTATTTTTTTCTCATGAAAGTTTGGAAATAGTACATTCATCCTAGAGATGGAGGTTTAATACAATGTAGCTAAAAAAAACCCTGAATTTGTTACTATTGTTAAGAAACAGATTGATTTTTTTCCTAACTGAAAATGCTAATTGAGTTAAAAATCATTTTGTATTATGGGATGCATTAAAGGTTTATTTAAGAGGACAAATAATCAGTTATGCTACTAAAGTTAAGAAAGGGTATATGGCTGAAAGTCTTAAATTAGAAAAGCAGATTGATGAACTGGAGAAGGAATTTCAGAAGGGAGTGACTGAAGATCAAGGAATAGCTTTGACTAGATTGAAACTGCGATATATGTTACAGATTTAACAATTTGAATGTTTACTTAATCGAACTAAGCAACGATATTATGAGTGGGGTGAGAAGGCGCATAAAGTCCTTGCATGGCAGTTAAAGAAGGAACAGACCTCAAGGGTTATTAATGCTGTTAAAAAGATTTCAACAGTTACTTATAAACCTCAGGAAATCAATGAACAGTTTTATTCAATTTATAAAAAAATATATACTTCTGAGGGGATACAGGATAATGGATCTATTGATTCTTTTCTACCTACATTAAAGCATTAGAAGAGGATATTATAGATTTGGAATCTCCATTTACAGATCTAGAGATTAAGGCTGTTATGTTGGAAATGCCTAATGATAAGTCACCAGGTGATGACGGGTTTTCGGTGGAATTTTATAAAGTTTTTAATGAAGATTTATCCTCGGTGTTTGGGGTGGTATTACAACCAGCGACTGAACATTATGAGTTACCAGAATCTTGTTCTAGTGCTTTAATTACTGTAATTCCAAAGAAAGATAGAGATCCGTTACCTTCGTATAGATCCATTTCCTTATTGAATGTGAACTATAAAATAATAGCTAAATTGTTAGCAAATCAATTTGCTAAATATTTACCTAAATTAATACATGTAGACCAAACAGGTTTTATTAAAAATAGACATGCTTCAGATAATATTCTTCAATTAATTAGTTTGATCAATGCATATTGACAGCAACACAAATTGATGCGGAAAAATCTTTTGATAGGATTGAATGGAATTTTTATTTACGGCTTTGGAAAAGTTTAAATTTGGCTCCTTTTTTATTGGCTGTAGTAAAGCTTTATATAGAAACCCGACTGCTAGGTTGGTGACAAATAGACAGGTTTAGTCATTGTTTAAATTGACATGTTCTACTTGAAAAGGTTGTCCATTGTCACCAGCCCTGTTTGCGTTGGTCATTGAACTCTTAGCTCAATTAATATGACAAAATTAACAGATACAAGGGGTGAGAGTTTTGGATGAAGAGTATAAGAATAATTTATTTGCAGATGATGTTTTGATATATTTAACAAATCCAGAACAATCTTTGCCGCATTTACAGGAATGTTTATTACAGTACGGATCATTATCCAGATATAAAGTTAAGTGGCATAAAAGTGAAATTTTACTGGTAGGTGAAGGAGATTATTCACTTTATAAAAAATGTTGTTAATTTGAAATGGTCAGATAAAATTAAATATTTAGGGATAATAGTGAATACTGAGTATCAATCTTTATATAAATTAAATTATGTTCCATTGTTTAAAAAAGATAAAACCAGACTTAATTAAGTGGAAAAACCTTCCGTTAACTTTAATAGACCAGGTTAGTTGTATTAAAATGAATAGTTTTTCATGTATCCAAAATCTGTTTCAATCAATACCATGTTCTCTTAACAGGAATTTTTGCCAGGATTTAAATAAAGTTACTAGGGAATTTTTATGGAAAGGTAAATTACCAAGGGTAGCATTAAATAAACTTACTTGGAAGTACTCATTAGGTGAATTGCAATTACCTCACTTTCAGAACTATTATGAAGCAGCCCAACTCAAATTTATGGATTTTTTTGATGGATTTGGATTGGCCTCCAAGTTGGGATAAAGTTGAGATAGCATGAGTTTTTGAAACTGCAGTACATCAATTTATATTTCGGTGGAATATAAATTTATTAAGGAAGTATAACGTGCGGATATTAAAACATTTATTGATGTTATGGACAAAAAATAATAAGATTATAGGATCAAAAGGTAAATTATCTATTTTAATGACATTATATAATAATCAGCTTATTCCTTTTTCATTATTTAATAGTAATTTAAAGAATTGGGACTTTAAGGGTATAAAAATATTGCAGGATTGTTTTGTAGAAGGTCAATTTCTTTCTTTTACTCAATTGAAAGAGGGTTTTGATATTGCTGAAAATTATTTATTTGTTTACTATCAACTTGGGTTGTTGGTAAAAAAAAATATGTATGGTAGAGAGATGATTTTACCTGTAATGTTGGAATTTGAGTCTTTGATTTCTTCTATGCCTAAAAAAGGCCTATATTTCTGTTGCGTATCATGTATTATAAGATAATATGGATAAGCTGGAATGGGAGGAATCTAAGCTAAAGTGGGATAATGATTTAACTTTTGTTTTTCCTGAAGACTACTGAATGGATATATGTTATGATAGTGTTACTAGATTGACGAATGTATGATTTGGAATGGTTATTTATAATTTTTTTCCATCAGTTATATTTAACTCCTGAAAAATTGAAAAAAATATGACTTTAGTAATTTAGATTCTTGTTTTAGGTGTGGTACATGTGTTGGAAATTTTTTGCATGCTGTTTAGTCCTGTATGTGTGTACAACCATTTTGGGAAGAAATTAAGTTAATTTTGGAAAAATTGTATAAGTTTAAGTTACCATTAGATCCATCCATTTTTTAAATTGGGTTATGTGATTCCTTTAAAGGGATTGGGATTAGATCAATTCCAAATTGCATTTGTATATTTAGCATTGTCCGTAGCTCGAAAATGTATAGCAAGTACATGGAAGGATAATGTAGTGATTAATATAATGCCATGGCATAATGAAATGAAAGCTTGTATTGTTATGGAAAAAATTACATATGTTCTGCATGATAATTTTTTTTTGTTAATAAGTGGTCATTATATTTGCAACAAGCCATGAAAGACCTCAACAATGAAGACACTGTTTACATCCGGTACCGCACGGATGGCAGTCACTTCAATCTGAGACGCCTGCAAGCTCACACAAAGACATAAGAGCAACTTGTCCGTGAACTACTCTTTGCAGACGATGCCACTTTAGTTGCCCATTCAGAGCCAGCTCTTCAGCGCTTGACGTCCTGTTTTGCAGAAACTGCCAAAATGTTTGGCCTGGAAGTCAGCCTGAAGAAAACTGAGGTCCTCCATCAGCCAGCTCCCCACCATGACTACCAGCCCCCCAACATCTCCATTGGGCACACAAAACTCAAAACGGTCAACCAGTTTACCTATCTCGGCTGCACCATTTCATCGGATGCAAGGATCGACAACGAGATAGACAACAGACTCGCCAAGGCAAATAGCGCCTTTGGAAGACTACACAAAAGAGTCTGGAAAAACAACCAACTGAAAAACCTCAGAAAGATTAGCGTATACAGAGCCGTTGTCATACCCACACTCCTGTTCGGCTCCGAATCATGGGTCCTTTACCGGCATCACCTACGGCTCCTAGAACGCTTCCACCAGCGTTGTCTCCGCTCCATCCTCAACATTCATTGGAGCGACTTCATCTCCAACATCGAAGTACTCGAGATGGCAGAGGCCGACAGCATCGAATCCATGCAGCTGAAGATCAAATTGCACTGGGTAGGTCACGTCTCCAGAATGGAGGACCATCGCCTTCCCAAGATCGTGTTATATGGTGAGCTCTCCACTGGCCACCGAGACAGAGGTGCACCAAAGAAGAGGTACAAGGACTGCCTAAAGAAAGCTCTTGATGCCTGCCACATTGACCACCGCCAGTGAGCTGATATCATCTCCAACCGTGCATCTTGGTGCCTCACAGTTCAGCGGTCAGCAACCTCCTTTGAAGAAGACTGCAGAGCCCACCTCACTGTCAAAAGACAAAGGAGAAAAAACCCAACACCCAACCCCAACCAACCAATTTTCCCTTGCAACCGCTGCCTGTCCCGCATCGGACTTGTCAGCCACAAACGAACCTGCAGCTGATGTGGACTTTACCCCTCCATAAATCTTCGTCCGTGAAGCCAAGCCAAAGAGAGAAAGAGATATGCATTTAGATGTACCTTGATTTTTTTTTAAGTTTTTCTTTCTTTTTTTTGGCACTCCTTAAGAGAGCTGGCTGAAGGAGTGGGTTTCTTTTTTTTAAATTTTCTTTTTTATTCTTAATTCTATAAAAAATCTTGTTGTGGGCTGTATTTTGTATGATTACTAATAATTTTTCAAATAAATAGGTTTTTTTTAAAAAAATCTGAGTCCAGAAATTTGATGGCAGCATAGTCATGCCTCCCTCCTACTGCACCATTTTAAAAGTGTACCATTGAAAAAAAGTCACCTTTGCTTGTTCTTCCCATTGAAGCTTTCTATTTCTATTTTAAATTACTATTTCAATATGATGTAAAATGATGATTATGAGCATAATCAAAGAAGAAAATGGAGAGTTTTCAGTGTTCTGCTGAGATAATTGAACTTGTAACTGATGCAAATGCTTTTGCTTGCTTCCATAATGTTATTTTCTCTGGGAGACCTTGGAAGAACGAATATGTAAAATTCTGATGTCTCCATCTGTGCTTGAGTGCCTGAACCAAATGGCCTGTTTGGATGATTATCTAAGCAGTACTGCCATAAATATTCTTGAAAAGGATGAGAAAATGTCTGACGAGACATGTAGGGCAGTTATCTGAAAGCTCTTTCCTCTCTTGGTCATCTCCCAGTTTGCTTCTGAAATGTCAGCCACACTGTCTTTTTTAAAAGGCTGTGATCTAATTTCAATGCACTCAAGTAGATTACACCCATTTTACGTGAGATTTACAGCAAATGTTACTCAATTGGATTTGCATTCATGCTGACTGTTTTGTAGATGCAAGGGCAGTTGAATGATTTAATAAATTTATCATGATTAATCTCAGGATTAAAAAAATAATTACTGAGTTAATCACAATTTAAACACAACAAAATAAACAGGAATTCATAATGCTTTAAATGTTTGATTGAATACTTTTGGCCATTCATTCATTTACTTTTTAATTCTTTTCATATTTTTGACTGATTAATTAATTGTTAATAGTTTGCATCTGCTTTTGAAAAACAGTCAAATAAGACCAAGCATATAGTGTGTAGGGTTTGTACAACCACTTCTTTCCCACCTTGGTACATGTGACATTGAATTTAAACTTGACTTGGTGCTTAGAGTGCCTTGAGGTAGAGAGTTCTTATCAGGAGTAATGGTGCAGATTCCATGAACATTAATGACAAGCAAAGATAGCTTTTTACTATGGAAAATCCAAGCCAAGTTTTGTGTTTTTTTTTCCCATTAAAGTCCATGTAAAAAAAGTGAACAGACTGATTTCTGTTTGTCTTCAACACAATTAATTGACTGTAAGCAAAGACCACTTCACCAATAGCTTGCATGATGCTATTTCCCCCACCCACCCCCCACAAGGGACAAAGCTGAGGCAAGTCACCCTGCAATATTCACCAGCGTGATTCCTATGGGATCATTCATCTCCAAACCACTGCCATATCTCGGCGAACTTCAGATCAATTATATGTTTATTTTTCAGAGCAGCATTTATTATATGTTCCTATCTCCAGATTTTTAGAACCAATAATAAATATTAAACAATTGCCTTGAAAGACATATTGGTTTTACAAATGGATGACATAAAGCTTAAAGTGAAGCAACTGCAATTACATTCTTTGCAGTTGAAAATTGTTGAGGAATGTGAAGTTGGATGGTTGATACTGCCCATATTTACTGAGATCTAAGTCCCAAGCTGTTTGTTGTATTCCTTACAGTGAGATGGCACAATTAGCTTCACCAATGATGAATGTTTCTTGACACAAGAGGCTGTTACTACTTCTGTTTAAAAATAAATAGATTATTAATCAAGTTGTGTTTTCTCATTGTATGGATCTTTGTTGTGATATAAAACCACACATTTTTCAAACAAAGGGCGTAAACTTCCGAGGTTGTCAGGTTTTGGGAAATGAATGGCCAGGAATTTGCTGGTAGTTCTGCATGTTAATTTCTTTCTATTCTGATTAGATTGGGGAAAGAAACCATTTGGCATATTTAAATGTCTAGGGGATACAAGGTACAAGTGCAGGAGCAATCACATGACTCCCTTCTTGACCCTCCTCATTGCCCTGCACTCAGCGCTCTCTCTCTCTCTCTCTCTCACATGCCTGTCAACTCACCTTTGATTCTTTTGCTTTAAATAATCTTTTTTTCCTGCACTTCCTTTTGATGTAGGTGAAAACTGGAGCACTCCCCTAAATTCAGTCAGGGTATAAACACGTGGTGAACTCCATTCAGAAGGAATCCAGATCAGGATCAAACTTTGGTGCCTGCAGTTGTGAGGCAATGGTGTTGCTCGTGTTTCAGACCATGTTTCATGGCTCATATCCCCAAGGTATTCAAGACCAAGCAGACATTTTCACTGTGGTACTGTGGTACAGCTGATAAAGCTACTGTATGGCAGCAGCAGAGACATGAGCTCCATTCTGATACTGTTTGTACGGGGTTTCCATGCTCTCTCTGTGACCACGTAGGTATTTTACAGTTGCTCCAGGTTTTTCTGGCTTCCCAAAGTTATGTAGGTACATTATTTGTGAATCTTGGGAGAGTTCATGAAAACATAAGGTTAGTGAAATGTGTAACTTAGTTTGCTAATTAGTTGTTCACATTCAATTTCATTGTCATCTGATACACAACTGGATGAAATAATGTACCTTCGGCTACTCAGTACACTTTACACACAACTGATATCTATATATACATAGCAATCCAAAATAAATATTTATAGAATTGTTCAATAGTCTCACCACCTGTGGAAGAAGTTGTTTTCTGTCCTGGATTTTATGCTTCTATATCTCTTACTTGAAGGTAGTGTCTCAAAGATACAGCGGACTGGATGGTAAGGGGCCTCAATGCTTCTCTGAGCCCTCTTTAAGCACCCTTCGTTGGTTAGCTTATTATGACATGCAGACTATAGATAAAATGAAAAGCTTAGTTGTCTATGCCATCCAGGCAGCCCACTCTATGATATCTTTTTAAATCTGACAATTCACAGAAAACAACTTGGTATGCAAACAACAGGAGAAGGAACAGACATTCTAAATGGATGGATCACTGTTTGGTTTAAAAGTGCACAGGACAAGAAAAAAGCTGCGGAGGGTTGTGAACTCAGCTAGCACCATCACAGGCATTAGTTTCCACTCCATCAAGGACATCTACAAGAGACAGTGTATTAAGAAAGCAGTCTCACTCCTCAAGGACCCACATCACCCACACTGCTACCACCAAGGAGGTGGACGAGCATCCAGTAGCACAAGAACAGCTTTTTTATCTCTGCCATCAGAATGGACAATGAACTACAGGCATTAGCTCACTTTATCAAATTTCTGCATTAATTTGTTTAGTTTTAAATGTGATTTTTATTGCAAATTTTACACTGTAATGCTGCCACAAAACAATGAATTTTGCGACATGTTAATGACAATAAATTCTGATCATGTTCAAAGTCAGTTTGTAGCATTTCAACATATCAGAAAATCAACATCCTCATACCAGAAAAACTGGTGTCTGTAACTGAATGGACACAATGAGCAAAAGGATCTTTTCTCGTGATGCATCTCTCTGTGACTCCAGGATTCACAAACCCATTTGCTCGAGTGGTGATTGTAACAGGAAATTAAAGTGATGTGCTTCTTTCTTTTAAATAACTTCATTATCTTTTGATGCTATTTATCGCAACAAGTCTTTGAATGAATTGTTGATTTCTCTAATTTAATGGTTTATTGATGTATTTTATTATCAATCATTACTGAATCTGAATTCCCTGACATTCAGAAACATTTAAAATTAATGACAGCTTTCTGCTACAAAAATCCAGTGATCTGTTTTTGGCAGCCCATTCATGTCACTTTGTTTCATCATTCAATTCCCTGCATTTTCACTGCCTCTTGTTTCAGCCCAGGACATTTCTGGCCCAGCAAAGTCCTCCTTGGAAATGTACTTTGAGCATATTGAAATGTCTAGGGAATACAAGGTACAAGTGCAGGAGCCACATCCTGCAAACAGTGAGTAGTTGTTAGCCAATTACAATTGAAATCAACCTGTTGATGTTCTGTCCTCAGCTTCACAACAAATGCATCAAGAAATGGGTTTCTAATTCAGCGTTCAGTGAAAAGCCAATGGTATTTTACATTGTCTGAAACACAATGCTCCAAATGAGATTTTAAATCGAGCTATAACCGTTGTAGCAAATGATAAAGGTCCTATGGTAAGAGACAACATTAAAGAGTAAGAGGCAATCATGATGTTTTCTTTAGGTCTTTCAATCTGGGAATCCATGAGACATAAAAGGCCATTGCATTTGCCTTGGTAACAGACCCTGAAAATGTAATGACATTTTTTTTAAACAATATACTACAAAATGTTTAAGGAAGATGTCACCATATAAATCAGTGTTTTTATTTTCAACAAGATTTGCCAGAGCTATGCAATTTTTTCTATTATTATTTTGCAGAGCTGTCATTTTTGAACTGTTAACACAAATATTAATTTGAATCATGAACATATGCATAGAGGCCAGCTGCAGGCAGATAGCTTGATTTATTTGAAGTTGATGTACTGAGCAACTGCAAAACTAATCAACTTCTGCTGTCTTTTTTTTTCTGTTCACTAAGTAGTAAGTATTTGACTAACAGAAAAGGTCAGAATCAGAATTTATTGTCATGAACAAGTTACAAAATTTGGTGTTTTGGAGCAGTAACAGTACATACATTCAGGTTATGGACTATCTTACAACAATAATGTTTATAAAGAAAATGTAAAAAAATTAAAATAGTGCATGAAAAGTAAGGTAGTGTCTTTGATACATTGATCATTTAGGAATAAGCTAGGAAAATGTTATTTACATTATAAAATTGCCAGTTTTCAATGTGAAGTGACAAATGCATTGTACTGTACCGAAACTGATTTCTTCCCATCTCAAATTCCCTTTATACACTGCCACCCTTAAATCTTCTAGTAATTTCAAGGTTAACATCTTCTTTCACTCCACCCTAACCCTATTTAATTTTCTTCCCCATTCATTATTACCTATTCATTTTTTTTTTCCCCATTTGGTCACCTCATTACAGGAAGGACCTGTAAGCTTTGGAGAGGGTGCAGAGGTTGTGCCTGGATTGGAGAATATGTCTGATGAAGCAAGGTTAACAGAAGTAGGGTTTTTCTCTTTGAGTAAAGAAGGATGAGAGGTGACTTTATAGAGGTCTACAAGATTGTGAGAGACATAGATAGGGTGGACAGTCATCTTTTTATTCCCCCCAGGCAACAGTAGCAAAAACCAGAGGACATTTGTACAAATTGAAGGGATGAAAGTCTAGCAGAGATATCAGGGGTACGTTTCATTACACAGAAGATAGTGAGTACCTGGAATGCATTGCCAGGGGTGCTGGAGAAGCCTGGTATAAATGGGATATTTAAGACTCAGATAAGCACATGGATCCAAGAAAAATAGTGAGTTATGAATGTGAGGTAGGGAAGGTTTAGATTGATGAGTAGGTTTATATTCTGTAGGTCAGCACAACATTTTGTGCCAAAGGGCCTGTACTATTGTGATGGGCTGAGGTAGCAGCAAGAAAGCACAAATCTCAAAAGATTGTACAACTGGCTTTATTCCAGTAAAATTCTGAACATCAGTTCAACCCTTGGTGGCTCCCCGTGTGACTGGCTCAGGTGAGGCCAGCTCAGGTTTATATTCAGGTTGGCTTATTGACAGCCGGCCAGGTGGAATCAGCCCCTTAACTGGTCTTCCTGCAGGTACAGAGATCGCCCCCTGCAGTAGGCTGATGATCATATCACCACAAATATGCTGTGATGTTCTATTATCTATGTTCTCTCTCACTCATGCTAAAGTTGTTCTCTAATTGCTTTTGCACATTGATTTTATAAATTCTCTTCCTGTCTATTCATACCTCTGCTTACTACTCTTTCGCACCTAAATTAAATTAACTGTTGTTAAATTTTGTAGTCCCCAAGTATGGGTCTGCAACATTAAAATTCAATTCAAATTCTGCTGAGTGTATGGGCAGATGCTGAGAATGCTCGCGCCCACCAGCATACTGTATTCACAATATTTGTGAATGGAGTGGAGAAAAGACAAATCAAGTTTATTGTCATCTGATTATACAAGTATAAACTGACGAAACAACATTTTGTGGTCCTCGGTGCAAAACATGCAGATATAACCAGACCTAACACACATACAGACAAATGATACACATGCAGAACAAGTATTCCATCAATACAAATAAATAAATTGATTGATAGATGAATAAATGAATAAAAAGATAGATAAATAGTGTTTTGTACATACAAGAGTCTCAAATAGTGTGACCAGTTCTTTTGGTTGTTCACCATTCTCATTCCCTATGGGAAGGAATTGTTCCTCAGCCTGGTGGTACTGGCTCTGTCTCCTGTATCTCTTCCCTGATGGGAGATGCTGTATGCAGGGTGGAAAGGATCCTCAATGATATTGTGCACCTTCAGTCAATGATCCTGAGATCACGCCAATGGAGAGAGACTCTCATGATCTTCTCTGCCTCTCATGGTCCTGAGAATTGACCTTCAGTCTATTATTCTGCAGCAACTGTACCACACTGTGATGCAGCTGGCCAGGGCACTCTCGTTTGAGCTCCTATAGAAGATTGACATAATGGAGGCCGGTAGTCTTGCCTGCTTCAGTCTTCTCAGGAAGTGCAGTCACTGTTATGCCTTCCTAATGAGAGGAGATGTATCCACAATAGACCACTAGTTAAGTGACTCCAAGGAACCTGGTGCTCACCACTCTCTGAACTACAGAGTAGCTGATGTTTAGTGGAGGATGGTCATTCCTGCTTCTCCTGATGTCCACAATCATCTCCTTCATTTTGTTTCCATTGAGATTCAGGTTGTAAATCACAAAATTCTGTAGACACCACAGTTGAAGTAAAAATACAAAATGCTTGAGAAGGTCAGCAGGTAAAACTTTTTTTAATGTAACAAAGGTAAAAATACATAACTGACATTTTGGGCTGCGCCCTTCATCGAAGTATGAGAAAATGCCAGCAAGCAACCAAACAAAAGAGTAGGGGGGGCAGGAAGGAGGAGGTGGTAAGGCAGGAGATGATAGGTGGCCTTATGTACTGTCCCACCCTGACCACCACAGATTGGAAGAACACCTTCACCTGATTTTCCCCTGGGAACTCTCCAACCAGATGACATGTATATTGAATATACTGCTTTCCACTAAACCTACTTTCCTTTTCTTTCGCCTCCCCCCTTTTCTGTCCTTCCAGTTCTTTCACCCACATACCCCTACCATCCCCCCCTCCCTTCTTTCTCTACCTATAATCTCCTGCCTTGCCACCCCACCACCCCATCACCAGACCTTCGAAGCATTCCATAATGATGGACGTCAGTGCCACAGGGCGGTAGTTATTGAGGCCTGTTATTTTTGCCCTTCTGGTACCAGGATGATCATGGTTATCTTGAACCCTGGAGAAATGATGGACTGCTGCAGTGAGGTGTTGAAGATATCAATGAAGACCTCCATCAATTGGTGTGTGTAGTCCTTCATTACCCGACCAAGTATGTTGTCTGGCTCCGCCTCCATGTGTTGGTTCATCTTAGATAGGGTTCTCCTCACCTCAACAGTGACAATGCAGGAGCCCCATTCATCAGGTGGACATGGAGCTTTCTTTACCATCATCCTGTTCTTGTTATCAAACTATGCATAGAAGGTATTCATTCTGTCCAGAAGGAAGGAGACATGGTGCTTAACTTCCAAGGTTAAGCATTAAAAAGATTTTATGAATGTACTTTTTTTTGTTAAGATATACATATGATTGAATTTATCTTTGATTGTTAACATATGCTGATGTGATTGCTGAAAAATTCAGGACAGCAGTCCAAATGTAGAAGTTAATAATGGCCAGTGCTATTGGAAATTTCTTGGCTGTGACCCACTATTGCTCTTTGCAGAATTTATTAAAGGAACAGGAACTGCAGGAATTCCATTAGATCCTAAGACCATAAGACATTGGAAGTGAAATAGGCTATTAAGCCCATTGAGTCTACCTGCCATTCAATCGTGAGCTGATCCATTTTCCCCAATCAGCCCCACGACCCAGCCTTCTCCCCATAACCTTTGATGCCCTGGCTGATCAAGAACATATCAATCTCTGCCTTAAATACACCCAAGGCCTGGCCTCCACAACTATGTGTGGCAACAAATTCCACAGATTTACTACCCTATGGCTGAAAAAATTCTGATGCAACTTTGTTCGAGCAGACCCCATTCAATACTGAAGTTGTGCCCTCTTGCCCCAGATTCTCCCACTATGGGAAACAATCTTTCTCTGTCTACTCTGTCCACATCTTTCAACATTGCTTGTTAAAATTCCCCAATACTACCATGACATTCCCCTTTTGACACACCTTTTCTATTTGCTATAATTTGTTGTTCATGTCCCAGCTACACTTTGGAAGGCTATGTGTAACTGACACATTGTCTTTTTACCCTTGCCATTCAAGTCCTATCTCACCTCTTTCTCATGATTTAATGTTGTTCCTTACCAACAGAACCACACAACCCCTTCTGCTTACCTGCCTATCCTTTCAATATACTGTGTATCCCTGATTATTAAGGTTCCAATTACATCCATCCTTTAGCTACAATTCCTTGACAGCAACAACATTGCTCCTGCCTACAAGGTCATCCGCTTTATTTATTAAGCTGCATGCATTTAAATACAAAACCTTTAGCTCTTTATTTGTTACATTTGACTCTAGGACCCTGTTGCATTGCAACGCATACCACTGGATGCAATTTTGTCCTATCTGCCTTCCTTCCACACAAGCTTTCTAACAGCTGTCCCTACTTGTGCACCAGCATCCTCTTATTCTGATTCTTCACTTTGTCCCATTCCCCTATGGAGTTTAACTATTCACCACCCCCCTCCCCCCACACTAGCAGCATTAGCAAACCTCTTTGCCAGGTTATTGGTTCCCCTAGAGTTCAGGTGCAACCCATCTCAATTGTACAGGTCACCCCTTCTCCAGAAAAGTTTCCAATAATAGAATAACTTGAAACCCTGCACCATTCTCTTTAGCCACACATTATCTTCCTGTTCTGACCTTTCCTAGCTCGTGGCACTGAGAGTCATCCAGTGATTACCACATTGAAGGTTTGTTCTGCTCTTCAGCTTCATTCCAAACTCCTTAATCTTACCATTCAGGACCTCTATGCCACTCTTGCCTACTTCATTGATATCAATATGAACCATGACCTCTGGCTGCTCACCCTCCCCCTTAAGAATATTTGCACCTGTTGAGTGGACCCGAGCACCTGGAAGTAAACACTCTTTTCCCTACATCTTGCACTGGGAATATGCTCTTTGATCAGGTTCTTGATTAAACCTGGCACAAAATAGACATTTACGTAAGAATATAAATCTGTGGGGAAACAAGGTAAGTTGGATTTTTTTTTTGATGTATCCTTGATTTTTTTTTCCCAATTATTTTGTGTTTTTAACTTGAAGTTAATTTTCTGGTTATAAATGTAATTTTAAGATTTTTTTTCTGTTGCATGATGTTTAATTGTTTATGCTTCTGAAGATCAGAGAGATTTGAAAGCTTAAAATAATCTTGAGAAGTCTGACAGAGGGCAAGATGAAAATGGACTTTGCTTTTAGTCCTGTATATATATGATACCGCCAGTGGGCTGATAACGCCTCAAACCGTGCATCTTGGCGCCTCACAGTTTGGCGGGCAGCAGCCTCCTTTGAAGAAGACCGCAGAGCCCACCTCACTGACAAAAGGCAAAGGAGGAAAAACCCAACACCCAACCCCAACCAACCAATTTTCCCTTGCAACCGCTGCAATCGTGTCTGCCTGTCCCGCATCGGACTGGTCAGCCACAAACGAGCCTGCAGCTGACGTGGACTTTTTACCCCCTCCATAAATCTTCGTCCGCGAAGTCAAGCCAAAGAAAGATATGATACAACTACATTGGTCAAGGTTTCATTGTTATTCTAGATCTATCGTAGCAACAGGTCTACAGAAGATGCCATCTCACTGGTTCTACACAAAGCCCTGGAACACCTGGACAACAAAGATGCATACATCAGGATGCTCTGCATTGTCTACAATTCAGCATTTCACATCATCATCCCCTCAAAATTAATCAGCACCAAGACACACTGCATAATTGGATCATGGATTTTCTCACCTCTAGACCACAATCAGTGAAGATTGGTAAGAACATCTCCACAATCTCAATCAGTACTGAAGAACCATAGGGCTGGATATTTAGCTTCTTGTTCTACTCACTTTACATCTATGACTGTATAGCTTGATACAACAGCAATACCATCTATAAGTTCAATTATGATATCACAGTAGTGGGATGTATAAAATGGGCCGATGAGTCGGCAAACAGGATGGAGATTGAAAACTTCAATGAATCGTGAACCAATATCAACCTCATACTCAATGTCACCATAACCAAGGAGTTGATTGTCAACTTCAGAAAAGGAAAGTCAGATGTATACAATCATTGGGGGATCAGATGTGGAGAGGGTGAATAAATTTAAATTCTTAGGAGTCACTATCTCAGATGATCCTTCCTGGACCCAACACATAAATGGCATTGTCAAAAAAGCATGTCAGCGCCCCTACTTCCTGAAGAGTTTGTGGAGATTTGGTATGACTTTGGAATCCCTGGCAAAGTTCTAGATACGTGGTGGAAAGTGTGTTGACCGACTGCACCATAGTCTGATATGGAGACACCAATCTCCCCAGAGAGCAAAACCCTACAAAATTTAGTGGACACAATCCACAACATCACAGGCAAAACCCTCCCCACCATCCAGAACATCAACAGGGAATGCTGACATTGGAGAGCAGCAGCAATCAAGGATCCACACCACCTAGCACACACACAATTCTCACTTCTACCATCAGGAAATAGGTATAGTTCCCACAAGACTCACACCATCAGGTTCAGGAACAGCTGTTGCCCTTCCACCTTCAGACTACTCAATAACAAACTCAATCAGGGACTTATTTAAGGAGTCTTACTTTTGTGTTTTATTGATTTTTTATATTTCTTTCCATGTTGCAGTTTGTTTACATTGAGTCAGTTTTTTTTTTGCACGGCCAATAAGTGGCAATTCTGCTTTGCCCGTGGAACAAAGAATCTCAAAGTTGTATGTGATCTTATGTATATACTCTGACAATAAATCTGAAATTTTGCAGATCATAGGATCACCATTACAGAATATAGTTGGGACATTGATGAACGGGTCTGGTGCCAAACCTCACTCAGGAGAATTTAGGCCTCTTCCCACCCGGAGCTGAGTTTACACAGGCTAGATTGATTTGTGAATGTTAACAGATTGAAAGTTAAACAATTTTCAAAGTTAAAATGCAGTTGAGAGTTGATGAATGATTTGATGTTTCTTTGCCATTCTACTGCTAATTTGAACAGAGTGGCTTGTGTGGGCAGGTGTTGTGAATAAGGAAACAGGTTTGGTAGGTCTCAAAGGCAAGAACTGTGAACACATTATTGATGGGGAAGGATTTCATTTACAGAAGGCAAGGGTGGGAAATGGTTACTGATGCAGCACACACAGACAAACCTTCCCCCCACACACACATACACAGACAAACCTCCCCCCCCCACACACACACACACACACAAACCTTCCCCCCCATATACACACACACACAAACCTTCCCCCCCATATACACACACACACACAAACCTTCCCCCCCATATACACACACACACACAAACCTCCCCCCCCATATACACACACACAAACCTTCTCCCCCCCCACCCCACATACATACACTTGACCATCCACCAGCGTTGTCTCCGCTCCATCCTCAACATTCATTGGAGCGACTTCATCCCTAACATCGAAGTACTCGAGATGGCAGAGGCCAACAGCATCGAATCCACGCTGCTGAAGATCCAACTGCGCTGGGTAGGTCACGTCTCCAGAATGGAGGACCATCGCCTTCCCAAAATTGTGTTATATGGTGAGCTCTCCACTGGCCACCATGACAAAGGTGCACCAAAGAAGAGGTACAAGGACTGCCTAAAGAAATCTCTTGGTGCCTGCCACATTGACCACCGCCAGTGGGCTGATATCGCCTCAAACCGTGCATCTTGGCGCCTCACAGTTCAGCGGGCAGCAACCTCCTTTGAAGAAGACCGCAGAGCCCACCTCACTCACAAAAGACAAAGGAGGATAAACCCAACACCCAACCCCAACCAACCAATTTTCCCCTGCAACTGCTGCAACCATGTCTGCCTGCCCCGCATCGGACTTGTCAGCCACAAACGAGCCTGCAGCTGACGTGGACATTTACCCCTCCATAAATCTTTGTCCGCGAAGCCAAGCCAAAGAAAGAAAGAAAGAAAAATGAATGTGGAGAAAATAGTGTGGGAATAAAATACACACACACATGCAATGATCAAGGAAAAATCATTAAGATGGCCCACTTCCTTTTGGCTCAGTGCAGGTGTGGGCCTCTGCTACAAAGGACATTAATTAAACACTCTCAAACCTTTTAACAGTATACAGCTTACCAACAGTTTCTCCAGTACCCCTCCACATTCCTAGGCCTGAAGTGAAGCAAGGTGGTCTCAAGCTGGCAAAGAGAAAGAATAAAGAACACCTAGCATCTTTATAGTGCTGACAGATCCAGCCCAGCTCATTAGCTGAGCCCAAAGGCTCAGTGCCTGGAGGTTTAATCTACAACAGCTAATGGCCCAAGGCCAAATATAGGCAGGCTGGAGAGTGCAGTCGAGGTAATTTACATGGTGCCACCAGCAAGGTGTGCACTAATGTGTGTGCTGGAACCAAACCTTGATTGGCAGCTGGTATGTCCTCTGATTAGGTAGGGGGGAAGTGCTGCCACATGGCAGCCACAACCCTTCCCAATACAATCCACCCATCAGAGGTCACCAATCATGAGTCAATCCATAACTCTATGTATCTGTTATCTTCTTCTTTCTTTCTTTGGCTTGGCTTCGCGGACGAAGATTTATGGAGGAGTTAAAAAAAAAATCTGTATCTGTTATAAGTAAATACAAAAAGACATGTTTTTTTTTAAACAATGTGAATCAAGTGTGTCATTATATACACTAGTGCCTTCTGAATGCAGGATAAGACACATAGTCAAATTCAATAAAAACACCTCATCAGCCCCTCCCCCCCACCCCCAACCCTGAGCAAACAGAGATATTGTGTGCTGCGGGAGCTGTTCCCCAGAGCCAGAGGGGAGGGTAGAAACAATAATTAGTTTTGTCACCACTCATATGCCTGGTTTCTCTGGCTTAACTGGCAAATGTAAGCACACTTACCACCATTGTCTGTGAGCAGGCAGTAGAAGGTCCAGAGCCCTCTCTTGGCTTGTGCATTCTGTGCCTTGGCCTCATGCTTGAGCGCTCCTTAAACACAGAGCCCAAATGCATGTAACCGTGCTATCCTGTGATGAGGCAGAGGGAAGTCACCAGGTATACATCCAGGGTCTACCTGGGGTGCTTGTTTTTCTGAGCTGATGCTTGACACCAGATGTCATTCTCACTTGCATTTCTTTCAAAGGGTGCCCCAAGTGTTTATGATGGATCCCTATAATTACAGCCAGGAGGAGTCAGGACAGAAAGTTAGCCAATTTAATGTTTTTTTTTAAATATAAAGGCTCCCAAAGCCCCCACCCCATGAAGTGATTTTCTGTTAATTGGAGTTCTAGGTGAAACAAATTGTATGCAATGTTTCCTATGTTGGAATCTAGGGGTTAAAACATCATGGAATATATGACTATGTAACAATATTATATTTACTTCATGTTTACTGGTGGAATCTAGGGGTTAAAATATCACAGAATATATGACTATGTAACAATTTTATATTTACTTCATGGTTAAGGGAAAAGAGTAATGTAATTAAGTGGCAATCGCAGCATGGAGCAAAGTTGGCTGAGTCCAGTAGGGGTAGAATGGTCTGCTCCCATAAAACAAGGGAGAGGAAATGGATGAAACGAATTAGTAGGAATGCTCAAACTGAAGGAGGTGTTGACTAGCACAGGAGACATAGGCCAGACCAGAACAAAGAGTATCCTGTAAGAAACAAAGGGAATGGAGCCAGTCTAGGAAGAAGATTAAGGCATGAGGAGGTGTTAAGGAGAACAGAAGAAATTGGCCAGACAGGAACAGAACGATGATTGGAAATATCTGGGGTAGGAATTGATTTCTGTTCAAAACAATAGGATGGTCTGATCTTGAGGATTTAAGATAAGAGATCTACACCCGAGATAAACTGTAGAATAGGAAATTGCTGGTGATATACTTTATGTAAGAAATCTAGCAAAGAAAGCCAACTTTTGTTCTGTATGGTAATTTGGATCTATATAAACTGAGCAGACTGGGCAATAGGGGTCAGTCTTGGGGAATTGCTCACTGAGCAGGTGACCTATGAACTAATGACTGACCCAGAGCTCTGTTAAGCTTTATTCTTGTGCTGTGTAATAAACTGATTGTTGAACCGAATACCTTCTCCTATCACTTCATTCTAAAGAACACGCTGGACTCAGATGACACATAGACTAAATTAAGGGTAGGGAAAAGCCAGAGTCCGACACATACCATGTTTTGATCAATTCCAGTCAACTTACAAACTGTATCTTTGCATCCACAGACTGCAATTATGTATCAATAAATTGTAAGTTTCTTTGAATGTACTCAGAGACATTATGCATAGTAAATACCACAGCTAAGGGTACCATTTAAAAAAATCCATTACAAAAGCTCGATAAGCTAGAATGACCAGTGATAAAGTTTCTCTTCTTTGCATAATACATGACAAACTGTCTTGTTGGTCAGTAGTCACTGTACAGGAGCTATAAAATCACAAGCGACCCTGAGGAAAGTGTTGGTCGATGTCCCTATATTGAATGGATTGTAGCGAACGGTGGCACCAGGCAGAGATTTTGTCCAGAAGCCTAGCAGGACTCTGCACCCTGGGATCTTCTGCCAGAGATTCCATTCAGCATCTGCCTCACTAACCGATATCTGTAATTTAAAAGGAACATTTGCATGGCGGGATGAGCGTGGCAGTGCTTGTTCATCAGCTTGTTTTGCTGTTGTTCTGGTCCTCATAGGAAGGTGGGTTTCTTATGGGAGACCCTATAGGGTGGTTCAAAAAGCATGATACAGTGGTGTATGTGCTGCCATCAATAACTTAGGAGGCCCACAAAGCTCTGGGTGTCTCTTGTTTTTTTTGAGGGGATGGCAACATTCACAGTTTCATTCTTGGCAGTCTCAGAGATATCTTTTTGGCCTGAGCACCATTGTATCCCCAGAAACAGGACATTCTGGCTGGGACATTGGATCTTTTCAATATTAATGAGGCAGCCCATTTCCTGAGGGAAATTAACATGTGAAGAGCCCCTGAAAATAATATGTTGGACAATTTACACCTCTGGGAGGGTTGGACATTGCTAAATTGTGGAATGTGTCTTGTCTCTTGTCCAAAGTAACTGCAAATTGCTCTTGTGAGTTGAAATAGAGGAATGGAAAAGATAGCATTCTTGTTGCAGTGTCTGTATTGTGGGCTACAGTCAATCTTGGACTGCTTTCAGGTGGCCAGAATAACCCAACGTAAAGCCACCTAAAATAACCAAATCGGGCTGTCACCTGAAAGCAGAGAACCCTGACCCGAGGAATACTTATGCAACCCTCCTCGGATAGGTGTATTCTCCGCTTCCGAGTGGTCCCCCTAGGCGGGACTATGACCACATTTGACAGGAGCCACCATTTGCTCTGTGGTGCCTCTTCCTGCTGCAGAATTTGCAGGTGCCAGAGCAGCACCTTCAGCGCTGCCACCTGAATGTCGCTTCGCACACATCCACAGACGGATCTGTAGCTGGATTCTCCCAGCTATTCCACTTGAAAGTGACTTTGGAGAGAGGTTCCCCTTTGGCTGTCCCAGCTACAATTGTAGCCCATGCAACCCTAAATATAAACTTACCCCTGTTAGTATAAAGGGACTGTATGGAGTGTGGCTGCAGTTATAGTTCTGGGTTTAAACTCTAGAGAAGATGCACACGCTTGAGAGTACAAGCAGTATTAATTCATTGGGTCATTCACTCTTCCTTTTATAGGCCATCTTAGTCTTGCTGTTACATCATCAGTGAGCATGGCCTACACTCCATGTTTGTATTCTCTACTTGTGTCGGACCACAGATCGCTACATGATACCACCTCACCTTCAGAATCAGTGATTTATGTGTCAGCTCTATCATTGGGAGGCCTCCCACTGTGTCATGGGGCCATATGGGTTACTGCCTGGCTGGGGTCCAAATGTTTGAGATGGTTGATCATGAGCAGCTCCTCCCTGCCTCCAACATCTAGCACAGAGGTTGCCCTGTTGTGCACCTGGTAGAGTCCTTCATAAGGCCATTGAAGTGGCGCTTAGTGAGCACCTCATCTCACAAAGATGTGTATGCATTCCTTTAAGTCTTTAGGGGTGAAGGTTTCGGGCTCGTCGTCTGCTTTGGGAAATGACAGGGCCAGTGTGTCTAGCTTTTCTCTTAGGTGAGTCAGGCCCATTGCTGGTGGTTCATCTGTGTTTTTGGCCAGGAATTTGCCAGGGATGATCAAGGGTGTGCCGTAGACCATCTCCGCTGCTGATAGGTCAAAATCCTCTTTTGGAGCAGTACAAATCCCAGGAGGACCCTTGCGAGTTTGTCGGCCCAGTTAGGGCCTTTGAGCCAGGTCATGAGGGCTGCCTTGAGGTGCCTTTGGAATCTTTCCACCAACCCTCAAGACATTGATGGAATGAGAGTAAGTGTTAACTTTTAATCATATATTTTTTCTCTTTTCTCTCTAATATAAACTGTTTTAAGAATTGTTCTTTCATTTTTTTTTACAATACTATGAAAAAACATTTGACTAACTGTGAGAAACAGAAGTACCTTCACAGATTTCACTCGAGACAAAAATTGAGAACAAAGAACATTTATTGTACAACAATGCAAAGTTGGGTGCTTCCCCTTACCCTGGGAATACACACACATACTGGGGCTCACCCAACTTTTACACAGTTCATTTCAGTGTAGAGGTACCCTCCCTCCCTAACATTCTTCTGCCTCCTGGATTGGTTTGGCATTTGGTAATTCTGTCTGCCTACATGCAGTTTCTGTAAATTCTATATGCAGAACTTGCTAATTCTGTCTATCACTATAAGACCCTTATTCTATTGTACTTTCATAACCCTTCCTCACACTCTTATCAGAATTCAACTCTACTCAGCACTTACTTAACTTCCTCTAGTCTAGTCTAGTATTCCTTATTTCATTCATACTAGTTTTACTTCCTATATTCTATTATCTCTCATAATCCACAATTTTTCTTTAGCTATGCTTAGTAAATTCTCAACTGGAAGCTTGGTCTTTTTCCCAGCAAGTCCGCAAATGAACTGCAATCTCAGCATCATCAGATGGAGTTTGGGAAACATACATCCTTTGGGTTGTAGTGAGCTGACGAAGGGTCTGTTGAATTAAACATTGCACACAAGTCATTAGGCAGGAAAGTATCATGATGGCTAAAATAACAAGTCCAACTGCTATAAGGGCTGTGTGTATCCACCTCCAGTCACCAGTAAAAAGTTCAACCGCCTGACCATTGTGACCATTGTCATCAATCGATCTTCCACAAACACCGCCCTCAGCAGCCAACAAGTAATTGAGAGCCAGGCGGTTTTGATAAGCTGTAGCTCGTATCTGTCATTGTTCTTCAGCCAATAAATCCAAGGCCGTCGCTGTCTCTTTGGTGATAATCTCCAAAACTGCCTGGAGTCTGATTAAATGGTTTAAATGCCAAACAGCTGTGGTAGTCTGGAGCAGTCTGAGCCGTTTACAACTCGAATCACCCTTATAGTGATGGCCTTTAGCCTTCCGAATGTATTTGTGACCCAAAGGATGATTTAGAAGATGCCAAGTTGGGGGGGGGGGGTGCGTTTATTGTTACTTAACCTGTGAGTAGCGGCTTGTCTGCGAGCATTAGCATATATACCCCCTTTATCCCTACTCCAGGTATAGCCCTGACTAATGTTCTGCCTATCATTTTCCCACCATCTTCTTTGTACCATATTTTTAGCACTCATCTTTTTAATATCTGTAGAGGCCGGGATGCAAACCCAATCCACTCCCCTAGGGCAGTTCTGTTTCCCTGGTTCATGTTGGGATCCTAAATTAAACCATACTAAATAAGGTACCCCACTATGAATACACTCTATACCTGTGCCCTGTCTGCATTCTAAAGGTAAACTTGTCCATTCCTCAAAGTAATTATCACCTCTGCTGCCCCTATTCCAAGAGGACTTAATACATTGTGTACAATTGGGTGGTTTCCCAAAAATTGGGAACCTGCAGAAAAACAATACAGCAAATAATAAAAATATTATTACAGCACTTTTTCCCAGCATAGCGTAACTTTCAGATCAGAAGGATGCGAGACTGCATGCCAGGTGGAAGGTATATTATCAACATCTTTAGTCCGTGGATTAGCTTGGTTAATGCGTTGTATGTGAGTCCACCCCTTTTCTTTTGTTCGCACTGCAATGTCTGTAATCAGAAGTACACAATAAGAGCTGTCCCATATCAGTTTTCATTTATGGTCTTGCCACGCTTTCACATATACCCAATCACCAGGTTTAATAGAATGAATAGGATAGTCCAGGGGTGGGTTTTGAGCTAATAAACCCTCCTGCCTTAAGTCATATAGAGAAGTAGAAAGTCCCGGTAAATATTTAGATATGTATTGGTCATTAGCCTCAGGGGTAGGGATATCAGTGTGGAATCCCATGTAAGGAAGACCAAATATCATTTCATATGGTGAGACACCAAGGTCCTTACGAGGAGCTGTGCGAGTCCTGATTAACGCTAAGGGTAAGCATTTAATCCAAGAGAGGCCAGTTTCCTCATGAAATTGAGTGAGTTGATTTTTCAGGGTCTGATTCATCCGTTCAACACGGCCTGAACTCTGGGGGTGCCATGGGGTATGTAACTGCCAATCTATTCCCAGGATTTTACACAAACCCTGGAGTACCTGAGAGGTAAAATGTGTACCTCGATCTGAGTCAATGGTTTGAATAATGCCATAACGCGGAATAACAGACTCTAGCAATATCTGGATAACGGTGCTAGCATGATCATTAGGGGTCGGGAAAACCTCAACCCATCGAGTAAAATGATCCACCATCACCAGGAGGTATTTATAAACCCCTATCTTAAGTAATTCCATGAAGTCAATCTGTATTTGTTGAAACGGGCGTATGGCTATATCGCGACGCCAGGAATTACCTAGTGCATGACTTTCTTATTCACTCGCTGACAGATTGGGCACCCACAAGTACTTTACTTGGCTATGGTGTATATTTCCGAGCAACTAAAGGACCGTACAAAAGCATCAACAAGTGTCTGTGTTCCCGAATGTGTCTGCTGGTGGAGCTGATCAATAATCTGACGAGCCAAGGCTTTGTTCAGTACTTGGCGTCCCTATTCCGTCCACCACAACCCATCGGCAGTTTGACGCATTCCCTGGTCTTTCATATAAATCTCCTCTTCCCTTGAAAAGATGGGAGTCTTTTGAACCTCATGTGGGGTGGGGAGTAACAGCTGCATGTCTATTTTTTTCTGTGAGTGCAGCCTGTTTGGCAGCTTCATCTGCCCGTCTGTTCCCCTGTGCTTCAGGACTGTCAATAATTTGACGGCCCCGTACATGAACTACAGCTATCTACTCAGGTAACATAAGAGCATCTAAGGATTGAACAATTAAGTTTTCATGGATCAACTTTTGTCCTTTTCCAGTTATCATTCCCCGCTCTTTCCAAAGGTGTGCACTACACCAAAAGCATACTCTGAGTTGGTATAAATTGTGGCCACCTTTCCCTCTAAACCCTGGAGAGCTCTACAGAGGGCATATAATTCACAGGATTGTGCTGACCAATGACCAGGAAGACGACCGGCTTCAATCACAACTCCTTCATTCCCATCCACTACCCGCTATACCGAATGCTGTGAATGCAGCGGGAAGATTAATCAATAAACCATCTTTTACCCTCCCGTAAAGGTTCATCACTTAAATCATCTCTAATTTTTGTCTGTAAATCTATCATTTCTAAACATACATGCTCTAAATAATTGGGGAGAGTATCAGAATCTGGAGAAACCAAGAAGGCGGCTGGATTCTGTTCTTTGTTTATAATCAGTGTCAAATCATCCCTATCCATAAGAATCACTTCATACTTTAAAATTCTAGAATCAGTAAGCCACCTTCCGGCACGTTGTAAGAGAATGGTGCGGACTGTGTGAGGGGTATGAACTAACATCGGGGCACCAAACGTAATCTTTCGTCCTTCCTCGACTAAAATACCAGTGGCTGTAATTGCTTGCACACATTCTGGCCAACCACGACAAACAGGATCTAAAATTTTTGACAGAAAGGCAACTGGTTGTCTAAAGCCTGCCCTCTCTTGTGTTAATACTCCCATGGCCACACTGTCTTTTGCATTGGTATATAGGTCAAATGGCTTATTTAGGTCGGCTAAAGCCAAAACTGGGGCACTAATACGCTGTTTCACTAAGGTAAAATCTTTAATCTCCTCCTCTGTCCAGACAACAGTTTCACCCCCTAGAGTCACAAGTTTATCATAAAGAAATTTGACCAGGCTAGAATAATTCTCAATCCAAATTCTACAGTATCCCAGTAAACCAAGGAATTTCCTAAGTTCTTGTGCACTCTTTGGAGGCGGGATCTGCAGAATACCGTGTGTTCTCTTTGGACTTATCTTCCTAATTCCTTGACTAACCAGATGGCCTAAGTATTTAACTTCAGATTGAACAAATTGTAACTTTGATTCGCTCACTCTAAGACCCTTATTCCCTAGAAAATTCAAAAATTCAACAGTGTATTGTTTAACCACATCATACATTTTTCCTGTGATTAATAAATCATCAACATATTGTATTAATTGACAATCCACTCTCCGAGGGGCCTCATCTAGTACCTGTTCTAAAACTTGGCCTAACAAATTTGGTGATTCTGTAAAACCCTGAGGAAGGACCGTCCACCAGTATTGATTTTTCCGTCCTGTAAAAGGATTCTCCCATTCAAATGCAAACATGTTTCTACTGTCTTTTGTTGGTCGCAGACTGTCAAAAGACCTTGAAGATAATTAAATCATTTGTTCAAAGAGATAATATCTGAAGTAAACAACCGAGAGCAGTTCAGTTTATACAAGTCTTTATTACTAAATCTAAAGCTGAATTCACACTACAATATGCACGCCATTCCCAATTATACGTATCAACGCCTGGACTGGTCCCAACTGCCGAAGCGAGGCAATGACTGCACACTTGTATAGATTGTCGGGGTGCCGGTAGCAGCTTCTCTACCTCCCTCGACCGGGACATTAGTTGGACTCTTGAAGTTCTTCTTTTTGCTGAGAGATGTTGCCACCTCTTGGAGAGTCTCAAACTTCAGCAGTGGGACCATGGCTTATATTACCCAAAAGTTGTTTACTTCAGATCTTATCTCTTTGAACAAATGATTTAATTATCTTCAAGGTCTCCTGACAGTCTGCGACCAACAAAAGACATCTGCATCTCTGGGCCTCATGGTGGAAGTTGGATAATGTCTACTGATTTTGTTTAACTCCCTCAAATCCTGCACTAATCGATAGGTACCGTCTGGTTTTTGGACAGGTAAAATTGGGGATACCATCTTTCACCAATTGGTCAATTATTGGCTGCAGCCCCTTTCAGCCAGCCATAGGAATTGGATACTGTTTTCGTCTAATTACTTGGTCAGGGTCTTTTAAAGTAACTTGCAGGGGAGGAACATCTAACCCTCCTCTATTGCCTCTTTTTGCCCATACTCTAGGATTTATTAGTTCCCGATCCTCCTCTGTTAGTACATAAAATTGAACCCCGTTACCTGATCCCTGTGGTCTGGTACCGATAGCCAATTGGTCCTGTAAATCCTGTCCCAACAAGCAAACTCCAGCTTGGGGAACTAGTAAAATATCCTCTGTTATTATCTTTTCTCCCATTTGTATCCTTACATTCTTTAGTATAGGGACCGTAAAATCTCTTCCACCCACTCCCAAAATCATCACTGTCCCTTCTGTTGTAACACCCTCGGGCCATTGTAAAATACTAGACCGGAGTGCCCCAGAATCTACTAGAAAAGTCATCTTGTCATTGTGGGGTCCTATGCTTAAATTTACCAATGGTTCTCTGTGCAGCCCCACGGTGTGTATTGACTGAGAACTGTGACCTCCCCATTCATAATCTGCCTCCATCAATGCGTAAGATTGCGTCTCCCTGGCTCGCATTGGGCATTCCCTCTTAAAGTATCCCTCCTTTTTACAATAATAGCAAACTAATGCTCCTGTTTCCCAATTTCTACCAGGGTCTCCACGGGGTCCCAGGAATGGTCTTCGTCCCCGGAATTCTCTACCCCTGCCTCTGCTCTGGTCTCTACTTCCCCACTCCTGGCGCTGCTCCAGGAGTGGGGACACAGCTCCTAACATTTCCCTGCTGTACCTCCACAACTTCCTTGACTGCCTGCATCAAAATCTTAGGCTTTCCTTTCTGTTTATCTTCAGACCTCTGGACATATGCCCTTTGTGTGATCTGTAAAAGCTGTGTTATTCCCTGTTCATGCCAATTCTCTGTCTTTTGTAATTTCTTCCTGATATCTGGGGCTGAATTAGTAACAAAGCCCGTCAATACCAACTGTTCACCTGCTGGGGATTCTATATCCAACCCCCCATATTGCTGTATGGCCGCACGCAATCTATTCAGAAATGCATATGGGGTCCCTTCGGGACCTTGGGGAACCTCAAATGCCTTCTTAAAGTTGTGTCCTTTTGGAACAGTCTCCTTCATTCCTTTTATTAGATTAATCCTATACTCCTCCATTCGTGTGCGACCATCATTAGTATTCTTATCCCAATTCGGGTTTACCAGGGGGAATTTAAAGTTCCCCAGGTATCGCCTCTGGTCCCCCTTGGTGTTCCCTATCCCAGACTCTAATCCCTGCCTGGTGAATCATTCCACGCTCATCCAAAGTGAATAGAGCCTTAAAGATCGATATTAATTCATCCCAGGTATATATATTCAGTCCCAAAAATTGATCTAATTGTTTTGCACAATTCTATCAGGGAGGTCATTTCCTTCTTAAAATTGCGCACCTCCGTACTAGTCAGAGACACATTAACGAACCCGAGACCCCCCACATCCCCTCCCAAGGGAACCTCTCGTAAAGGTCTCATCCAGTTAATTTCTGACTTATCCCCTCCTCAATGATGTTTAGGTTCCTGCCCTCCGGGAGACAAATCAAAGGGTTCTGCCCTTCCCTCCCAAAGGATCTCACACTGTTCTGAATGACCCTCATAATCAAAGTCTCCTCCCTCTCATGTCAATTGAGGCGGTAATCTTGTACTCTGTGAGCGGGTCATCATACCAACCCTACTTTCTTCTTCTTTCTCTAACTGTGGAGGAGGAGGGGAAGGTAAAGAAGAGTAAAGCGTAGGTGAGGGGGAGGAGATAGGAGATGGCACAGGGGGAACATAAGGTGGAGGAAGGGAATGTAACACATCCCATCCTTGTATTTGAGGGTCAAAAGGTTCCTCATCCTTCTTGTTCTTACATTCCTTTTCGCTCAAAATCATTTGATCAAACGATCCACTGAGCCAACAGGCTGCATATTCTCTGCTCTCGGTATTACCTCCTTGATTTTGGTAGAGCCGGATGTTCAATGCCTGACACATCCAGTCCTCGTCAGATCCGAACTTTGGCCAATATACCGAACTCCCTTTTATCGGATTCTTAACCCATTCCTGACAGCAATACCTGACCATGGTCTATTTATCTTTCCCACGGGTTTTCCCCGCACCCCAATCAGATAACATGAATCCTAACGGACTATGTTTAGGCATCTGATCTTCCCGTCCTTCTTTAGGACTGTTTCCCTTGCTACTTACTCCTCCCATACTAGCAGGTAAATAAAATTCCTCTTACCGGGATCCAGTAGCTATTCCTAGTGCTCTTCCTTAACACAGTCAGCACAAACTGGAAACAAGTCTCCTCTTCACTGGCAATCAACACAGATGCACCTCACAGATGTGTGCTTAGCCCACTGCTCTAATCACTCCACCCATGACTCTGTGGCTATGTACAATTCAAATGTCATTTACAAATTTGCCAATGTTGACAGAATTACAGAGGGTAATGAGGAAGAGTACAGGAGAGAGATAGATCAGCATGTTGAGTGGCATCGCTACAACCTTGCACTCAATGTTAGCAAAACCAAGGAGATGATTGTGGACTTCAGGAGCAAGTCAGGGGAACATGACCCAGTCCTCATCAAGGGATCAATAGTAGAGAGGGTCAAAAAACTCAAATTCTTGGGTGTCTCTAAAGATATGTCCTGGGGCCTTCATTTGTTGCAATCGGGAAGAAGGCCAGTGACAATACAAGGAGTTTGAGGAGATTTGGTATGTCATCAAAAACAATTGAAATTTCTACAGATGTACCGTTGAAAGCATTCTGTCTGGTTGCATCACTGTCTGGTATGGAGATGCCAATGCACAGGACTGGAAAAGACTACAAATAATTGTGAACACAGCCAGCGCCACCATGGTCATCAGTCTTCACTCCATTGAGGACATCTACGAGAGGTGGTGTATTAAGAAAGCATCTCCTCTCCTCAAGGACCCTCTACCACCGTGTGACATGAAAACAGCTTCTTCCCCTCTTCCATCAAATTTCTGAATGAACAATGAACCACAGACACTACCTCACTTTCTCTTTGTACCAAGTTAATTATTTTTAAATATAATTTATAGCAATAGTTGCACCCATAATACTGCCACCAAACAAAGAATTTTAAGATGTTTATCAAAAAATAAATTCTGATTCCTCTGGACACAATAGATCGGGGGAACATAAATACAAAAGGTGATAAAACAAGTGATAAATACTATAAAATCAGTTGTAAAACAAAATGTGCAAGGAGCATCAATATCAATGAAATACATTACTTGAATAAATAAGAGCAATGAAGGCATCTTGAAAGCAGACACTGGTGATATTATTTAAAAAAAAAGGAATGTAGACAAAACAAATGTACCACTATAGTACAGGAAAAGGCCCTTTATCTCAAGTGTCTCTGCTAAACATGATGTCCAAATCAAACTAAAAATCTGCTATCTGAACCTAAAATGTATCCCTCTTCTGAGAGCAGACTGGGTGGCCAACCTCTCGCAAGAGCTGGCCTTGGTAGCTGCCATGTTGTATTTGACAAACTATAACAGGAATACAGGGAAATTCCAACATACATCATTCCAAGATATGACCGACTGGCCAAAATGGAACATGGACGTAGGTTGGGTAGTTCCTGTAGTTTCTGCTTCCACAGTACTCTTGGATGTTTGTTTCAAGCACCTACAGATTTATGTTTTAAAATATTGTGGCCTTCCACATCTCCCTTAAAATCACTCCCTCACCCAAAACATAAATCCACTTTTATTCATGGGAAAAGATTCAGACTGTCTACCTGCTGAATTCCTCTCATGATTTTAAGAACATCTATTAGATGACCCTTGACTTTGGTTCATTATTTATAGAGAACCTAAAGGTTAATAGGCTAGATATTCCAATGACGGCCCGGGGAAACCACACCCAGCTGACCATTGACAGAGCCACCATTGAGGTCATCAAGAGTATCAAATTCCTTGGAGTGCACTTGGCAGAGAATCTCATCTGGTCCCTTAACACCAGCTCCATAGCCAAGAAAGCCCAGCAGTGCCTCTACTTCCTTCAAAGGCTGAGGAAAGTTCATCTCCTGTAATGGAAGATTTAGACTAGCTGATGCAAGAAGGGATGCAGTTGCATCAGAAGACATAATCTCAATTCCACTATGAGGCCCAAGATGCATATTTAGTAGACACACCTAAATTCCACTATGGGGCCCAGGATGTAGTTGAATAGGAAGACATTATCTAAATTTACACTATGGGGCCCAGGGATGTATATGAATCAGTAGACATTATCCAACTTCCGCCATGAGGCCAAGAGATGTAGTTGTCTTTTGTTGGTCGCGGACTGTCAGGAGACCTTGAAAATAATTAAATCATTTGTTCAAAGAGGTAAGATCTGAAGTAAACAACTTTTGGGTAATATAAGCCATGGTCCCACTGCTGAAGTTTGAGACTCTCCAAGAGGTAGCAACATCTATCAGCAAGAAGAAAAACTTCAAGAGTCCAGCTAACGTCCCGGTCGAGGGAGGTAGAGAAGCTGTTACGGGCGCCCCGACAACCCATACAAGTGTGCAGTCGTTGCCTCGCTTCGGCAGTTGGGACCAGTCCAGGCGTTGATAAGTATAATTGGGAAGGGCTTGCATATTGTAGTGTGAATTCAGCTTTAGATTTAGTAATAAAGACTTGTATAAACTAAACTGCCCTCGGTGTGTGTGTCTATTTTCTTTCGGTAGCTCGAACATTGTGACCAATCTAAAACTAACAAAGTGAGAGGTACAAGTTTACCCAAGACAATTCTCACACCCTCCATCCTCACTAGATTCTACAGAGAATGTATTGAAAGCATCCTGCGCAACTGCATCACTGCCTGGTTTGGAAGCTATCCCACCTCAGACTGCAAGACACTACAAAGGATAGTGAAGTCAGCCAAAAAGATCACTGAGGGCTCTACAGTACACGATGCAAGTGAAAGGCAATAAACATTGTGAAGGACTCCACACACCCCTCATGTAAACTCTTCTCCCTTCTACCATCTGGTAGGAGGTACTGTAGCACTTGGGTCATAATGTCTAGATTGGACAACAGATTTTTCATCCAAGCCATCAGGCTCCTAAATTCCCAAAACATATGTGGATAGTGTACTGTAGACTGTTCCTGTGTATGTCTGAAATATTTTAATATTTCACTGTGTGTAACTTGTATTCTGACATTTTTATATAAATATGCTTCGTAGTCCTGGAGAAATGCTATCTTGTCTTTACCGTGCGATCATGGTATGAATAATAAATAAAGGTGACTTGATTTGAATCAAAAGATGGGTTCACATGATAATACAGGCAAAATAATAGTTATGGATACAATGATAATTGAGAAAGACTGATAATTGATATTTAATCATAGAGCCATGCACTGTAAACAGTCCTCTCAGCCCATCTTGTTCATGGTGACCAAATTGGCATCTGGGCTAGTTACATTTGCCTCCATTTGGGACATGTCCTATCCCTGTGTCTGTCCAAACATCTTGATATCATAATGAACCTGCTTCTCTGGATTCCTTTGGGAACATATTCCAGACAAAGGCTACTCTTGAGTTTAAGAAAAACAAAAGTTCAAATTAAATCTCTCCCTTGCAATGATTACCTGATGCGATCTAGTTTTAGAATCATCTACCCTAGGGAAAAAAAAGACTGTGGGCATTCACTTTATGCATGACCCTCATGATTTTATACACCTATACATGGTCACTTCTGACTTCTTGCACTCCAGGGAATTATGATCCAGTCTATTTTCCCTTGCCTTCTATTCAAGTCCTGCCACTGTCATGTTGAATCTCTTCTGCATCCTTTCCAATTTAATGGCATTGTCCAAGCATGTTTACACAAATTTTATACCCAAATAGCAATGAAAGTTATTTTCTAAATGATGAAAAAACCAGAAGCAGTGGAAGTGCAAATAGATTTAAGAATCCAAGGAAGTAGATCATTGAAGTTAAAGGTAAAGGTGAGAGTTCCATTATTGTCAAGTTATATTACATTTAGAATGTAACATACATGAAATTCTTTAACTTTTGTCTACCTTAAGGCAGACAGGGAGTCACCATTTTGTCCAGCGCACCTCAAGGAAACCTACAGCACCTGGTGTTCCTAGGCAGTCTCCCCTCCTAGTACTGGCCAGGCCTGAGACTGCATGGCTTCCGAGATCAGACTATCTCAGGCGTATTCAGGCTATTAGGTGCCAGGCAGACACAACATTAATTAGAACATTAAATTGAATGTTTATTGTCATAGATTCTCTCTTGTTTATTCTTCCTCTCTCTCTCTCCCTCCATAGACACAACTGACCTCCTGAATATTTCCGGGATTTTTGTTTATCATCAGGTCAGTAGATTTGTTCAATATCTCTTTGCCTCATGTAGCACCTTGTGCTGTAGAAATTGTCTGTTATGTTTTCTGTGTTACAGGTGTTATTGTATGTCATCAATAATTCATGCATGGTACTGTGGTGATGTGTTATTACACCACTAGGTCACCAGGGGCCACCACCTGATGACCTTGTATACAAAGTTGACTGGTGCTAGGCTCCTCCATTCTGACTTAGGCTTGCACAGAGGCAAGACCTAGCTGTATATTAAAACTAGCATTCAATTTGCACTCTGTTTCGTGTGGTAGATGTTAGTCACAATTTATATAACCAGGAGGGTAGCTACTTCTGCCCTCGCCCACGCTCCTGACTCCACTGAAACCCAAATTAAGGACTTGGAAATGGAGATGGCTCCCATGCATGTGTAACCATGCATGGACCAGATGGAGAGCTGCAGGACTGAAATTTTGGTGGAGAGAGGGACTCACCCAGTGACCGTGGGCTACAAGGGGGACAGAAGTATCCTGGAGCAGGTAAAGAGTAAAGGTAAAGAGTGGCCAAGAGACCCGACAGTTAGTTAATTCACCAGAACCAGGACCGGCCATGCAACCCACCGGGTTCCTGATTTATAATCAAGCATCACGACAAGCGTGGACAGAAGGCGTATGGCAAGTCACCTTCCCGATCACGATCTACCGCCAGGACCCTTGAGACACCTCCAGATAACCCCTATTCCTCAGAGGGCGCACACGCTTTCCCAGGACCGAGTGGCATGTGGGGAAGGGATAAAGCTCGGTGTAAGCCCCCCCCACCCGTCCCACCCAGCCACTGAATCAGAGGCTTAGGTTCAGCCAAGTGCTGAGACCAGACAGGCTAGAACTGGACCCCAGAACCCCAGCCAGAGGTGTTTTTTTAAGTTATGTGGGGGTTGATGGGGCATCGAAGGAAGAGATGTTAGTGTTACTGCTAGAGCATCTGGGAGATTGCCCGTACTCCCTTATACAGGATGCTAAGTCCTACCAAGAGGCTATGAGCACCTTACAGAGACATTATAATAAAGGGCACAGCGAGCTCCACTCCAGACACAGGCTCATGTCCAGGTCACAGCAAGTAGGAGAGTCTGTTAGAGATTTCATTCTCTCCCTGAAAGACTTAACAAGGGTGTGTACTTATAAAGAAGTATCAGCGCAAGAGTATGTGGATGACCTCATAAGGAACATGATCATGGCTGGTGTCAGATCTACAGAAATCAGACAATGGCTGCTGGAAAAAGGGATAGTCAGGCTGGAAGAGGCAGAGACTATTGCAGAGGGTCTGGAGAACTCTAGGAGCGAACTGGAAAAGCATACACTGCTGAACTCATTAGCCCCTCACAAGGAGAGGAATACGAGTGATCAATGGCAGCACATCACAATGGCATCCCTTCTGGAGCGCTCCAAGTACCTTTTTTGCGAGCAGTGCAAGCACTCCAGAGCTCACTGCCCAGCTAGAGAAAAGACTGTTCAAAATGTGGAAAGAGAGGACATTATGATAAAGCCTGCAGAAGTCCCAAGGCTCCAGCCAAAACTCTTCCTCATGCAAATGAGAGGTGGGAAAACTCTTCAGGTAGACAAAAATAGAGTGCCATTTGCAGCCGGCAATGTTGGACAAAGGATGCAGGACAGAGGACACCACCATCAGAGGATGAATACGATACAGAGCATGACTACAACCAGGAGGCCAAATACTATCAGAACGGAGGACATACCATGCTGGCCTCTCTGATTTGAATCAGGTGAGTCCACACAATTTATCAGATGCTACTGTTAGTATTAAAATTAATGGGTCGAAAGTAAATTGCTTGATGGATAACGGGAGTACTGAAAGTTTCATAGACCAGGGGCTGGTAGAACACCTTGCTCAAAACACATACCTGAATGACCACTGGATTTCGTTAGCATCCAGCAGACACATAGCTGAAGTAAAACATTTCTGCAGGGTCACACTGGAAATACAGAGCACAGTGTATGAAGAATTTAAGTTGCTAGTTCTCCCTCGCCTCTATGTCCCCGTCCTGATCAGGCTGGACTTTCAATGCCAATTGAAAAGCATCATGATAGTACACAATGGGCCCCTTCCCCAACTGATCCCTAAGAACAGGCAACACTGTTGCCTGACAGCCTTGAACATAGAACCTCCCCTACTATTCACGCACCTCACTCCCAACTGCACCCCAGCAGCCACCAAGAGCAGGAGGTACAGCCCGAGGGACAGAAATTTCATTAGAGTAGAAGTCCAAAGACTCCTGCAGGAGGGCGTTATAGAGAAGAGCTCCAGCCCCTGGAGAGCACAAGTTGTTGTAGTGAGGTCAGGGAAGAAGCAGCGAATGGTGGTTGATTACAATCAGGCTACCAACAAGTTTACACAGTTGCCCATTAGAGAGAGCAACCGCATATACACAGCATTCGAGGCAGAAGGCAGGCTATATCGGTTTCTCCGTCTCCCCTTCGGCATCTTCAACGGGGTGTCCCTGTTCCAACAGGAAATGAACCACATAGTAGATGAGTACCAACTCCAAGTGGTGTTCCCATACCTGACAATGTTACGATTTGCAGCCACTCGCAAGCTGACCATGACATTACCTTAAATGTTTTTCTCAGGCAGCAGAGGAACACACTCTAACGTATAATAGGGATAAATGTGTCTTCAGCACGAGGAAACTGGCCTTCCTGGGATATGTGGTACAGAATGGGGAAATCAGCCCAGACCCTGCCCCCATGCACCCACTCCTAGACCTCCCAGTCCCACACACAGAGAAAACCTTAAAGTGATGCTTGGGACTTTTCACATATTATGCACAGTGGGTCCCCCAACTATGTTGACTGGGCTCACCCACTCATAAAAGCCTCAGCTTTCCCCCACTGCACAGCAGCTATCAAAGCCTTCACAGATATTAGAGATCTGATAGCAAAAGCAACCCTGTAGTCCATAGATGAGACGATCCCATTCCAAGTGAGATGTAGCGCTAGCTGCCACATTGAACCAGGAGGGGACACCGGTAGTCTTTTTCTCGCGGACGCTACAGGGTTCAGAGGTAAGACACTCAGCAGTGGAGAAGGAGGCTCAAGCCATTGTGGAAGCGACAAGGCACTGGAGACATTATCTGACATGTAAACGCTTCACCCTTGTCATAGTGCCGGAGGATTGGCGCATTGCGCATGTGGTTCCGTTATTTAAAAAGGGTTCAAGGAGGAAGCCTGGCAACTATCGGCCTGTAAGTTTGCACTGGCATTCATGACTGGTTTTAAGAGCAGGGTTCACCCAACATCAATAGGGATGCGAAGGTGTGAGGTTCACCAGACATCTAGGATGGGGAGAGTGTGAGGTTCACCAACATCCATGGGTGAGGAGAATATGGAGTTCACCAGACATCACTAGGGATGGAGAGAGAGAGGGGTTCACCAGAAATCCCCAGTTTGTGGAGAGTGTCGGGTTCACCAGAAATTCCCAGAGGAGGGGAAGGTGTAGTGCTTACTCGATATCCAGCGGTAGGGAGAGTGATCTGTGTAGTGTTCACAGGCACCCTCACCAACCCTTTCCACTCTCTTTTCATTATAATCGATTGTGTCCTCTGCACATTCAGACCAGAAATGATGATTATTCTTTTTCTCCTACTGATATTGCTCAACCCATTGAGTTCCTCCAGAAGATTGTCTTTGTGTTATCCTGAATTTTGTGCTGAAGTGTCTGTCATGGGATTTGAATTTATGACCTTATGACTCAGGTGAGAATGGTGCCGTTGATGCACGGCTGACATCGATGTTACCAGAGCCTTGGTTTAGGCAGTATAATGAATGTGAGGTCTCATTGCAGGAAAGCAAAGATCACTTAGTATTGCATGAATTGATCATTCAGACCTTTGTTCGTGTTGTGAGTTCTGATAAATAAAGCCAGACCAGTCAGGAATTCCATCTGAGAAGAAGCAGCAGGGCAAAAACTTGGCTGCAATGGTAAACTGGTAATAACAATTCTTTGTGGATAGTGAGGAAATCTTAAGTGTTTCTTACCTTTTCATTTGCCCTTTCCCTTGACCACCATTGTATTTTAGGCCCTGGAGTGTTCATCATCCTGCCAGAGCCAACGTATTTGGGGAAGAGGCAAATTTGATTTCAAGAACAAAGGAAGATGGAAGGACTGCTGAAGGTGGAGCTGGACAAATAACAGGGAATCAGAATAAGAATTTATTATCATGAGTATGTCTCAAAATTTGTTGTGTTGCTGCAGCATCTTACAAAATAAATAAAAATAGTGCCAGGAAAAAAAGTCAAAATAAGGCAGTGTCTATGGTTCATTGCTCATTCGGGAATCTGATGGCAACAGGGAAGAAGATGTCCTTGTGTCACTGAGGGCTCGTCTTTAGGCTCCTGTACCTTTTTCCCGACGGCAGCAGAGTGAAGAGGGCATGGACTGGGTGATGGTGTCCTTGAGGACAGAAGCTGCTTTCTTGTAGATGTCCTCTATGGACCATCATGTAACAAATGAAATTCTTTTTAATTTAAATACTGACTGAATGGTATAAAGATTTATTAATTACATGTATGGAAATATTTTTAAATACAATATTTAAAAAATATCCTTGATGGAGTGAAGTCTGCTGCCCATGATATTCCAGGCCAAGTTAACAACCCTCTGAAATCTTTCTTGTCCTGAGTGTTGGCACTTCCATACCAGACAGTGATGCAACCAGCCAGAATGCTCTCCACAGTACATTTGTAAAAGTTTTTAAGAGTCTTCAGTGTCATACCAAATCTCCTCAAAATCCACACAAAGTATAGCCACTAGCAAGCATTCCTCATGATTGTATCAATGTGGAGGTGACAAGTCAAATCCTTGGAGATGTTGGCACCCAGAAATTTGAACTTCCTAACCCTTTCCATTGCTCATCCCTCAATGAGGACTGGTCTGTGTTCTTCTCCTGAAGTCCACAATCATCTCCTTGGTTTTGCTAATGTTAAATTCAATGTTGTTGGAGTCATACCGCTTAAAGAGCTGAACTATTTCCCTCCTGTATGCTTTCTCATTGCCATCTGTGATTCTGCCAACAAGCATGGTATCATCAGAAAATTTGTAGATACCATTTGAATTGTGACTTGCCAATGAATGCAACCTGGAGGTGTGGCTGTTTTGATTGTCAGTGAGAGGAGACATTGTTTTTAATTCTCACTGCCTGGGACCTTCCGATGAGGAAGTCAAGGATACAATTGGAGAGGGGTGCAGAGGCTCAAGGGTTGGAGCTTGTTGACCAGCACTGACAGAACAATGGTATGGAAGGCTAAACTTTAGTCTATGAAGAGCAGCCGTAGGTATGAATTTCAGTTTTCGAAGTGATCCAGAGCTGAGTGGAGAGCCAGCGATATTGCATCTGCTGTGGAACAATTGTGATGGTAGGCTAATTGTAGTAGGTCCAGTCCTTTACTTAGGTATGTGTTAATTCTGGTCATGACCAACCTCTCAAAGCATTTCATTACAGTAGATGTCAGTGCTACTGGGCAATAATCAATAAGGCAGCTCACTTTGTTCTTCTTGGGCACCGGGATGATTGATGCCTTTTTGAAACAGCTGGAAACCTCTGACAGCAGCAGTAAGAGATTGAAAATGTATATGAACACTCCAGATAATAGATGGCACAGATGTTTAGTACTTTGTCAGGTACGCCATCAGTGCCTGATGCCTTGCGAGGATTCAGCTGTTGAATGATTTTCTGATGTCGGCCTCAGAGAATGCATTGTGGTTGGAGAATATGTAGAGTTAAAGTTTCAGGTTGATGGTAGTTGAAGGAGATGGCCAGCATTAAAGCAAACACAGAATTTACAACCCAGCCCCCCCCCCACCAAAAAAAATGACACAATAGAGAAAGGACAGGATTGAAAATATTAGGTGACAGAGGTGATGATGTTGCAGGCAAAAGGAAATGATAAAAGGAAAATTAGAAGGAATGTTGCTGGATGGAGTGGGAAGGTGTGAAAAGTCAGACAAAACAGAAAATATTACTGTAACCAGACAACAATACAACACAATACAGCAGGTGGACTCCAGGATAGCAGACCATGCACCTAACCTGGATCTCTATTCCTTTTATTAGCTCAAGCGCCATTTTGCTTCTGTGCAACTTCATTTCTCCAGATGTCAATGACAGATCAAAAACAAAGAAAAGGAGTGTGACTTTTTTTTTAAGGAGTTTGGATGTTCTCTCCTGAATGGTGATAGATTGGGAGAAGGGAAATGGAACAAAATGTCATTTTGACATCACATGCAAAATCCTTCTTCTCTTCTGAGTCCTGTCATTGGTGCAACTATCAAGGGACTGACCTTGGCCTTGAGTAGAGAGTTGGGAACACAAGAAAATAATAGGCACTGTAGGCTCTCGGGCCCCTTCAAACCTGTCCCTGCCATTCAACATGATCATAGCTGATCTATGCTAGCCTCATTATTCTTATTCAGTGCCATTTCTCCATATATCTGTTACTCCAACCAGCAGATATTTATGTCCCTCTAACTGTTGCTGACCCAAGCTTGTTCTGGGACAGGGGTTATGGTGATGCTGCCTTTATTAGGGGAATCAGGGGGATGAGCCACAGGTACAAGGAGCAAGGGGCAGGCCAACAATACATATACAAACAGAATTGACAGTGGTTCCACCACAGGTTCAATCATGGTGTCTGCAGACTCTTGTGTTTTACTCCTGTTCTCTGACAGTTAATTTCTTCCAGAGTGAAAAAGAGCCATTTGTTCCAATCCTCTATTTTCCATGAGACAACCAGTTTTCAATCCATTTCAATACACTTCCCCCCCATCATATCAGCTTTTAATGAATCAATTTTCCATATGACACCTTGTCAAATGCCTTTTGAATATCAAAATACACCATATCCAGGGGTTTCTCTCCATCAGCTCTTTTGCAACACCCTTAAAGAGTTCAGACACTATGATCAAACATGATTTACCTTTGATAAAACTGGGTTTAATTTAATTCAGCTTTCTTAAATTAATAGTTATATTTTCTTTGATTCTTCAACCTAGAATCTTGCTGATAACACCCATTAAACTAACTGGTTTACAATTTCCAACCATCTGCCTTTCTACATTTTATTTAAATAAGGATATCGCATGAGCTATGGTCCAATCACCTGATGCATTCCCATAGTTCAGAGAATTATGAAGAATTTCAACTAATGCATCTACTCTGCAACCAGTTTCTGTAAAACAGTAATACTGCCAACTTGTCTGCCAATAGCCCACTGACTTTCTGCCTTGCTTTATCCTTTGCAATTGATTGTTGCAAGCTCTGCCATGTTACTTGAACCTAGCCTACCTGGTGTCTGAATGATATTGGTGAATTCTTCCACAATCAAGACAGATGCAAAAATAATCATGACCTGATCAGTTGAAGGGGTCTCAAAGGTGTCTGTCAACCATTAGATAAATCCTTCTGTAATCCCAGGGCTTTCATAATCCACAGCACAGAGTCTGAAAGAAATTATGTCCAAGGTAATGGTTGCTTCCTCCAAAATTTCTGAAGCAAATTTAACTCCATTATTTAAAAAAAAATTAGAAATTGAAAGTTCCACTTCTTTTCTCTCCCTCTCTCAGCCATGGGCAAAATGCTGGAAACTATTTCAAGATTTGCAATAACAAAGCATGTGGAAAGAATGAACAGGATTGGTCATCATAACCATGAATTTATGAGAGAGAAGTCATCCTTACTTGACTTTCCTAAGGATGTAACTATTATAATTGATAAGGGAAAACTGCTCAGTGTGATATTTTTGCACATTCCGAAGGCAATAGGTAAGATTCTGTGCATACAATAGAGTACAAAATTAAAACACTTGGGATTGGGGGTAATATGGATCAAGAACTAGTTAAACACAGAAATAGAGAATAGAAATAAACATGCCTTTTTGAAGAGGCAGGCTGTTATTAGTGAGGTACCGTAATGATTTAATTTTAGTTTAATTTAATGATATAGCACAGTAGAAAGCTCTTTTGGCCTATGAAACCCACACAACCTGATGACATTCAATTAACTGTGCATTTTTGGAGGGTGGGAGGAAACCTGAGCACCCAGTGAAAACCTACGCATGTCACAGAGAGAACGTACAAACTCCTTACAGACAGCGGTGGATTTTAACCCACTGTGACAGCAATGATCAGTGTTGGCACCCCCAGATAGTCACAACATATATCATTAAATTGGATAAAGGGATATAATGTTACATTTCCACACCTGCATTCACAAAACTGAGGAAGTGGGAGAGGAATTTGAGCAGGATGGAGGCTGTCAAAGATGCTCTAATGCAATGATTTTCAAGCTCACATACCACCTTAAACAATCCCTATGCCGCAAGTGCCCTGTGATTGGTAAGGGATTGCTTAACATGATACGTGAGTGGGAAGGGAAGGTTGAGAACCACTACTCTAGTCCGAATTGTTACTGAAATATTTGGCTTGAGAAAAATAGTCATTAGCCCATTTCCCTTGGAGTTTTGAAACTGTGCACATAACGAGTCAATTAGGTACGATTAAAACAGCAGTTTTCAAACTATTTTCTTTCCACTCACACACCACCTTAAGCAATCCCTTTGCACATGGCACAGGGATTGCTTAAGGTGGAATGTGAGTTTAGGGCGCAGTTTGAAAACTACTGCTCTAATGTGATTGAGCAAAGTAGAGTGAATGGGCAGATCAGTACATTGGTTCAAAAATTAGAAAGGAAGTTTGTTAACTGGTGATGGATTGGGAAAAGGGAAGCTGAACAGAACCTGGATTTTCAGGTATACCAGTGAGTGATATTCAATCTTCAGGTGTAGCAAACAGAGAGGTATGTTGGCCTTCAATGCAAATAGATGCAAGTACAGGAGCAAGCATGTCGGCTGTAGCTGCACGCTGCTGAGACCCTGGCTAGAGTTTTATGTGCAACTTTGGTCTCCTTGTCTGAGGAGGGATATGTTGCGACAAGGAGAGTGAGCAACAAAGGTTTACTAGATGAGAGGTTTGCAGAACCAATGTCAGAAGAGAAAATAACTTGATTAGACCTGCATTTACTAGAGTGTAGACGAATGAGTAGGATCTCATGAAACCCTACACCATCAAGGAGAGTTGGATGTTCCTGAAGAATCCAGAACCAGGGGTTATCACCTCAGGATACTGAGTGTGCCTCTGACCAAGGAAAAAAAGTCAAATTTCTTAATCCAGAGGCTAGTGAATCTTTGCGAAACCAACACAGAACACAGTGGTGATCATCTTTAATTATATTCAACAAAGAACTATAGATCTTTGTGGATGATCCACAAATATCAGATTAAGCATAGAGAAGGCTTGAAGAATTCAAAGATCCACTGCTGTTACTGCTTTCTATATTTCTCTATGATCATTCCCTGGCTACTGAGGAGTTTGGAGCCAGTCAGTTGCCATTCTCCCCCTCACCCCAACCCTTTCTCCTCACTTTGTTAATTCTTTATTCCCATATTGCTGCATCAACACTCCATCTAAGCTTCTCTTTTGGCACCTTGCAATTTCCAATACCTCTAACTGTGAAAAGCTATATCCCAGGTGAAGTAGAGATTCTAGATAAAAATAGAAACCTGACAGCTGTGGCATTTTTTAACCCCCTGCTCTTCTCACTTTACACCTTCAACTGTGTGGTTCAGTACGACAATATCTACATATTGTTGTACAGCATCTACAAATTTGCCGATGATACCACTACTGGGTTGTACGAAGAAAGGTGGTGAGTCAATATAGGGTAGAGAGATTTAAAACTTGGCCAAATAGTGCACCAACAAAAACATTGCACTCAGTGTCACAAAACCAAGAAGCTGATTGTCGACTTCAGGAAGGGAAAATCAAAGGTATATGATCCACTGAACATTAGGGGGATCAGAGGTGGAGGGTGAGCAAATTCAAGTTTTTGGGAGTCATTATCTCGGAAAATCTTTCCTAAACTCAACACGATACTGGCATTGTGAGGATAGCTCGTCAGCACCTTTACTTCCTCAGGAGTTTATGGAGGTTTAGTATGACATCAGAAACCCTGGCAAATTTCTACAGATGCATGGTGGAAAATGTGCTGACTGGCTGCATCGTGGTCTGGTATGGGGACACCAATACCCCTGAGTGTAAAGCCCAACAAAAGGTAGTGGCACAGCCCAGGACATCACAGAAAAAAGCCCTCCCCACTGTTGAGAACATCTATAGGGAACACTGCTGTCGGAGAGCAGCAAGGATCTATACCACCCAGCATATGCTCTTTTCTTGCTGCTGCCATTAGGAAAGAGGTAGAGGTGCCACAAGACTCACACCACCAGGTTCAGGAATAGCAGCTACCTTTCCACCATCAGACTCCTCAACAACAAATAATTAAGGACTCATTTAAAGACTCTTTCTTGTGCACTTTATTGATCTTTTTATTCTCTCTGTATTGCATAGTTAGTTCATTTACATTATTTATCTGTTTACAGTTCTTTGTTTACATGTTTACTCTGTGTACAGTTTTTCTGGGCTACCAAGAAGTGGTAATTCTGCCTCACCCACAGAAAAAGAATCTCAGGGTTGTATGTGATGTCATGCATGTACTCTGACAATAAATTTGAAACCTGAAGAGGTTAAAAGAAGAGGTTACAGAACAAAATAATGGGATGTATAAATTTTACTGGGATAATACAACATCAAATTAAATACAAAAATAATGGAGTAAAATTAAACATAGAGGGGAGAGAGACAGCCTGTGTGTGTGTGTGTGTGTGTGTGTGTGTGTGTGTGTGTGTGTGTGTGTGTGTGTGTGTGTGTGTGTGTGTGTGTGTGTGTGTGTGTGTGTGTGTGTGTGTGTGTGTGCATAGGGGGGGGGGTGGATGTGTGTGTATGTGTGTGTGTGAAGGAGAGAGAGAGAGAAAGAGAGGTCAGAAAGGTAGTGTGACATTTTTAGAATCCACACTGATAATTCACAAAGTGAAGGTATTTTAAATTTTCACTTTCAGTGTAAAAGCAGGTTAAAAGAAGCTAAGTGCCAGATATTACAATTGTCACAGCATTAAAGTGTACTTAAGCTATTAATTACCAGAGTTTTATTCTCTGTATTCACTTTAATGAGCAATCAATGCTTAAATGGAGAACTTCCTGATAATCATGAGGAGGTTAATGATGACTATTATAATCCAAAAATATATGTTACACATAAAGTTAAACAATATGGGAATAGCATTCTCTTCTTCCATATCCATGCAATAATCTACAAAAGTGACATTTTGTCAAAATGGTACATTTGACGATTGATGGGTTTGAGAGCTCCCTTCATGTCTCAGGTGGGATGGTGCTATGTTTCACCGCGCCAAGCTTCAGTGTGGGTTTCAGCTCTCTCCAGCCTCCCCTGTTCCCTTTCTTCCTCCTATCATCCTCTGCCTCTTCCTCTTCCTGCTTCTTATTTTTATTTACATTTCTTCCTTCCACCTGCATTTACCTATCACCATTTCCCCCCACCCCCGACATCCTTTTATAAAGCCTCCACCTGTTTCTTGCTAGTTCTGATGAAGAGCTTCAGTCTGAAATGGTGACCATCTTTTGGCTTCCACAAATCCCGAATTCCTTCAACATTCTGTGTGTTGTTTCTGTTTTCCATTATCTGCAGTCTCTACCTGCAGCATGAAGTCAATTTGTTTCTAATAGTCTCATAGCACATAATTAATGTTGGTACTTCAAATAGACACCCCTGAATGATTGATGTAAGAAGGGACTTCTATGTAAAATTGACATCATAAATAGATGGGAAAGGTGCTGGTTTGCAGACCTTAATCAATTGGAAGGATATAAAGTGCTCAGCAGTCTTACTTATTGAAGCTTTGCTGGTGGACTGGGATACCAAACAGTGTTGAGGATAAAGGAAGCAGAGAAGAAAGTAACTGAAGGGGTTCATGAGGTTCGAGTTCCCTTGACACTGCTAAGTATATGTCGAACTCTGGATGTGATTTAGGATTGTTAAGTTAATTAATAAAGTTGTATTTAATTGTAATTGTGTGGTCTCTCTTTCTATATTCGAGTTACAAGCCTGAATCAAAATACACATAAGACAGTGATGTTTCTCACTGTAAACCATGAAAACGATCTTCTGGACATGGGCCTGGACAAAGTGCGATTTAATGGGATTAGTACAGATGAGATGGTCAGTTTGGTCATGGATGGCTGAAGGGTAATTTTAGTGCTCTATGATAATTATCTAGGCCATTCTGCACTCCTGAGAGTGGTCTTTTCTGCCTCATGCTCACATTCCAGATTATCAATATTCAATGGGATCAGAAAAGCATGGAGGATTTTGGAGGGAAGTCCTTCTCACCACCAGCAAACAACGTTTGAGTTCCAGAGTCACGGCAATGTGCCAACTGCCTGTTTCAGGAGCCTTCCGACAGGATTCACCGTCTTCTTCTACTACATGGCTCCAATGACACCTGATACAGATTCCAGCCCAAACCTCTCTCCCCTCTCTGACTGATTCGTGATCAAAGGTGTTTTCCCACAATTAAAACCTCACCTGATCTTAGCCAGAAGGCTGAGAAGCGATTCCATTTTCCGAGATGGACAAATGGTATAACATTGTCCAACTGAATGGCCTGTTTGAGAACAAGAAGTCCAGGCCCATCTTTCAAAGAGGTGGAGATGATTAATGCCTTGGCTCACATTGACGCTTGTGCAATGCCTGGTACTGCTGGAGACACTGAGAATGCTGTGTGACCTGCTGAGTGTTTTTTCCAGTATCTTTGTGTATTGCACGGCCCCAATGTAGTTCTCATTGACTCTTGGTGTGATGCATCCAAGCTCTCCATGCTGTTTGATGTAGCCACACTTAAACCTGATGATCAGAATAAGAACTAGCCAAGACACAAACATTTTTTTTTTGCTTTACTCTGGTGATGGGAAATTGCCCAGAAATTTAAAGTCCTTCACATTTGGTGAAAATATTTGCTCATCATTCACAAGGTATCTCTCACTATGTTAAAAGCTGATTATTACAAGGCATCAATCAGAATTATCTAAACTTACTTCTGCTACTTTTACTTTTAGATCAAGCAAATTGTAAAGGTCTGTGATCTGCAATAAGTCGGAGTGTAAATATTGTATTGCAGTCTGGTTCTGAAATGGGATCATATTTCAAATCAGCATATGCATTATTGGTCATGTTTGGACTGTCAATAGAAAGGTTTATGTTTGGGCTGAGGAAGGAATCAGGGTAATACAGGCAGTCCCAAGGCTAAAAACAAGTTCCATTACCTAGATCAGACTTTAATTCGAATTTGTGTGTAAGTTGGAACAAGTACATATAGGCATTTTTTAGTGTTAGTCAAATGTTTATCTAAGTAAATACTGGTGCTTATCCTTTTATCCAAAATCCTTGGGACCAGATACTTTTTGATATTTGGATTATTTTGGATTATGGAATTAAAATGGTGGTGGTATAGATTCGCGCATAACAAAGACACATGGTGCTGGACGGGGGTTGTTGTGGCGGTGCTGGACGGGGGTTGGGGTGGCTGGTGAGATAAAGAAAGACCTTAAAATCACTAGTGTACTTCTTATTTTTAAGTAAAACATTAATTAAAACTTCAAACATAACTGGCTCAAACAAAGCTTTCAAGCAAAACTTACAATAAAACTTTAAACATTATAGCAGTAAAAATATATTACAATATGTCTTCATTTTTATGGTGATCATCATCTTCAGGTTGGAGTATTTTTAAGGACTTTTTGCAGCATTAACTGAAGCTCAGTCAGAGTCTTCAAAGTCAATGAGCAGCAGGGGCGTCTAATGGCGATGATCTCTGACATTGATGTCATGCCACCTGCGACGACTGGGCATTCTTATATGGTGAAGTGGAGGCGCTGGACTCTGGTTTTTCTTCCCGATGGCACTTACAAAGTAAGCATTCCCTCATGTTCCACTAATTAACGCTGTACACAAACATGTGATTTTCAAGTGTGAATTGAATGGGTTGGTTCATGTTTGTTCAGCACATAACATACATGGAAAAAATGTTTGGTTTTCAGAGAGTTTTGGTTTTTGGAATTACAGATAAAGGGATGAACACCTGTAATATCTATAGTATATATTTTATCTTGATATGCATTTAAAACACTTCCCAATACACTAAAACAATATCTATAGTATATATTTTATCTTTATATGCATTTAAAACACTTCCCAATACACTAAAACAATATCTATAGTATATATTTTATCTTGATATGCATTTAAAACACTTCCCAATACACTAAAACAACATCTATAGTATATATTTTATCTTTATATGCATTTAAAACACTTCCCAATACACTAAAACAACATCTATAGTATATATTTTATCTTGATATGCATTTAAAACACTTCCCAATACACTAAAACAATATCTATAGTATATATTTTATCTTTATATGCATTTAAAACACTTCCCAATACACTAAAACAATATCTATAGTATATATTTTATCTTTATATGCATTTAAAACACTTCCCAATACACTAAAACAATATCTATAGTATATATTTTATCTTTATATGCATTTAAAACACTTCCCAATACACTAAAACAATATCTATAGTATATATTTTATCTTGATATGCATTTAAAACACTTCCCAATACACTAAAACAATATCTATAGTATATATTTTTATCTTTATATGCATTTAAAACACTTACCAATACACTAAAACAATATCTATAGTATATATTTTATCTTTATATGCATTTAAAACACTTCCCAATACAATAAAACAATATCTATAGTATATATTTTATCTTTATATGCATTTAAAACACTTCCCAATACACTAAAACAATATCTATAGTATATATTTTATCTTTATATGCATTTAAAACACTTCCCAATACACTAAAACAATATCTATAGTATATATTTTATCTTTATATGCATTTAAAACACTTCCCAATACACTAAAACAATATCTATAGTATATATTTTATCTTTATATGCATTTAAAACACTTCCCAATACACTAAAACAATATCTATAGTATATATTTTATCTTTATATGCATTTAAAACACTTCCCAATACACTAGAACAATATCTATAGTATATATTTTATCTTTATATGCATTTAAAACACTTCCCAATACACTAAAACAATATCTATAGTATATATTTTATCTTGATATGCATTTAAAACACTTCCCAATACACTAAAACAACATATATAGTATATATTTTATCTTTATATGCATTTAAAACACTTCCCAATACACTAAAACAACATCTATAGTATATATTTTATCTTGATATGCATTTAAAACACTTCCCAATACACTAAAACAATATCTATAGTATATATTTTATCTTGATATGCATTTAAAACACTTCCCAATACACTAAAACAATATCTATAGTATATATTTTATCTTTATATGCATTTAAAACACTTCCCAATACACTAAAACAATATCTATAGTATATATTTTATCTTTATATGCATTTAAAACACTTCCCAATACACTAAAACAATATCTATAGTATATATTTTATCTTGATATGCATTTAAAACACTTCCCAATACACTAAAACAATATCTATAGTATATATTTTTATCTTTATATGCATTTAAAACACTTACCAATACACTAAAACAATATCTATAGTATATATTTTATCTTTATATGCATTTAAAACACTTCCCAATACAATAAAACAATATCTATAGTATATATTTTATCTTTATATGCATTTAAAACACTTCCCAATACACTAAAACAATATCTATAGTATATATTTTATCTTTATATGCATTTAAAACACTTCCCAATACACTAAAACAATATCTATAGTATATATTTTATCTTTATATGCATTTAAAACACTTCCCAATACACTAAAACAATATCTATAGTATATATTTTATCTTTATATGCATTTAAAACACTTCCCAATACACTAAAACAATATCTATAGTATATATTTTATCTTTATATGCATTTAAAACACTTCCCAATACACTAGAACAATATCTATAGTATATATTTTATCTTTATATGCATTTAAAACACTTCCCAATACACTAAAACAATATCTATAGTATATATTTTATCTTTATATGCATTTAAAACACTTCCCAATACAATAAAACAATATCTATAGTATATATTTTATCTTTATATGCATTTAAAACACTTCCCAATACACTAAAACAATATCTATAGTATATATTTTATCTTTATATGCATTTAAAACACTTCCCAATACACTAAAACAATATCTATAGTATATATTTTATCTTTATATGCATTTAAAACACTTCCCAATACACTAAAACAATATCTATAGTATATATTTTATCTTTATATGCATTTAAAACACTTCCCAATACACTAAAACAATATCTATAGTATATATTTTATCTTTATATGCATTTAAAACACTTCCCAATACACTAGAACAATATCTATAGTATATATTTTATCTTTATATGCATTTAAAACACTTCCCAATACACTAAAACAATATCTATAGTATATATTTTATCTTTATATGCATTTAAAACACTTCCCAATACACTAAAACAATATCTATAGCACACATGTCAAACTCTGGCCCGCGGGCCAAATTTGGCCCACGATATAATTATATTTGGCCCACAAGATCATGTTAAACAAATATTAGAGTTGGCCCGCTGGCCGCCGCACCAGTATAGCGCATGCACACTGAAGATGAAAATGAAGACGCCGGAGGTGTGGAGGGATCTCAGAGTCCTGAATCTTGGGGATCAGAGCGCTGCACTCAGCCCGCCCGGCTCCCAGACACACAGACGCGGCTGGAGTTGAGGACCATCCTCGCTGGGTCTGCGCTTCAGCAGCGACGCCGGACCGAACGTCTTGTTGGCGATGCCTTCCCCCTCGCTCCGTGCGTGGCGGACTCTGCCTCCTGCTCCTTTTGTTGGAGACGAGCCCAGTGCCGTGAGATCGCAGTTTAATCCCTCTCCAACCATGGGAGGGGGGTGGGAGCAACGCACTCTTCTCAGCCAATTCCTCCACCGCCCCAGACGCCGGCGTTTCAAAGGGGGGTTCGGGTGCCTTCGTCAGGCGACCGACCTGTTGGTCCAAGACAATGGGAGAGCGTACAAACTCCACACAGACAGCACCTGAACTCGGGTGAACGTGGAGCTGCGACCCCACATTCTACATCAGGACTGTGTGTAAGATTGGGAGCAGTGAGACGGAAGCTTATTTTGTTCCTGTGATTTAAGCCTTTCTTGGGGTGTGGGGGGTCCTTCTCTGACCACTTGCCTAACAATTAACCTAATCAGATGTGGAGTTACCACAATACAACAGTTCTCAACCTTTTTCTTTCCACTCACGTCCCTGTGCCATTGGTGCTCTGTGATTAGTAAGTGATTGCTTAAGGTGGTCTGTGGGTGGAAAGAAAAAGTTTGAAGACCACTGCTTTAATCATCCCTCATTGACTCATCATGTGCATGGTTTCAGACGCTAAAGGAAATGGGCCAATGACAATGACAATGACAATGAAAGAGTTTATCCAAAACTATTATTAAACATTTATTTTAATAAGAAAAAGTTTAACATTACATATGTTGAAAGAAGAGAAAACATGCAGATGTTGTTGAAAATTTTCAATAAATATTTAGTTCGGCTCTCGACTTAGTCCAAGTTTTTAATTTTGGCCCTCCGTGAATTTGAGTTTGACACCCCTGATCTATAGTATATATTTTATCTTTATATGCATTTATAACACTTCTCAATACACTAAAATATCTTAAAAGTAATAATGCAGTATATAATAATACAGTACTGTATGCAATAATAAAAGTAACTACATATGGTCATAAGGTCATAACTAAAAGTTAACACTTACAGGAGAAGATGATAGAGAGATGGCTACAGTACAGTACAAGTACTTTCAATGGCAGTGCCCTTGTCACCTCAGCCCTCCTGTATCTTCCCTCATTCTGATCTGCACCCGGCTAATTTGCTCGCTCCTCACTCACTCCTCCCTCCCTCCCTCCTCGGTGATGCAATCGCACTGTAAGGTCAGGCTGCTATTTTGTGGGGCTGAACAGTGGCCCCACACCGAAATGTGTTGTTACCAGAAACATTGCAATGGCAGATGCTGCTTCTTCTTATTTCCCCCCCCCCCCCCCTTCCTCCCTCCCCTCCACTGGACTGATCATTCCCTTCCACACTCTCTACTTTGCCCAGGCCATATGTGGCATAGCCTGACAATGGATGTGTGTCGTCAGCAGATGGGGCAGCAAGCCAATTGAAAGCGAGCTCCACTTGAATTGGAAGTTGGCATCATTCTCCTTCTGGCCAGCTTGTTGGTTCATAACTATGAATTGTTCATAAATCAGATGTTTTCAACCCGGGAACTGCCTGTAGTCTATAAATTGAGAATCACAAAAGCAGATGCAGGAATTTTGATCAAGGTAATGGGTCCAGACCTGAAACTTTGACTGACAATTTCTACCCTGACCTGCTGAGGTCTCCAGCAATTCTTTGTCAGCTTTATTTACTGCAAATACTTGAAAGGTCATGTCAAAATGTCAGATGGAACCCTACCAAAAGGGAATTGTATTATTTTTAATACAATGGGTTCTTCCCCTGCTATTGGACACATTACTGATTTTTAGATGACAAGTCAAAGCAGGGTTTCTGTGCTGCTGGGTATGCAGCCATGATTTGTGCCCTGACTGATCTTTACCATACTGTAAGAAACCCAGAGCACGGTAGTTGAGTGCAATAATCATTGTAATTGCTACTGGCAGCACAATGGTACGGTTACAGATGTGATTCAAGGAGATGTCATAATTCATCTGCATTCTCTCAGCAAAGTGTCTCATCCTTAAAGTGCATAAGTGGGATAATCAAGCTCAAAATATCTGTGTCACCATAGGGGGCTTGTCTAGGATAGTCATGTAGCTCTTTTGCTGTCTCCCCTCTCTTTGCTGCTCAATTACCTCCTTACACATTAACATGCCCAATAATGCAAGGCATTGCCCTCTACTTATGCTGCATCATGAGCTCCCTTTAAAGAGCACTCTGTTAATATTCTGTGAATTTGTAGCTGCCTAGTACCAAGTATCATGTACATCATGTGGTAGGATGGGTGAGCAGGAGATTTGCATGATTATGTTTAATCATTGCTAAATTTCTTGTGACGTCAAAAAGAAACCCACTAATTTTGAGCAGATGTAGTTATGTACATTAAAATAGAATGCAAGCAAAAAGAACAGATGAAAACTCTATTTATGCCAATATACCAAATTACTGCATCTTAAGTTACGTTGAGAAAGTTAGTCACCCCACAAAGAAAGTGTTCCCTTTATTGAGCACTGTCTGAGAATTTGTGCAAAAATAGTAGTTTAATATGAAACAAACTTTCTTTCCTTTCATAGATTCGTCCTTTCAATTGTCATCCACCATATTGCTTACTCTTGTCTCTTCTACCCCTTTACGTGTAATTACTTGTTTTAATCAGAATTAAAATAACAATGCTAAAGCTTGGTGAGAAATCATTCAGCTTGCAGCTCGATGTCTTGATAATTAATTGAGATAAAAGAGAAAAATAAAGAAGAACCTGTTTTAAGAAGTTCACTGTTATCCTGATGCTAATAAAGCAATTCAATATGGCTCACTTCTCCCGATAGCTCTAACATCTATCATCATTTAGTGTTTCTAAAAGATGATCATGGTCCACATCAACTCCAGCCTCTCAGACACACTAGGTCCATTACAATTCATCACAACAGGTCAGTGGTGAGAACTCAGTGGATACTGTTCCGTGAGCAGTATCCAGGTCATCTGGTTGAATTACTCATCACCAGAACTTTCCAACAAGCATCAAATCCTCACTTGACTGCTGGTGAAAGAGCATGACCCCCCTCCCGGATAGATTCTTCATGTACGACTGTATCACCCCAATGTACATTGCACTGGATACACTACAATCAGGAGGAGAGGGTTGCCTAGCACTTTGAGACTCCTGATATATTAAGAAGGTCTGGAGAAAGATGCAAAGGTCCTTGTCACGGATCATCCCGAACAGCTGCACAACAGTGAACACTTTGATATATTGGTGTGATGGTATACCACCGGCCTACTGCAGGGGGCAACCTCTGTACCTGCCGGAGAGTATGGGGGACAGGACAATACCTGGCTGGCTGTCAATCAGCCAACCTGAATGGATCAAGCTCTGCCTGGTCAGGTGTCAATCACCCTCCGGGATATAAGTCTGAGCCGGCCCTCCGAAGACTCACTCAGAGTTTACAGCAGTACAGCCAGCCCTGCTCTCTGGATGTCTTTGTCGATTAAAGCCTGTTGTACAGTCTTTACCTTGTGTGTGTCTGCTTCTGTCTAACAGCGCACCACAATTGGCTATTCTTAAGGACTCAGAGCAGAGATAGATATCCAGAGCTGCTGGAAGATAATCATCTCGTTGAAGATGATCTTTGGTCTACTCAAAATGTGTTGGTCTTCAAGCACAGCAATAGACCAGTGAGGGAACACTGCCAACTCACACATTCCAGGATGCATGTGTACATGCTGATGGACTGTTATGTGGAGATTATCCAACAGGTTAGACAGGAAGCTGGTCCAAACAAAGGAATTTCGATGTGCATATTTCTGGAGGGTCATCTGACCAATCAGGCAGGAGACATTGAAAGTCATTTCCCCATGTTAATCAATAATAGATTCACCCACAGGTAAGGTTGCCACACAATTACTTCTCCCAGGTCATATGCAGTCAGCATATTTGGTGAAGCAATGGGTTTGCCTCACCCACAGGAAAAGAATCTCGAGTTGTGTGCTATGTCATGTATGTACTCTGAAAATAAACATGAATCTGAATCTGAACCCACCAGTATACACATATTCTCCTCTTTTCCTCTCTCTGCCTTCTGCAGGGATTACTTCCTCCATGACTCCCTTATTGACTCTTCCTTTCCTACCAATCTTTCCCTTGGTACCTTCCCCTGTGACCACAGGAGATGCTCCAATTGTACCCACACGTCCTCCCTCACCACCATTCAGGGCCCCAGTCTTTCCAGACGAAGCACCATTTCACTTGTGAATCTGCAGGGAGCATCTACTGCATCGGGTGCTCCCATTGTGGTCTCCTCTACATCGGAGAGACTGGGAGCAGATTGGGATATCGCTTTGTTGAGCACCTCAGCTCCATCCTCTGCAATAACACGAATCTCTCAGTGGCCACCCATTCCGATTCCAGATCCCATTCCCTTGCTGACCTGTCTGTCCATGGTCTCATGCAGTGCCACACTGAGACCACCTGCAAATTGGAGAAACAGCACCTCATCTTCCATCTGCGCACCCTTCAAATGGATGGCATTAACATCGGCTGTTAGACAGAATCAGACATAAACAAGGTAAAGACTGTACAACAGGCTTTAATCCACAAATACTTCCACAGAGCCAGGCTGGCTGTGGCTGCAGCAACTCTGTGTGAGGCCTCGGGAGGCCGGCGGAGGCTTATATCCCAGAGTGTGATTGACACCTGACCGGGTGGAGCTTGATCCATTCAGGCCGACTGATTGCCCATTGGCCAGGTGTTGTCCTGTCCCCTTACACTCCTGCAGGTACAGAGGTTGCCCCTGCAATAGGCTGGTGGTGTACCACCAAACTTTGACTTTCGTTAAATGCACACCACCACCCCACACCTCCCACTTCTTCTCCTGTCACCTTCCCCCAGCTCTGTCTCTCTCTCTTTTCTGTCTGTCTCCTTTCACACAGGCAAAATCAATTCTCACCTCTCCCCTTAACCAATTCATGCCTTTTATTTGTCTGAACACCTCCCCCAGCAAATGTCTAGGTGACTGTAAGGAATTTGAATGTTTGTGTGGGTTCACCCTAAGGGCTCTGATTTCCTCCCACCCTCCAAAAGTACCAGAGCTTGTAGTTCAATTGGGTGTGATTGGGTGGCATGGCTCAGTGGGCAGAAAGGGTCTGCTGCCATGCTGTATCTCTAAATTTAAATTTAGATTCTCACATGAAAAGAAAATAAGATAATAAATATAAAAGGTTACACAAATATTCAGTTGCTGTTAGTTCCAAAAAAAAGTGATGTTATATTGGTGCAGACAGATCTTTGTTACTTGAAGTACTATTCTGGTTATGGTGGTATGGGTCAGTTCAAAAGCCTGACAGCTTTTGGAAAAGAAAACTATTCTTGGATGCAGAGGGGTCAGACTTTAGGCTTTTGTACCTTCTGCCGGTAGGTATCAAAGAGAGGAGAGTATAACCAGGATGATGCTGAATGCTTTCTTGAGGCAGGACCTCATATAGATGTCTTCAATGGATGGAAGTTAGATGCCTGTGATAGACTTGACTGAGTTTGCAGCTTTCTACAGCATTCTACATTCAAAGGCAATCATATTTCCAAACTAGGCCAACATGCATTCAGTCAGCAACATTTCAACAGTACACTTCAAAGTTTTTTTTGGGGGTACTCTATGAAATGCTGAATCTCCTCAGAATCCTTAACAAATAAAAATGCTAGGGTATGCTTTTCCATGGTTGCTTACATGTGCTGGCCCCAGGAACGGTTGTCTGATATGTGGCCTGCCAGAACTTGAAGCTAGTAATCCTCTCTCCTCCCATCCCACCAAAGAAGACAAGTTTATGGTCCCTTGGCCTCCCATTCCTAAATTTGATCATAAACTCTTTGGTTTGATTGCTGTTGTGAGCAAGACTATTGTTCTGGCACCAAACTATCAAGTTCTCGACCTCTATCCTATCTTCGGACTCATTATTGTCCATCATTCAGTCAATGATGGTGGTGTCGTCAATGGATTTATAAATTGCTTTGGCTACAAATTGAACTTGGCTACACATTCATGGTGATGAATGATGAAGGAGATAGAGAGTCTGGTGGCATGATGTCAGGTTAACAACCTCCCCCTCAGTGACAGCAAAATGAATGGGCAGATCACTGATTTTTGAAAATGGAAGGGGAGGGGTGTAGTAAGCAGATGCCACTTTATGTGTCAATGGTGTTGAGGGGGAGATGATTCTGAAGAGTATATATTAGAACCAGATAATCTGGTCCACAAATTTGCTGATATGATCAAGTAAATGCCCCAATGACTCTACTTTTTTCAATAGCCTAAGGAAATTTGCATGTCCCTGAAGTCTCTTACCACTATTTACATATGAGACACCACAGAAAGTATCTGGTTCAAATGTATCACAGCCAAGTATGGGCACTGCTCTGGCTAAGACTGCAAGAAATTGCAGGGAGATGGGGTCTGAGTTCTGGCCATAACACAAACCAACCTGCCCTCTATTGACTCAATCTGTACCTATCATTACCTTGGGAAAGCTGCCAACATAGTAAAAGACCCATCCCACCCAGGACACGCTCTCCTCCCAAATTTCATCAAACAGGTGATAGTTGAGCTTGAAACCTCAAACCTCCAGATTTAAGTGTTTCTTTCCTGACATTACTAGACCCTAAATTAACCTCTCCTTGGTAAAATATGATGGTCCTTGCACTCCTTTCATTTTCTTGACTCTTTATCCTGCACTTGGTCTTTAGAACACTATACAGTGCTCTCATTGCAGTACTATAACACTACATTTTTTTTTATCATTGCACTATCGACTTGGCTGCATGTGTTAAAAAAAAACAAAGCTTTTCACTGTATCTCAGTGAACATGACAATCAATAATTTAATTCAATTTAAATTCAAGGTGCCCCAAAATGCTGTGCCACCTTTGAATATTGTTGAAGTACAGTGAAACCACAGAAAGCAAAGTGATATTGAGAAAATACACTGATCTGGTGAAATAAAAACAAAAATGATGGAAATATTCAGCAGGTCAGCTGCATATCTGAAGAGAGAGAGAGAGAGAGAGAGAGAGAGAGAGAGAGAGAGAGAGAGAGAGAGAGAGAGAGAGAAAGAGAGGGAGAGAGAGAGAGAGAGAGAAAGAGAGAGAGAGAGGGAGAGAGAGAGAGAAAGAGAGAGAGAGAGAGAGAGAGAGAGAGAGGGAGAGAGAGAGAGAGAGAGAGAGAAAAAGAGAGAGAGAGAGAGAGAGAGAGAAAGAGAGAGAGAGAGGGAGAGAGAGAGAGAAAGAGAGAGAGAGAGAGAGAGAGGGAGAGAGAGAGGGAGAGAGAGAGAGAGAGAGAGAGAGAAAAAGAGAGAGAGAGAGAGAGACTTTTATTACCATATAATAAAATAGATGTAATATTACATGAAATTGCCATCAGCAGAAGAAATTGCCTGGCACCCTTTACAATCAGAGAAATAGAAGCAAACAAAAAAGAATCCCTTCAGAGTCACTGAATGTGCATGAATTCACCACCAGTGGTCCCACAGCCTCTGCAGCCACACAGGCTATAGTCCAAGTCATCAGCATACTGAGGTTCAGATCTGGACTTTCGACATGATCAGGAAGCCTTCAGTATTCTTGGCATCCTCTCACATCCCGGTTCTAATACTGATACCCCTTCAGCCAGCCTTGAGCTGTCTGCAGCCTTGTGTGAGTCTTTTGACCACAAGTCGTCAACAGCCTGCAGCCTGGATGGGTTCCTTGCCTCAAGTCACCAACCGCCTGCCTCTTGTACCATGGCCACTGTCTCTTATTGTTGTCTCCTTTGCTTCCCTTCTCAATTAGTGTTGGGGGAGGGGATGTTCTCCATGTTTTATGATGCTCTGTGAAAGTCCTCTGCTTCCTCAAAGTCTGTAACCCCTTGACACTGCTGCTGAACATGGGCATCACCAACTGGGGGCCAGACGTTATGGTTGCAGGATTTTAAAGGAAACCAGCATTGGATCCTTTAACACCCTGAACAGAGCCATCGTTAGTTGGACTGGATAGTAGAACCTTGCAGAAGAGTGCTGTGTCTCTGTTCCCCGCTCTCCTGGATCCACACTAGAAGCAGAACTGACTTTACAACAGCTAAAGCAGCACCAATTTATTTATTGAAATGAGACAATCAATAAACTGTCATCAGATCTTGGAGGAGGTGCAGAGAAAAAGAGAGGGTGAGGACATTAGAGGACATTAATGGATCTTACACTTGTTCAACACCAAGGTTTGGACTGGGAGGTGTGAAAATGAGCAGCTTGAGCAAATGAAGATTGATCAAATTCTGATGTGCTCCCTCTAGTGGTGATGGATTTTAGACATGTGCCTCAGTCGTAAAATAGAGGCAATTTCAGTCCACATGCTTGTGGTCATTGATCAATTATCCCGTGTTTACTATTATCAATGATTTAGAATCTGCATTTTAAAAAAAAATCTTTCTGGACATTGATTCTGTTTGTGTCTGGATTTCTCCAGAATAGATGGTAATAAATCTTTCCTTCCATGTTGTAGCATCAATATGAAGCTACAACATGGAAGGAAAGATTTTATTACCATCTATTCTGGAGAAATCCGCCAGACACACACACACACACACTCAATTACAGAATTACATACATTCTGCAATTTGGTTAATTTCATTTTTTTGTCGCTGTCCTTACTGGCAATAACTATCTTTATTTCCTGCTCCTGATTTGTTTTTACTTCACTCTATATTTTGGTATGAATTTATCACACTGTATAATACCTCACTGTGTGCAAACATAAATTAGCTGCAGGTCATTGGAGCGATTGAGCCTGCTCTACAATTCAATAAGATTGTGGGTGACCTGAATATCAAGAGTCTCCCTTCAAAATATGCAAAGACTCTCCTTCCATCAACCCCTGATTTCTTCTCCCTAATTTGAGGAAGAGTTCAAAGATTCAGTGTCAGTGGTTACATTGTCTGTGACTTCTTCAAAGTCTTTAAAATATTTTAATAAACTTGGTGAAGCAAGGTACTTCTTCTCCAAATTAGTCCTGAATATTCTGCTCTATTTGTGACTGCTGGGTCAATGCAATAGTGCTTCTGTTGCAGTCTACAATGCTTTGCAGAGTTTCATTAAGCAGAAGAGAAGGCACATGGGAAGCCAGAGGGGGATTCTGGAATGAAAGTAAAGAAAAAAAGGATGGTGGAGAGGAATGGGAGGTAATAATGATCATGGGCATAGTGTAATGCCATGCCCAACATCTCCTTGGCAACACCTCAGGAACTAGCAGCATGAGGATCAATCGATCACTGGAAGGGAGATTCACACCAGTGCACTGTTAGCTGGCTCTACTATTTGGGAATCTGCTGAGGGGCTTTGTGACAGGATGGTTGCTGAGAGGCAGGAAATCTCTCACATCTCTCCTTCCCAAATGATTCATATAAGGCTCATGAGAGCATTATGGCTGGTTGTGGCAGCGGTGCCAATATTCAGGACAAGAGGAAAGCTCCAGAGGGTTGTTAACTCAGCCGGCGACATAATAGGCACCAGTCTTCACTCCATCAAGAACATCCTCAAGAGGTGATGTTTTATGTATGCAGCCTCAATCCTCAAGGACCTGATTACTCAGGCCATGCCCTCCTCTTCACTCTGCTACTATCAAGGACAAGCACTCGGCAGCTCAAGGACAGCTTCTTCCCCTCTGTCACCAATGATCAATGAACCACACTCACTGCCTTACTTTGACTTTTCTCGCAATAGTTTTATTTATTTTATAAGGTGGGTTATATAAATGTTTGCACTGTGTGATGCTACAGTAAAACAACAAATTTTGTGACATGTACATGACAATAAACTGATTCTGATTCTGATTGCACAAAGCTGAGTACATCCACATGGAGGCAGTTCCCAAGCTGTCAGGTCTTCCTATCAGAGTAGAGAAGATGATGAATACAGATGTATTCAAACTCGATTTCTCCCAGTGTAGGAGATGATGAGCATGGAGGAGCCCAAATCCAATCTCTCCCAGTGTAGGAGATGATGAGCACAGAGGAGCCCAAATCCAATCTCTCCCAGTGCAGGAGACGATGAACATTGAAGGTTCCACATCAAATCTCTCCCATTAGTTTATGAGAATCAAGGAGGCTCTGACCTTCTCCATTAATCTCTTTTGTTTAAGTTTTCCCTCACTCCCATCCCAAAAACACTGACTGGTGAAGACAGTACCTCCTGTGGAAGTACAGATGGAGATCTCATGAGGTGTTTTATTTTGCCTCTGCAGTCTAACTCTGAAACAGTCAGGTGTGTAATCTATACCAAACATAACTGACAGAAGATCAGAGGGAATAATGATATACTGTTTTCTGCTGGAAGTTCAGATACTGCATGGTTGTTTATTTTCCCTTGAGGAAAGGTGGAGCTTCCAAAGAAGGAATACATGCTATTTGCCGGTAATTACTTCCTCTCTTGATATTCCCAGGAACCCAATGTTTTTGCCTGGTAGAGAATCAAAAATTGTTTTCACAAGTGGACTTTGTAAAGTTTGCAATACTACACAAATGTGCAAGAGAAGCTCAGCAGGTCACACAGCATCCATAGGAAAGAAAGGATAGCAATGCTGCGTGACCTGCTGAGTTTCTCCAGCATATTTGTACATTGCACTCAACCCCAGCATCTGCAGATATTCTTGCATGTGCTAACCAACCATAGTGTACATTAACTTACCACAGTATGCCAAAAAAGAAAAAAGGATAAATATTCACAGTTAGTGCAAATAAAAGTGAAATTTCCATCTCGCAAACTAATATTTTGTTAAAACTCGAAAGTCTGCAGACACCATGGTTGAAAGAAAAACACAATGATGGGGAAACTCAGCTCGTCAAACAGTGTACTTTATATGGAAATGATAAAGATAACATTATAGATGTGTGTTTTAAACTATCCAAGTTTCAAATTCAGTTTGTGTAGATTGCCTTGGCGTGTATTGTATTGAAAGGTTCGTTGGGTGCAGCAGAAACAAAGCTCCAAGACTCAGATCACAATACAATGATCTTTTTTAAATCAGCCCATGAAACAGTGAGATGGCTCTTCTGCTACATACACTCATACAAGTACTCACACACTCGAGCTAACTCACACCTAACTGTGGGACTCACTGGGGAAGGAAGGGGCTCAGTGCAGTGGGAGGAAAGAGGGGAGGATTCCATGAGTGCTAGACCCTGAGGGAATATGCTTCCCATGGGGATTTCACAGTCTCCCACTTTGGGAAATATGGAGAACAGTGGCTCTGCTCAGGTATCTCCATACACCAGAATACCCTGGCTAGCTTTGGGGGATCCAGTGTCCCATTACCTGTGATCCTAATGGAGTGAGTCTACTGTTGTGACCATAAACCGGGCAGGGAACAGAAGCATCACCATGTGGGGGGGGGGGGGGGGGGAGGAGAGAAAAAGCCCACTCAGACTTAAATATGCCACACTCTTGAGCAGGGGCCAATGACTGGGGACAGCCAATGGCTGTGTGCGCTCAGGCTTGTGGGCATGTATGTTCTCGATTGGCTGGTTGCTGCTCAGTGGGGTGTGGCTTTCAGTAAAAGAGATTGCTGATTGGACAGAAGTACATGGCTATAGCCAGGAAGTGTGTAGTGGTCTGACTCCCAACTAAATATAACACAATGGAATACAGAGGTGAACACTTGTATTCCTCTGGAGAAAATCACATACAATTTAAGGAGGAAATATGACACATTTTTTAGAGTGTGGCAACCCTATACTAATTGCATTGGTACACAGATATAATTTCACCCCTTTTGGAATAAAAGAAATGAAACTGTCTGCCCCAACAGGGAAACAATTGGGATCAAAGAAGTTGGATGTGGTGCAAACGAGGTGCCCTTGTCTCTTTTTGTTTCTTAGCCCTTTTTATTTAAGTACTTAAGGATTGTTTTCAATTTTCACTAGGGTTGCTGACATCACCAGTATTTGAATTTTTTGTATATGAATAATTTATATAACTTTATTCTGGATTGGTTTGGGGCATGGTGGGGGATGGGGGTGGGGGGGGGGGTGGTGGGGGAGAATGGACTCTGTATGTTTCTGTAAAGAATTCAATACATTTATTGGTTTTATAAAATGTCCTCCAACAAAGTCTAAAATATGCATTAATTTCATAACTAAAGTGTCATCATTTGGTTGGTCATCCTGTGCCAAACCAAAGTGCATATGGCTGCTTGTAATTCTTATAATAAGTGATCAAAATCTACTAGTTTTAATGTGATGTCATCATTTTGGTATTTGCAAAGCTTTTATTCTCTACTCATTTATCTGACAATGTTTTTTCAGAAAACATTACCCATTTTATGTTTGTGGTTGGGTGTCCTTTTATTTAACATATAATTGTCTGAAGCTACCTTTGATTTTGAATGAGGACTTTTACATTATTTTAATGTAGTTCATTGTTTTCATCAATGTTCCAGTAATTTGGAACTTAATAGTGGATGGCTAGAGGTGAAAAATGGAAACTTTATGCAATTTAGTACAGGCCATACACACAATGTCAGAACTAAGAATGATCCAATTGATTATTCTTATATCAGTTAAAAAGGATTATTTGCATCAGAACAAAAAGTGAAAGAAAAACTGCAGATGGTGGAAATATGAAGCATAAAGAAAAGATGTCACCAGCATTTATCAGGTTATTGAATAGCTAATGAGAGAAGAGTGGAATTATTTTTTTCAGGTCTATAAACTAACATTTCTGGTCTGATGATGGGTCACAGAACTGAAACATTTACTCCACTTCACTCTCAGTCACTCTCTGTCATGTGGAGTATTATCAGAATTTTTTGTTTCTTCAACATACATAGAGGCATAATGTTTGTAAGCTGGAATAAACAGTGATCTTAACTTTTGACATTGTGCATCGGGGCAGACTCAATGGGCTGAATAGATCATTTCTGCTCCTATGTCTTATGGCCTTTTGATCTTTTCAGCAACTCCTTAGGGATTAAAAAATGTGTGTGTGTGTGTGTGTGTGTGTGTGTGTGTGTGTGTGTGTGTGTGTGTGTGTGTGTGTGTGTGTGTGTGTGTGTGTGTGTGTGTGTGTGTGTGAATTACATGGAGTTCTATGACCATTTTTTATTAACCTTTAACCTTTCCTTCATCCTCTTTAAATGTCAAGTAACTTCGATTTGAAAGTTGTGTTAATGACACTTTATTTTAGCAGAACATTATGTCAGAATTATTTTACATTATTAGAAACAAAATCCAATCAATTTTTATGCACAACATCACACATGGACTTATTAGCATGTCAAGTCAGATAAATTCAGTGAGTGAATGTTAGGAAATAATTCTCTTTCTCCTGTTTTATCATCGATATTTTTAATTAGGTTCAATATGATGAGATACTCTTACATGTTCATAGGTTGCATTGAACATTTTATATCATTTAAATAGTACTGAATATTTTCTTAAATCAGATTTTGATATCAGTTTGCGAATTCATTTATGATAGATAAGACTTGTTAACACACACAAATTCTGAAGGACAGAATTCATTTGGTCTATAAAAATATATACACATACACTTCCACACTCCTGTTATTGCAATGGTTTCAAATGATATAAGACTTTTCAACCAAATAAATAACTTTAGAAATGAAGTCAGAGTTGTACTGCAACTCATACTGTTGTCAATTTGTGCCCAACAACTTTCCATTAAATTCCCCTAATCATTTTCACATGGGATCTTTGGCATCCACCTAAGAAGTAGACACAGCTATTGTTTAAAAAACTCATCTGCACTACAATGCCTCAGTATTCAATGAAGTACCAGCCTAATCATTGTGTTCAAGTCATGAGGGTGAATCTCGAACACACAACCTTCAGATTCACAAATGACAAGGCTACCGAGGATAATAGACAATTTCTGGATAAATTTATTATGATGTTGAATGCTAAGCTATGAAACCAAATATCATTTGAATTAATATTTTTAAGAACAACTTTTAACTGTTCTCTCAAAGTGGTGAAGTGTAATATGTAGGTTGTAATTTGGCAACTGTATGCAATCTATAGAAATTAACAACTTGCCATGTGGAATATGTGAAGGTGCGAAACCTTTTTTAACATTCTCATCATAGATATACATATCTTTAACTTAAATACATTGTAATAGATACACACGTGAAAGGTGATGTATGAATATCAATGCTTTTCTGAAAGAAAAATTGGCGCACCGATTAGTGCAACATCTTTAAAGCGCCAGTGATTGGAACCGGACTTGGGTTCAGATCCTGTGCTGTCTGTAAGGAGTTTGTACATCTCTCCATGTCTGCATCAATATTCTCTGGGGGCTCCGATTTCATCGCACCTTTCAAAAATGTACCAGCGGTGTAGGTAATATGGTGTAAATTGGATGGAATGGACTCATAGGGCCGAATTGGCCTGTTACAGTGCTGTATGTCTATATTTTTAAAATATTAAAATGAAAAAATATATAGATGGACAAATAGTAAAATGATAAACAGGCAGCATGGTTAGTGTAGCCATCATCAGAACATTGTTACAACACCAACTATCCCTGAGTTTGAATCTGGCACTGCCTGCAAGGAGTTTGTACTTTCTCCCCATGACCTGAATGGTTTTCTCCAGTTGCTCCTGCTTCTACCCACCTCTAAAACAATAGGTTATTTGGGTGTTATTGGCCCAGAATTATCTACCACCATACTGCATCACTAACATTTTTTAAAAAATCAATAATCATAACAGAGATTTTACAGATTTATAATTCCAAAACTTTTGCAGAATTTTTTCAGCCTTTTTATTGCTTGTGGTATCTAGTTAAATCCTGTTGTATTTTTATTAATTGCATTCAAGCATAAAAATAATCCTAGATCTCAAAGTGGCTGAATTTTTTTCTTTGCTAACGTATTTGCATTTAATTACTGTATTTCTATGTCCACTGTTTTTTTTTTGCATCACGAGAGTGATATTCCCTGCCTACAGTGATTTGGTTTTGCTGCAATGCTCTAATTTCTAGTGCACTTCACCACACTTCATTTCCCTGCAGGGATTCACCACTGTGCTGTGATTTTTTTAAAATATATCTATCACTGAAATGCATTTTGCAGAATTTTGCCATTGGGTTCATGTTTCCAACAGAGATTTTTTTAATCAACTTCATGAAAAAAAAACAAAAAGGTTCCTAATTTATTTCCATTGCCTCACAGCCATATACAGCCGACCTTGATACAATAACCCCTCTCTCGTGTTTTAATTACTGTGAAAGCAAATTATTTTTAAGTAAACTAGTTATGCCTGAATCTGGATTTAATAAGATATATTGGAAAGTTTTTTGGAAGATTTCTTTATTATTCACAATGACAAATGTCTACATTACAAATCCAATTAAAATTTAACAGTTGTCTCCGGATATCTTCTCCCAAGATGCACACAAAACTTTATTTAAGTTTTACTGTCTAGCAAAATCTGCAGACTTTTGTGCCAAGCATATTTCTATATTTGACCACATTCTATGCTTTACTGGAACAAAGACACTGCTGAATTAAATAAAAATCATCTCATCCACCCTCCATCATCTTAGCAGTCACATGGTTCAATAGTAACAGCATAATTGACTAATCATAGTAATTAATCACCATCGATTAATTATATCTCAACTCTTCAAGTGGAAAAATATTTGAGAACCTTAGATCCAAATGTAACTGTTTTTAGAAATCATGCAATTGTTGGTTCATTTAAAAAATGTGCCTATTCCATCCCAATATGATATTCAAAAAGGGTTACAGAGAGTTGTTTTCCATTTGTGAAAGTTCCTTTTTGAAACCTTCATGTTTTATCCACTAAAATGATCGCACTAAACTAAAAGAGATATTCTATCCCCTTAATCTAACTTCGGACTTCCCAAACAAATACAACTTTACGTAATTTGCAATGAGTTCTTATATAAATAATTTTCTTTGCAAATATTGGCATGAAAAATAGGCACTTGAAGTTGTTTTTTTCATGAGTCCAGGTGTTGTGCTTTTAACAATAAGCCGTCCTGATGACTGAACAGTTTGGGCACACATTATTTTTTAATATACTTTATCCCTGCAATGAATGTTACCTCCATATCACTTTTAACATCACACTTTTACTCTCTTTAATTAAGTCAATTGAATGAATGGACAATGTTTAATAGTTAGCCACAGTACTGATTACTGCAGTCCATGGTTCCCAGGAGTTAGTGTGCAATTATATGCTTGTTCCATGGTTCAGTGACATTGGGACAATAATGAAGCTTGGACTTGCAAAGCATACTTAATATTATTGGATGCATGTGAATTCTCCTCATATTGGAGCTAGCTTTGTGTTCACGAGAGAACATCAATGTGCTGTTAATGAAAACAATACCAAGGAGCAAAATAAATTGCAATCTTGGAACAATACATTTGTATTTTCTAAAAGTGCATCTTTTATACCATTTGATAAATTTGAGTTTTAATGCTTGCGTTTTATCACTCTGAATGCTAGACAAAGCGAGTATTACCCTAAAAATCTAAAGATATATTTCTGATAATGACTATTTTCTATCGCTGATGAAAACATTAATGGCACGCTTAGTGTAAATGGTTAGCACAACACTGATACAGCTCCAGTGCTCTGGATTGAAGGTTGAATCCCAAGCTGTCTGTAGGGAGCTTATACGTCCTCCTTGTATCTGCCTGGGTTTTATCCGGGAGCCTGCTGATTCCTCTCACTGATCAAAAGCGTACCGAGGATTGTTGGTCGATTTGGTGTAATTGGGCTGCGGACGCACGTGGGCCAAAGGAGCCTGTTACTGTGCTGGATGTCTCAATGTAAATTTAATTCACTCTATCATTCCCTTTCTCTCTACATTTCAAGCTGAGCAATTGTGCATAATCATGACAATCCAATAAGCACGACTTCTTGTGACTGACCAGCCACTCCTTCCTAGATTCTTGTACCTTCGTGGCATGTCAGCCTCATTTGTAAGGTATGAAGCCACTTGCTATTAATAATTGTAATTGCAGCTTTTTTTAGATCTAACATCTAACACTGCCTCTCGCCTGCTAGCCAGATCAACCATGGATTTGTTATTTTCCTCATTTCTATCTTTTCCAGCTGTTAAAACAATTTAAAAAAAAATCCAATCACAATCCTGAATGACATTTCACACGGTCAAACTCAATTTTAATTATTACATTGTGTTACTTCACTTTGAGAGGATTGACATGGGTAAAAAGTTGAATTATACATTCACCACAGGGTTACGTGTCAGGTGGGAAAATACAAAATTTTAATAACCTCCTTGCACCTGCTATCTGCTGAAACTAAGCTAATCATAATAACAAGAAGTTCTGCTTGCAGGCAAACAACTTCCACAGCACTAGTTATATGATTTCTCACAGATAACAATAATTTGATTTTTTTTTTATTTCCAAAGGCTCTAGTATAGAATTCTAGATATCGAACCATGATTGAAATAAAGACACAATGCTGAAGGAACTCACCAGGTCAAACAGTGGACTTTATACAGAAAAGATATCTCACAAACTATGAGCAAGATGTTGACAGGCTCCTGACAACACAGACAGCAAATATTCACGTGAGATAACTTTGAAGCTAATCAAAGGAGAGACTTGGTCAATCCTTTACTACACGGACTACCATATATGTCACATATAAGACGGAATTTGAATCTTAACAATTTCACCTCAAAACCGGAGGTTGTCTTTATATGTGAAGTCTCAGCTCTCCCCCATAGGGTCTATCTGCTCAATCCAACTGCCAATGGCTATGCACAGGTTTTAAACAGCCTGTTAAGTGTGGTTTATTTTAAAATATGGTTCTAAAATATAAACCTTTACTAGGTGATTTGATTTTAAAATATTGTGACAGTATCAATTCACTGATCAGTGTAAAGACCAGACTTTGGGGTAGTCTTATACAGCAAGTATAGCTCAAAACCTACATTATAAATGGAAATTTTGAATGGTATCTTCTGCACGAGTCATCTTATATGCTGACATATATGGAAGTTATTCTGTTGGGCAATCAACTTTTCCAAGATTCTACCATGAAATAAGATTTGGGATCATAAACTGGTTGGTTAAAAATGTATTAATGGGCTGGCTGGGTGCACACAAATGCATTCTGTTGACGGTCAGAAAAGTGACCAGAAAGGTTAAAGAAAATTACTTACATGGCAAAATTTATTCCTTGATAATTTTAGCTCCATTTGTTCCATATTTTATTTGTTTCTGTCATGATTGAAGGAAAACTATAAAAGAAATGATTCACCTCTAACTCATATTGTATTCAATTCAATTCTACAAGGCCTTTTTGTTAACTTCTTTATGCTCAACAAAAAATGATTGAGAGTGCTCTTACTGGTTGGTACCACATTTATCAGTAGTAATCACTTTTAGGTACAGGTCCTTAATCTTTTATCCAAAATCCTTGGGACCAGACATGGAATAATATTAAAACGGCAGTACTTTAAAGTAATTGCTGGGTGTTTGGGCGGGGGGGGGGGGGGAGGTGGTGGTGGGGGGACTTGATGCAGCATTGGATAGTTGGATAGGGGTGTGGTAAATTAAGTGAGATAAAGATAGTCTGCTCTTTCCCCGCTCGCCCTCCTGAGTCCCGCTGCCATTCTCTCCCTGCTCGCCCGCCCAAGTTGCACTGCCACTCTCTCCCTGAGCTGCTCCCTCTCAAATACCCTTTCAGCGGGGATTGCTGAAATTCTGCTGGAGGACAATCCCTGGATTTTTAAGTAAAACATACAATAAAACTTTGAACTTAAACTGGCTCAAACTAAGCTAAACACCCGAAAATATATTGTACATGCAGAAAAAAAAGTTCGGTTTTTGGAGGTTTAGGATAAAGAAATAAACACCTCTACTTTATAAAAACTTGTAGACTGCAGAAAAAAAATATATTCCATGTAATAATATGTATTAATTATGACTTAATGACACACAATATATTGTGAGATATTTTAATTCCCATAGAATATAATTTCGTTGATTTGTTGTAGGCCATTCGCTACAGGGAACTGATATCCTTTTTCATCTTATGTTCAACAACTATTGTATGAGAGAGTTTGTCGCTCATTTTCCCAATGATCAGTTTGTTTAAAAATTATTACCTATAATTGCTGTGAGATATCAGCATAAAAATGTTGTTTCAGCAATTAGTGGCAGATGGTTTCTCACTGCTAGTTGCAGCGAAGACTTTATTTGCTGGCTTTCTAGTAAACGCACTTGATTCTTCTAGGCATCTGATCTCCATCAGTGACAGGTGAAGTAATGAGATATAAAGCTTCAGACTAGCAGTATATCTGAACAATGACCTGTCCGAGGTTGTAATTATCTTTTCATTCCCAGACAATGGGACTTCAGACAGATACTGAATGTATGAGATCTATTCTGAAACCATAAAAATCTGGATTATATCACTAAATCTACTCAGGTGTGTAGTGCACCATTGGTCACAGGAATTATGATCAATTTCAACTTGCAGTAATCTGTGATAATAGGGTGATGATCTTACATCATACATAGGACAGCATATTATATGTTACGGTTGTACTGTATATCATGCATAGCATGTGCAGTACGTTCATCTTCGTCACTGCCAGGCTGGCTACATCCACTTTGCCAATCTCTGGAGTTACAATGCACTAACATTACTTTCAGTTGCATACAGCTCACAAGTTCCATTCAATGGAGGTTTATTCAAGTAGCCCTAGTGTCTTTTGGCTCCAAACAAGTTTTCTTAGCTCTTCAGATTTTGAATTTGAGCTAATTCACTAAATGCCGAATCATACGAATATTACAGCACAGAAGGACATTTCCCATCAAGGCCTATGGGATGCTGGGCTTCATTAATAGGGGGATGGAGTTCTGGAGTAGAGAGGTCATGTTGCAACTTTACAAATCTCTGGTGAGACTGCATGGATTATTGTGTTCAGTTCTGGTCACCTTATTACAGAAGAAAATGGAAGCTATGGAAAGGGTGCCTTGGAGATTTACCAGGTTGTTACTGGGATTGGAAAATATGTCTTCTGAGGCAAGGTGAGCAGAGCTGGGACTTTTCTCTTTTGGAATGTAGAAAGATGAGAAGAGACTTAATAGAGGTCCACAAAATTAGGACAGGCATCCAGCGCCTGTTTCCCAGGGAAGGAATTGCAAACATTAGAGGAAGTTTAGGGGAGACATGAGGGGTAAGTTTTTTTGCACAGAGTTGAGGGTGCCTGTAATGCCTTGTCATGGTGGTGGTGGAGGCTAAAACATTAGGGGCATTTAAGAGACTCTTAGTCAGGCACATGGATGGAGGAAAATTGGAGAGTTATGGGGTAGGGAGAGTTTAGTATTTTTTTAGGAATATATGGTTCGGCCAAACATCGAGGACTGAATGGCCTTTTATGTGCTGTAGTGTTCTATGTTCTAAGTCTAGTGATGCAATCTTGTCAGTTCCATTCTCATGTTCTTTTTCCTTAGCCCAGCAAATTGGTGAGGACAATTCCTTTTGAAAGCCTTGATTGATCTTGTTTCATCAGGATTGATCTTGTTTCATCAGCAGACATGAAAGTCGAGACCATATCTACTCTCAGTTTTTAAAATTTTTCTCATATCCACTTTGTATAATGGAATCATGGAGTTTTATTGTATGGAAACAGGTCCTTCAGCTAATCGTCAAGCATTCACTAATCTAAAACTGATTTAATTTTTTTAATCCCGAATTTACATCAATCCACCATCCAACTTCTAAGATTGTACCACTCACTGATACACGAGGGACAATTTACAGTTACATGTTAACATCTTAAGGATGTGGGAGATAACATGAAACCCCATGTGATGTGGTCATAGTGAGAATGGGTAAACTTCACACAAACAGCAGCAGAGAGCAGAACTAAACCAGCCCAACATTTTAAATCTGTATCACCAGGGAACACATTTAACCTATCAAAACCAATCATAATTTTTTTTTCCATTTCTATCAACATCCTCTCAACCTTCTTTGCAAGGAAAACTGTCTCGGTTTTTCTAGTGCTGAAATGTCTCGTTCCTCCAACTATTCTACTTAATCTGTTTTCCACTGTCCATCTGGAATTTTTATATCCTTCCAAAGTGAAGTGATCAGATTTATAAGCAACACTCTTGAAGGGGCCTAATCAATGTCTTAAGGTTCAAGATTCAAGCTTCCTTCATTGTCATGTGCACAAGACACAACATTTGTTTTCCTTTGTTTACCCTGTAAAGGCACACAAAACGGTTTCACTGGTCCAGCAGCACTCAAGACAAGATAGAAGCAAATGTGAGTCCCTTCTGGAACATCGAGTGCCCACGGATCTCACCACCTCCTCTGAAGTCACTGCCTCCAATGCCCCTGTAACTTTTGTTGCTGCATGACCTCCTGTCCATTCTAGTGGTGAACCTGAGGTCCAGCCATCCAAGTCACGCTCCTTGGCCTCTGCTTCCAAACTCTCAATACATTTATAAATCTTATACTGATTGAATATAACTTCCTATTTTTAACTCTGCAATATATTCATACATCAGAGATTCCATATATTTTCCTAAAAATTATCTCCACAGATCCTATCACATTGGAATATTTTGCACACATAGATTCTGCAAACCATTTGGAACAGTTCCATTGGATCTTGTTGTCTCTCCATTTTTTCTTCACTACCATCCCACCAGAACACCATATAATCTTAAATCCTCCCAATCATCACTAGTGCTCATTAAGTTGCAAAGCTTACTTAGATTTGAAAATGTTGTCGCTGTTCTTGTACAACTAGCTTGAAGACATTGATCTGCCTCAAATGGAAGGAGCATTCACAGCATTGACACCTGTAGAACACCATGGCTATAATTTCCAGTATGAAAAAAGAACTATTTATTCTGCCTGTACTGGATCTTTATATTTCTAATTGTTAACTGCCATTGAGACATCAGCTGCCTCAATTTCACCACTCCCCTCATTTATTCTAATTGCACCCCCTCAGAACACTGCCCTCCACTCTCTCTGTGCTAATATTAACTTCATTATCAAACCTGGACACACAAATGGTGCAGTTGTTGTGTGGCACACTGATCTCTACCTTGCTGAAGCCAGACAGTAGGTCTCAGACATGTCCTCTTACTACCACTTCAAAGGGGCTCCACTAAAGAAAATAAAGCCATCATCTCACTAACCTCATCACTTCTAGTCATGTGCCTCCCATGGTCTCCAACATCTTAGCTTCCTAACCCTGCACTGCCTAGTTCTACCTCCTTCCCAGGATCCACAAGTCCAATTGTCCCATACACCCACTTCTTCATTGTTTCAATGAGCTCCAAAATCTGGATTCATCGTACCTCAACTCCATTTACCACACCCTACCCCCGACCCAGGACCATTTCCTTCCTACCTACATTTGCAATATTTCGCATGACCTCCATCATATTAACAACTTGCTACTCCCTGAACATGATTGCTTTATTTTCACTATGGACCTCCAAATTCTGGCAGCTCCATTCTCCATACTGAAGGTCTCAACGGAATTTAATTTTTTTCCTCGACAATGCACCCAACCAGTCCCCCTCCACCACCACCCTCCTCCTCCTGGCAGAACTTGTTCTCATCCCCAATAACTTCTCCTTTGACTCATCCCACTCACGCCAAAGGACAGCTATGCCTGCCTTTTATATGGCTATGTGGAGCAATCCATGCTGCAAATTTACCAGGCAAGGATCCTCAGCTCTTTCTCCACCATACTGAAGACTACATTGGTACAGTGTCATGCACCCATGATGAGCTCATCAACTTTATCCACTTTGCTGGTAACTTTCACCCTGACTTTAAATTCACTTGGTCCATCTCTGGCAACACTTTCTCCTTTCTCAGTCTTTCTTTCCATCTCATAAGAACATAAGAAATAGGATTAAGAGTAGGCCATCAAGCACATCGAGCCTATTCCACCATTCAATGTAATCATGGCTGAGTTGATGATAGGTTTATCTCCATCTACTTGCTTTTTTCCCCCATTTCCCTTAATTTCTCTACTTTCTAAAGATCTATCCAATCTTGCCTCCACTGCTTCAAAGGGCAGCAAATTCCATAGATTCACCACTCTCTGGGAAAAGAAGTTCTTCCTCATCTTCATCCAAAATCTACTATCCTCGATCTTGAGGCTATGTCCCTTAGTTCTAGTCTCCCCCACCAAATGGAACAACTTACCTAATTCTATGTTATATATGCCTTTAATAATTTTATATGTTTCTATAAGAAACCCTATTCTTCTAAATTCAAGCACTAATAGCCCCGTATGTCTTAATCTCTCCTCATAGGGTAACCCAGTCATCTCTGGAATCAACCTGATTAACCTCTTCAGCATGCCTATAAAGTCAGTACACCCTTCCTCAAGTAGGAGACCAGAACTGCACACAGTACTTCCTGTTGCGGCCTCAACAGTTCCTTGTAGAGTTGCAGCATTATCTCCTTGCTGCAAAATTCAATCATTCTAGCAATGAAGGTAAACATTCTATTTGCCTTCTTAAAAGCCTGCTGCACCTGACAACCAGCCCTTTGTGATTCAAGCACAAGCACTCCCAAGTCCTTCTACATGGCAGCATGCTGCAATTACTTGCCACTGATATAATAATCTGATCTTTAATTTTTCCTTCCAAAGTAGGTAACCACACATTTATTAACATTGTATCCATTTGTCTGACCCTTGCCCAATCACTTGATCCATCTATATTTCTCTGCAGACTCGCTGTATCCTCTGTACAATTTGCTTTCCCACTCAATTTAGAGTCAAAAACAAACTTAGATACTTTTCACTCTGTACTCTCTTCCAGATCATTAATGTCTATTGTGAACAAACCCACCAACTCCCACAATTAACTCGACTACAGCTCTTCACACCCCGCTCCCTGTAAGAATTTTATTCCTTTCTCTGAATTCTTCCATCTGCTCCCAGGATAAGGTCATTCATTCCAGGTCATCTGAGATGACCTCCTTCTTCAAAAAACATGGCTCCCCTCTACCACCATCAACTCACACTAACTAGCATCTCCTCTATTTCCTCTACTCCCCTGGGCCCCTTCTGCCCTTAGATGCAAAAATAACATAATTACCCTTGTCCTCTCCTAGCACCCCACTAGCATCCACATCCAGCATAGTATCCTCTGTCATTTCCATCACTGGCAATATGATCCCACACAAGACATATCTTCTCTTCTCACTTTTCCACCTTCCACAAGGAACACTCCCTCCATTGGTCCCTCGTTCACTCATCCCTTCCCACTGTAACAGCAGGGGAGTGTTATATTTGCACCTGTATTTGCACCTGTACCTCTGCCCTCACCACAATTTGTAGCCCCAAACAGTCCTTCAAAATGTAACAACATTTCACTTATAAATATGCAGGGGTCTTAGCCCCCCTGCTCTACTCAGTTTAAAAAGGAATCTCAGGGTTTTATGTAATGTCATGTATATGACAATACATCTGAAATCTGAAATAATCTAATACAGTCATTGCTTCTGATGTGACTTTTTCTACATCAGAGAGACTGGATGTTGACTGGAAGATTGTTTCAATGTGCACTTTCACTCCAGTGGCCAACCATTTCAAGAAAAGCAAAGAGAGCTACCTCAACGAATATCGCCCAGTAGCCCTCCCATCTAGTGTGATTAAATGCTTTGAGAGAATGATCATGGCTGGAATTAACATGTACCTAAGTAAAAGACTGATCCCACTATCACAATTGCTTCACAGTGGACACAATATCACTGGCTCTCCACGCAGCTCTGGATCACCTAAACAGCAACTCGTACATATGGATGCTCTTCATCGACACAGCCCACCATTCAACACTATTATTCCCTTTTGCTGGTCAATATGCTCCAAATCCTGGGCCTCTGTACCTGTCTCTGCAACTGGATCTTTGACTTACTCATTGGAAGACCACAATCAGCACAATTTGTAGTTCTGGCAGTCCCGGTCTATCCAGTAGACTTGGTGCCCGATGTATGAAAATAGCAAAAGGAGCTTGTTTACGTCATCCTAGATTGCAGCTTCAGAGGCTGTAAGGAATCTTTCGAAGCAGCAGCACCAGAGTGAGAATTTGTCGGCTGCTTCAGGTTCTCTCAGGTCAATTCTAGGCGGTCCAGCTTCAAGTACTTGTCTGTGTTCCAAGGGAAACAAAGTCTTGCTAATAAAATTGATGCACGATCAATTACAAGATAGAACTGAAGGCTTTTATTAGCAAGAGATGGTCAGCATCCCTTGTGTTGCTGGCTGTCCCTGACCCGGAATCGATCTGGGGGTGGGCTTGTGGCATGACAGCCTTTATGGGGGAGAAAGGGGAGGAGTCATGAGCCAGTCAGTGAGAGCAGGGTCAAACATAAAAGGTCAAGTCATTTACATGTACAATAGTGGTTTCACCACAATCAGCAAATTCCAAGACCTAGCCTTCAATACCCAACTGTGTAACTAGATGCTGGATTTCCTCACCTCTAGACCAAATCAGCCAGGATTGGTAAGAACACCTCCTCCACAATCTACATCAGTACCAGAGCGCACCAGGGCTGTATTCTTAGTCCTCTGCTCTACTTGCTATAAACCTATGACTGTGTGGCTCAGTACAACAACATTTTTCTGTGCCTGCAGGAAAAAAAGGCATCTCAGAGTTTTATGTGATGACACGTATGTATGTATATAAATCTGAAATCTGATTTACAAATTTGCAGACAATTATATTGTAGTGGGTTGTATAAAAAGGGTGATGAGTCAGCGTGGAGGAAGGAGATTGAAAACTTGGCTAAATGGTGTGCCAACAGCAACCTTTCCCTCAATATCACCAAAACAAAGGAGCTGATGTTGACCTGAAAGGGGAAACCAGAGGTATATGATCCAATGGATCATTGGGGTATTCAGAGGTGGAGAGAGTGAGCAAGTTTAAATTCTTGGAAGACACTATATCGGAGGACCTTTCCTGGTCCTAACACACTAATAGTATCATGCACAAAGCCCATCAGCATCTCCACCTCCTCAGGAGTTTGCGGAGGCTTAGTATGACATCAGAATACCTGGAAAATTTCTACAGATGGGTGGTGGAAAGTGTGCTAACCAGCTGCATCATGTTCTAGTATGGGGACACCAATACCCTTGAGCGTAAAGCTCTGAAAAAAGTAGTGGATGCAACCTGGACATCATGGATAAAGCCCTCGCCACCAACGAGAACATCTACAGGAAACACTGGATCCACACCACCCAGTACACGCTCTATTCTCACTGCTGCCATCAAGAAAGAGGTATAGGTACCACTGACTCGCACCACCAGGTTCAGGAACAGCTGCTACCCCTCCACCATCAGACTCTGCAATGACAAATTCATTCCATGTCTCATTCATTGACTCTCCCTTTTTAACTTTATTAATGTTTTGTCTCTCTGTTGCAGCCAATTAGTTTACATTTCTTTATTTTGTTACCTTCTTGAGTACAGTTTTTTCTTTGCACTACCAAGAAGTGGTAATTTTGCCTCATCCATAATGAAAAGTACCTCACGGTTGCATGTGATATTTACTCTGAAAATAAATCTGAAATATGTAATATTTCGAACTGCTTTAGCTCAGCAGAAAGGAAGAATCAAGATGGCGTACAACTCAAAGGGAAACCGCGAGGTGGCGGAGTTCCCATGTATCTGTCGCTCTAGTTCTTTCACAGAGTGAAAGTGGCAGAGTTTGGAGGTCTTGTTGGAGTATCTTGGGCAAGTGTCTGCCGTGCATTTTGGAGTTGTTCCTCTCTGCAGGCATTGGATGATGGTGGTGGGGAAAGTGAATAGTCTTGGTAGTTGATGGTACATCAAGGTGTTTTACATTGGATTTTGTAAGGTCTCCTGAGTATTATTGGTAGCACGCTCATCTGAGTAAGTGGAAAATATTCAACACGGTCTTGAATTGCAATTTGTCACTGTTGGAAAGGATGCAAATTATCAGGAGATAGATTACAGCCAAGGATGCCCAGCTTAGGATCTGTGTTTGCAACCACAGGATTTATGCAATTCCTCCAACAGTGGACTTGGCGATGTCTGTACCGAAGAATGGCAAGTCAAATGCAAATGTGCCTGAAGCTAACATTTTCCCCTATTTGGATTAAGTTAGTGAGGAGATATGAAATTGAATGCCTCCTGACAAAACTGCTTTTGTTTTGTAAAGCAGGTTGTTGCTGAATAATCAACATTTAATGCTTCCAGAAGAGGGGATTAAAGACACAGTTGATGGATGAGTGTAGAGCTCGTCGAAAGAACCAAAGACTTGTTGATCCAAACCAAGGCTTTCATTAGCAAAAGACCGGAGCTCTTCACAGGTGGCCGACCAGTCCGGAATGATCCGACCTGGCTAGGGACACAACCCTTTAAGGCCCAGACAATAGGTGTGGCTTACAGCCAATCGCTGTAAGCACAGTCTAGATACAGTAACTATATACACTATGTACATTGGTGATAGATCTGTACTATCACAATGAGTGAATGAAGAAGAATAAGGCAAATTGTATGCAGGTCAATACTATCCTCTGGCTTAATAAGGATACTGTGTGCACAAAGCTTATCCCTAAAGATTCACAATGAGGAACATATTTTTATCTTCAAGATATGGGAACCATGCATGAAATACAATAGAGAAATCCTACCATGAACCTCCACCACCTAAAATGACAGAAGGAGAAGACGACGAAATGAACTGACTCAGTATATAAAAGTAAAAGATCAAAATTTCTTGTTTATTTTGTTAAGTGACGACATTGTTTAACGGATTTAATGTATCTTATAGATTGAACTTTGAATAAATGGGAAGGGGGGAGAGGGAGGGAGGGAAGAGAGGGGGGAAAGGGGAGAAAATGACACTATATATTCAAGAGAAAAATGTCTGTATGTATTTTGGTCAGGATGGTTTATTGTGTGAAAAATAAAAAAAAACATTAAAAAAAAAGTTGTTAAAAAATACTAAGTCAGACATCCTTCATGAAATTGGTTGTGCCGAATGCATTGAAACTAAGGATTCCTAATGTCATATCCCATTTCAGGAATAATTGATTATCTGCCTTCACTTAACAGAAAAGTGTTCCTGTTTCAGAACGGAGCCATCACACAAGCTTCTCTTGCTGGCAAATCAACTAAAGTATAAATTACACTTCTGAACTTCATGCATTTAAAATATGACATGAAAATTGCTTGTTAATTGAGACAACTCAATGCCTAGAGCACTGATAAAGAAGCTGAGGCAATTTGAACCAGTACTTTTGAACTGCCAACAGAGCAACCTTGCTTTTTCTGGCATACACACTGAAACCAATGCAGATTTGTCAAAAGTAAACACTAAGCAGGTGTCTCTTATTCCTGATACTCTGAGATTGACCTAAACCTGTCAAAGTGGAATTAAACTGGCATAGGATGGCAGAAAAAACACAATTCATTAATTATAAAAACAGAAACTGCTGAAAAAAAAAACTCAACCACACTTTCTCTCTAATGAAAAGTCCCAGACCTGAAACATTGACCTTTTTCTTCCCTCAGATGTTTTGCTCACTTTTTTTCCCAGCACTGTTTTGGTTTTAGTACAGGTTTCCAGCATCTCCAGCTTGTCCTTATTTTAACAATGCAACTCAGTGTTCCCTCCACAGCTTACTATATTTCCCAAAGCTATATAAAAAGAAATCTGTTCTTCCCTTTAATTATTACTCAAATAGGCTACTCATCAACTCAAGATAGTTTTGAATACAATTTTCCCAGAGATCATTCAGAGAAATCAGTTCTCATGCCCAAAGTCCTTTTGCAAGTTTTGAACTTTGCCCTCATGACTTCATACTTAATGTAACCCCTCCAATCCCTGCCTTTGATTGTGCTTTAGGGGAACAAAATGATCAATTTTGTGAACCAGTCCAGTGTCATCAAGGACATTTTATTCTGTTTGATGATCTGGCATTATGACAATTTTTTAAAAAATCTATTGACGTGAGAAAGTATGAGTTCATTAGCAATCCGTAAACTTGACAAATAAATTTTACTCCCCTGTTTACACTGCACTATTTCAAGCATCTTCAAATACAAAAATATTTCCAACCCATTGAACTTGTTTTTATTTTGTGTTGGGCATTGATTTTATGTATTTAATTATCAATGACTTAGAATAACAAACTTGAAGATGAAAAGGTGACTGATAATTAGGAGAATGAAACATGAACATGAGGTTCCACACAATATATTCCTCCTGTACAGTTTTAAACCCAATTGCATGAAGATTGAATTTTCCTGTTCTAGGTAATATACCCCCCACCCCCATATCCCCACATCTGTCTTGTTCCACTGTTTCCACATCATCTTCACTTTTCTCCCTCACCTGCTCTCCCTTCCTGCACAGTGATCTCCTCCCCTACCTGTCTCTCTGCAGCTATTACCCTATCACCTTGTGGTTCCTTCCAACTACCTCCCCTTCGTTATTTTTCTCTCTTTATCTCTTCACCTACTTGATATGTCCTCTTCCTATATCGGATATGATAAGGGCCCCGACCCGAAACATTAACTAGGGCTTCCTAACGCTGGATGTTGCGTTTCTAATGCTTTGGTTACCTGTGTAAATGTGTCGAAGGTGGATGGGGGTGGGGGGGGTATCATTTCTAACCTGGCTTTTATCCACCAAGCAAGGTAGTGTCAGAGGTGAAGCGAGGCAAATGTAAAATGGTGAGCTGCGTTGCTGGGTCCGAATGGGAAAGGATCTATTTGAGAAATGAACCACAGAAAATCAAGAGAAGTTGACTGATCTTCAAAGTGATATACATAGCGATATAAGGGAAGAGACTTGTTTTGAATAAGTATTGTCTATAAAGGAAATTAAGACCTCAGTGATCCTCTCATCTATGTTAATGATGCTCTTTATTGACTTCTGGTACAATGCTTTCCAGCTATAATATTACACAGTGATGCTTTGTGTTGGTTCACCATAGATAGGAACTTCTTCACCTCAGCCAGTGTCTGTTCTTTAGAGTGAGACGATGCTTTCTTTTATGTCACTTTGTTTTTTTCTCTTCAAACAAGTCAAGAACGGAGGCATTGCTGTCACTGACCCACAAGATTGACAAGTTACAGATACATAGAGTTTCAAGTAAACATTTAACATATAGAGAGAATTAGTTAGCCAATAGAAGGCAGGGTGTTGGGTGTGATAGTACAGATCTATCACCAATGTACATAGTGTATATAGTTACTGTATCTAGACTGTGCTTACAGCGATTGGCTGAGAGCTAAGCCACACCTATTATCTGGGCCTTAAAGGGTTGTGTCCCTAGCCAGGTCGGATCATTCTGGACTGGTTGGCCACCTGTGAAGAGCTCCTGTCTTTTGTTAATAAAAGCCTTGGTTTGGATCAACAAGTCTTTGGTTCTTTCGACGAGCTCTACATTGGGGATAATTGGGAATTTCTCTGTTTGGAAATCAGTGGCAAGCAAAGTGTTGCTGGGGCCAGTGCTGGGCAAGTAGCATAACATATGTTAATAAATTTGAAAGAGAGAATTGAGTCTAGTGTTATCAAAGTTTGCTGATGTCACAAAGTTGATTGGGAAAGTAAGTTGTGCAAGGAATGCAGAGTCTGGTGGGAGATATAGATAGGTTAAGAGTGTCAGCAAGGGTCTGGCGGATGGAGCACAATGCTCTTAGGTGTGACATTATCCAATTTGGAAGGAAAATGTGAATATAACATTTTAATTTAAATGATGAAAGATTGCAGCATGTTGATGTGCAGAGGGATGGGAATCTTAAGAATGAATCACAAAAGACTGGTATGTAAGTACAAAAATTGTCAAGAAGGTAAATGGAATGTTCACCTTCATTATGAGAGGGATTGGGAGAAGTTCTGCTGAAACTAGTTAGGATACTAGGGTATCCAATGCACTTGAAGCATTGTGTACAGTTCTGGTCTCCTTCCTTGAGAGTAGATATACTGGCCTTGGAGGTAGTGCACAAACTGTTCAGCAAGTTAATTTGAGAGTCATGGGGTGATGAAGAGATTGAGTCACTTGGGACTATACTATTTTTTTATAAATCAGAAGAATGAGAGAATTTTATAAATACACTGAACATATAAAATTATGAAAGAAACTTAAGATAGAGGCACAGAAGTTGCTCCTACTGGTGGGTGAGTTTAGAACTGTGAGACATTGAAGAATTAGAGGAGTAGAGTTTTGATTGAGATAAGGAGCAAATTCTTGTACCAGAGAGTAAATATTCTATGGAATTCTCTGCCCAAGGAACCCCAATAAACTGCCTCATTAAAATATTTAAGACACAGTTAGATAGACTTTTGGATTTTAGGGTAATTCAGGGTTATAGGGAGAAGGACGAAAGCCAGATCTAAGTCCATGGCCAGAGAGATGCCAGGCCCTGGCAGGTTATCAAAAAATGGTGCAAACAAAATTTTAACCTCTCATTGCTGCAGTCAAAGGTTCCCACCTGCTTCAAAAGGGCATCACTCATCCTGGTTCCCAAGAAGAGTAGTGTGAGCTGTCTCAATGTCTAACGGCCAGTAGCGCTAACATCGACTCTGATTAAATACTTTGACAGAGTGGTCATGGCCAAAATTAACACAAACCTAAGCAAAGGTCTGGACCTGCTGCAATTCACCATTCATCACAATTGCTCCATAGCAGATGTAATATCACTGGCTCTCCACTCAGCTCTGGATCACCTAGAAAACTGCAATTCATACATATTGCTGCTCTTCATTAACTACAGCTCAGCCTTCAATACCATTATTCCCCTAGTGCTGGTCAAGAAGCTACAAAACTCTAGGCCTCTGTACCTGTCATGGAAAGGTTTGTGACTGTCATGTGACAGCACTGTCCCCTACCTAGTCGGATGATACACCAGCTGCCAATCAAGGTTTGGCTCCTCTGCTCCCATTAATGCACACCTTGCTGTTCGATCTATGTAAATTACCTGGACTGGACTCTCCAGCCTGGCTGTAATTGGCCTTGGGCCATTGGCTGTTGTAATTAGATTAATCCCTCTGGCACTGAGCCATTTGATCCTGCTAATGGCCTGGGCTGGACCTTCCAGCGCTATAAAGGTGTGATGTGTTCTTTGATCTCTCTCTTTGGCAGCTTGGGTCTACCCTGCTTCACTCCAGGCCTAGAAATGTGAAAGGGCTTTGGAGAAACTGTTGGTAAGATGTGCAATGTTAAAATAGTTGGGAGTGTTTAATTAGTGTCCCTTGTGGCATAGAGCCAGGCCTGCACTGAGTGAAGGGTGGTGTGGCATCATAGTTATTTTTCCATGATCATTGTATGTACCAGTTCATTGTGTGTGTGTGTGTGTGTGTGTGTGTGTGTGTGTGTGTGTGTGTGTGTGTGTGTACCAGTTCATTGTGTGTGTGTGTGTGTGTGTGTGTGTGTGTGTGTGTACCAGTTCATTGTGTGTGTGTGTGTGTGTGTGTGTGTGTGTGTGTGTACCAGTTCATTGTGTGTGTGTGTGTGTGTGTGTACCAGTTCATTGTGTGTGTGTGTGTGTGTGTACCAGTTCATTGTGTGTGTGTGTGTGTGTACCAGTTCATTGTGTGTGTGTGTGTGTGTGTGTGTGTGTGTGTGTGTGTGTGTGTGTGTGTGTACCAGTTCATTGTGTGTGTGTGTGTGTGTGTGTACCAGTTCATTGTGTGTGTGTGTGTACCAGTTCATTGTGTGTGTGTGTATGTGTGTGTGTGTGTGTGTGTGTACCAGTTCATTGTGTGTGTGTGTGTGTGTGTGTGTGTGTGTGTGTGTGTACCAGTTCATTGTGTGTGTGTGTGTGTGTGTGTGTGTGTGTACCAGTTCATTGTGTGTGTGTGTGTGTGTGTGTGTGTGTGTGTGTACCAGTTCATTGTGTGAGTGTGTGTGTGTGTGTGTGTGTGTGTGTATGTGTACCAGTTCATTGTGTGTGTGTGTGTGTGTGTGTGTGTGTGTGTATGTGTGTGTGTGTGTACCAGTTCATTGTGCGTGTGTGTGTGTGTTTTGCATCTGTTACCATTTCCTACACTTGCTGTCTGTAAACAAAATGCAGCCCCATCAGAGTCCTTTCCTTTGTAACCTACCAAACCTGTTTCCTTACTCACAACAGTACCCTACTCTGCAACTGGATCCTTGACTTTCTCATTGGAAGACCATGGTCAGTACAAATTGGAAAGAACTTCTCCTCCTCACTGATTATCTGTACAGATGAACCCCAAGGATGCATGCTTAGCCAACTGCTCTACTCATTATATACCCATGACTGTGTGGCCAGGCACAATTCCAATGCTATCTACAAGTTTACCAATGCCACCATAGTTGTCAGCAGAATCACAAACGGCAATTAGGAAGCAGACAGAAGGGAGATAGATCAGCTCATTGAATGGTGTAATGGCAACAACCTTGCACTCAACATCAGCAAAACAAAGGAGATGATTGTTGACTTCAGAAGGAAGTCAGGGAAAACAACCCAATCCTCATTGAAGGCTCAGTAGTGGAGAGGATCCTCAAATTCCTGGGTGTCCACATCTCTGAGGATCTGCCCTGGAGCCTCAATGTTGATGCAATCACAAAGGCGGCTCACCAGCAGCTATACTTTGTGAGGTGTCTGAGGAGATTTTGTATGTCACCAAAGACTCTCGTAAACATCTACAGGTGAGCATGCTGGCTGGTTGCATCACTGGCTGGTGTGAAGGCACCAACTCTCAGGAGAAGAATAAACTTCTGAGAGTTGTTAACAGGCACCAGACTTCACTCCATTGAGGACCTAACAAAAACAGCCTCTATCCTCAAAGACCCCAACCACCTACACCATGCCCTCTTCACTCTGCTACCATCAGAGAAAAAGTTACAAGAGCATAAAGATGAGCATTCAATGCACAAGGACAATTTTCCCCCTCTGCCATCAGATTCCTGAATAATCAATGAACCACACTCTGCCTTGCTTTTTGATCACTATTATTTTTATTTATTTTTTATACAGTAATGTTGTAAGATGGTTCATAATATGAGTATTTACACTTTGATGCTGCCTCAAAACATAGATTTTTATGACTTGTTCATGACAATAATTCCTGATTCTGATTCTGATCAGCTTCAAGGGCCAGATGAATGACTCCTGCTCCTAGTTTTGATGTTCTAATTTCCTATGTTACAAATAGTGAAGCCTTATCTGGTAGATTCAGGTTTAAATGGGACCTGTAGTAACCATGATAAGCAAAACTGATGTTGTTCCATTTTGATTATGCGGTGCTGGAGAATAACATAAACTTTGTTTATTTGTTTCTACAAAGAATTAGTGCTCAACTGGCAGATACCACTTTTAAAACTTCAGCATTTTTTTTCTTTATTCCCAATAACATGGCTTACTGCCAACCTAATACATTAACAAATACCATTTAATTTGCTGAAAAGAAGATTAGAGCAGTAAAAGCATCTTGCAAGCAAGTAGTCAACGCAAAGTGTATATAATAAAGCAGTTAGAACTAGTTAAGAGCCTTGAGGGCACGGAAAAGGAGGCAATAATTGCTAGCAATAAACAAAACGCTGAATGAACTCAAAGTTCCACTATTATTGTCAGTGATCATATGTGATATCTCATACTAAACCTCAGATTATTTTTCTTGCTGGCCAAACAGAATTTCTACTTATTGGTAACTGTAAACTGTTCTAAAGAAGAAAGATATGTGTACAAAAGTAAGGACTGTAAACAAACCACTGTACAAAACAGAACAAAATGAAAATACGCTAATCAATAATGTACAAAGTAAGAGGCTTTAAATGAGTCTCTAATTGAGTCTGTTGTTTATGAATTTGATGGTAAAGGGGTAGCAACTATGCCTGAACATGGTGGTACAAGTCTTATTGCATTTATACCACTTTCCTGATGGCAGCAACAAGTACAGAGGATGTTCTGGGTGGTGCGAATCCTTGATGATTGCTGCTGCTCTCTGACAGCAGCATCCCCTTGTGATAGTACAGATCTATCACCAATGTATATAGTATACAGTTACAGTATCTAGACTGTGCTTACAGCGATTGGCTGAGAGCTTAGCCACGCCTACTGTCTGGGCCTTAAAGGGTTGTGTCCCTAGCCAGGCCGGATTTCCAGACTGGTTGGCCACCTGTGAAGAGCTCCTGTCTTTTGCTAATAAAAGCCTTGGTTTGGATCAACAAGACTTTGATTCTTTCGACAAGCTCTACACCCCTGTAGATGACTCTACAATTAAACTAATGACACCGTATGTTTATTTTGGAAGAGTGAGGGAAACCAGAGTGCCCTACACAGAGAACATACACAGTCCTACCAGCCAACGGAGGATTCGAACCAAAGTCATTGGCGCTGTGTTATCATTGTTACATTAAACATTCCACTCCAACTAATTTGACTTTTATTAACTTTGCTTCATCGTGGCTGGGTGGAAACATTGAAACCTCCTACCCAGCAGTACCATGAAATGGTCATGATTTGAGAAGGCAGCTCAGCAGCACCTTCTCTGGAGCATATTGAGGTGGGCAATGAACACTGTCTTGTTCAACCATGTAAATGTTCCAAAAATGTAGTCAGAAGAAGCCAGGAGAGATTAGCACCTGACTTCTTGTTACATCAGTTCTCTAAATAAGTGAGTGAGTAGTCCTTTCGCCAACACCTGTTCATGTCATCTCACATTTGAAATTAATACAGGTGTTGTCTTATCCATGCTTAAAGCAACAAGACAGGAAACACAAGAATCCATTTAGTTTCATCTTATTTATTCTATATCTTTTCTTTGAATACTTAATAAATTTTTAAATCTCAATAATTGTTACATTACATTCAGTTCTAAAAATGTGTTTAAAAAAATGTACATGTGGTATACCGCACCAAGCCACCCTCCCATCTCCTATTCCTCCACCCAAAAAAAAGAGAAAGAAAAGAAGAAAGAAAGGAAAACTTGAGAATGCCAGGAAAATAAAACATTTATGCAATAAAGTCTATTGGAGGTTACCAAGCAAGAACTGATGTCTTCAGAGAGTCTATCAAACATGCAAAGCAAAATTTTGTAAATATGGGCTCCATATTTTAAAAGAAAGAATTATCTCGCAGACTATAAGTAATTTTCTCTCTAATGATATACAACTATGAAGTTCTGGATGCATTCTTTCCATATCTAAATTGATTTCTGACTTTCATTATATTGCTATGCATTTCCTACAAATTGCTAAAGCTATTATCAAGTTAAAGCTTTTTTATCTGGAAAAATAGGTCCTACTTTGATGTTACTTAATCAAATTGAATTAGAATTACTGATTTATAAAACTACTGTAAATAAATTTATTCCAGTATAATTTACTTCAAACTAAGGCCCCAAAAATTTGGGGTGCATAAATCAAGGAAATTGATTTAAATACACAAATAAGTGGAGAGGATTGGATGGATTTGTGTAAGAATAATATGACTAAGCATATAAATGTAAGATATAGGTTAGTTCAGTATATTTTTTTTGCCAATTATATTTGAATCCACAAACATTAAATAGATTAAATCCTACTATATCTGATTTATGTATTAGTTATAGATCTGGATTGGAACTTTTTTTTACATCAACTTGGTAATGTCCTAAATTTAGACAATTTACTTAGGGGTAGGTAATTTTTTGGAATGAATTACTAGGGTCAAATTCCCTCAGGGTCCAATGTTATTTTTATTGAGTAATATTAAGGCTAAAAGGCCAAAATTAAAATGAGTTATTTATCAAATTGAATTTGTGATAATTGCTTTATTCTACTATGCCATTATGGTATTTAATTTAGTAAATGCCTCGACTAATTTGTACAATTCAGTGCTTAAATATATATAATATATATTCTTTTTTAAATTCAGATCCAAAATATCAAATGGAGCAGAAACTACCAGTGCTTTCATTGAAAAATGCCTTGTTTAAAGCAAAGATCCAGAATATGACTCACATTAGTTATCAGCGACTAATTTGTACAATTCGGAGCTTAAAAATATATATATATTTTTTAAATTCAGATCCAAAATATCAAATGGAGCAGAAACTACCAGTGCTTTCATTGAAAAATGCCTTGTTTAAAGCAAAAATCCAGAATGTGACTCACATTAGTTATCAACAGTCAATCGAGACACAAAAAGTTAATTTGCATGTATTTGTAGTTCAACCTCACATGCTATTTCCACAATCCTTCGCAGAATCTGTATCTGTTCAACTTCTCAAATATACTTCTGTCAAATCTTGCATCAGCTTTGCAAATTTTGTGGCAAACCCTTTTCCTGTTGCTTGGTAATTACTGAGAGATTACAATTGCAGATATGCTGTGAGAACAAAAGGTTCAGATTTCAAATTTATTGTCAGAATACGGACATGACATGTGCAACCCTGAGATTTTTTTTTCCCTGCGGGTGAGGCAGAATTACCACTTATTGGTAGTACAAAAAAAACTACAAAGTGCAAACATGTAAACAAATAAAGAAATTTAAACAAAGTGATTGTTCAATATGGAGAGAAAGAAATTCAGTAAAACACAAAGATGAGAGTCCTTAAATGAGTCCCTGATTGAGTTTGTTGTTGAGGAGTCTGATGGTGGAGGGGAAGCAGCTGTTCCTGAACCTGGTGGTGTGAGTCTTGTGGCACCTGTACCGCTTTCCTGATTGGAGCAGCGAGAACAGAGTGTGTGCTGGGTGGTGTGGATCCTTGATGATTGCTGCTTCTCTCTGACAGAAATGTTCCCTGTAGATGTTCTCAAAGGAGGGGAGGATATTACCTGTGATGTCCTTGCCTGTGTCCACTACCTTTTGCAGGTCTTTATACTCAGGGGCATTGATGTCCCCATACCACACAGTGATGCAGTCAGTCAGCACTTTCCACCACACATTAATAGAAATTTGCCAGGATTTCTGGTGTCATACCAAACCTCTGCAAACTCCTGAGGAAGTAGAAATGCTGATGTGCTTTCTTCACTATGCCATTATGGTATTGGGTCCTGGAAAGATCCTCTGAGATAGAGATTCGCAAGACCTTAAATTTACTCACCCTTTCCACCTCTTATCCCTGAATGATCACTGGATCATACATCACCTTTGTTTTTTTCTTATCAACTATCGAATGCATCTGGAAATTTCCCATTTTGTTTTTGGGTTTTTGCATGCAAGAAATAAATCAGCATTCTAATTTTGATTTGTTAAATATTAGTTTCAAGCCTAATTACCCACTTTATTTTGCTGTATTTAAGCCATGTGTATTGGAACTTGGGAACAGAACTGCACATTTCAGACCTTAACTGCTCTCTCCCCATAGCCCCATGTCGGTCCCTACACTGATCCCACTACTCTGCTCGCGCCGGGTGCCCCATCGCTGACAGCCCGTGCCAGTCGCCCCACAGTGTGGGGACTGATACAGGGCTGTAGGGAGAGCATGGGGTAGTGGGATCAGTGTGGAGACTGACGGGACTATGGGGAGAGAGCAGAGCAGTGGGATCAGTGTGGGGACCGACACGGGGCTATGGGGAGAGGGCAGAGCAGTGGGATCAATGTGGGGACCAACATGGGGCTATGGGGAGAGCGCAGGGAAGTGGAGCCAGTATGGGGACAGCCTGCGCCGGCCACCCCAACCCTTATAGCCCATGCTGGCCGCCTCAGCACCGACAACCTGCTATGGCCGCCCCAGTGCTGACACCCTGTGCCGGCTGCCCCTGCTCTGATGTCCCACGTCAGGGGGCAGGGGCAGTGGGAAGGGGGGATGTCAGGTGCTCATCAGCTGATTGTCATCCCCTTAGCAGCCGCTTTCAGATGGCTGCATTCAGGTGCCGGGAGGAACCTCAGTGCTCTGGTGATTATCCCTCCTGGAGGAGGGTAACAAAATTTGCCTCACTTGTGCCTCCTATGCTTTCAAGTGCCCCCCACCCCCCCCCCCCGACAGCCACATATAGGCATAATATGCAGCTTTACTTCGGGGGATTTTGGCCACCTGAAAGAGCCTTTTGATTTGTTTATAATTCCAGTTGATTAGGAGAAAGTTGCAAAGACAGCAGAGGTTAGTAGTATCACACTAGTGCATTGAGATCCTGACATCCAAATCAGAGTAGCACATCAGAGGATAGGGATCAGTGCTGTCAGTTGAGTATGGGTTCTCCGACAGGTTTCAGATGATGATCTTTAAACACCCTTTTCCACAGTCAAGCGATGGATGTGACAGTGCAATGAAAACTGGTGAACTTTATCACAGATGTTGGTATTTGCTTTCCAAGAGATGAGAATTGTTTTAGTCATTGAAGCTACAAAGGGTATGGGGATGAAATAATAAGGTCTGTTTGAAACTGACTAGATTGGAAACAAACTTATTGAACAGCAGAGCAAATTCACAGGGCTCTTTCATCTCGTTTTATTGTGTTTCTTGTCTTCTTTCATTGATCTAATCACACTAGGAATAGTGTGCAAGTATTGTGGGGCTTTTCCAGATTAGTAAGGAGACTGGGGCCATAAATATTAAAGGAAGAATTTGAGTTACAATGACCCACACTATTAAGGCATTAACAATGAATATTAACAAACAAATAAAACTCTGCAACCGAATCCTTGACTTTTTCATTGGAAGACCACAGTCAGTACGAATTGGAAACAACATCTCCTCCTCACTGATCATCAACATAGGCACACCCCAAGGATGCGTTAGCCCATTGCCCTACTCGTTATACACCCACAACTATGTGGCCAGGCACAATTCCAATGCCACCTACAAGTTTGGTGATGACACCATGGTTGTTGGCAGAATCACAAATGGCAGGAGGGAGCTAGATCAGCTCTTTGAGTGGTGTCACACCAACAACCTCGTGTTCAACATTAGCAAAACCAAGGAGATGATTGTAAACTTGAGGAGGGTGTTGGGGGAACATGAACCAGTTCTCGCTGAGGGCTCAGTAGTGGAGAGGGACAAGAACTTCAGATTCATGATGTCAACATCTCTGAGGATCTCTCCTGGAGCCTCCATGTTGATGCAATCCTGAAGAAGGCCCACCACTGCCTATACTTTGTGAGGTGCTTCAGGAGATTTGGCATGTCACTGAAGACTCTTGAAAACTTCTACAGGTGTACCATGGAGAGCATTCTGGCTGGTTGTTTCACTGTCTAGTATGGAGGCACCAAATCTCAGGACAAGAAAAAAATCAATAGGGTTGTTAACTTGGGCTGTGTCATCACAGGCACCAAACTTCACTCAGTATCTTAAAATAGCAACATCTATCCTCAAAGACTCCCACCACTCAGCCCATGTCCTCTTCACTCTGCTACCATCAGGAAGGAGGTACAGGAACCTAAAGACGAACACTCAGCAGTACAAAACAGTTTCTTCCCTGCTGCCATCAGATCCTGAATAATCATTGAACCAAAGACACTGCCTTACAATTTTGTTCACTATTTTTTTATTTTTATACATATATATATATATATATATATATATTAGTGTTGTAAGATGGTTCATAATATGAATATTGATGCTGCCAAAAAAACCACAAATTGTGTGACTTGCTCATGACAATAAACTTTGATTCTGAACTAAATGGCATTTAGTCAGATCAAGAGACATTAGGGCACACGATCTAAGGTGAGGTTTTAGGAGACATATTTAAGGTTTAGAGAGGAGGAGAGTACCAGAGAGGGAATTGCAGAGACTACAACCTTGGCAGCAGAACCACTAGCAGAGAGTTAAACATGAAAGTCTGGAGATGCTGGAGTCGAGTGCAATATCTAAACATGTTGGAGAAACTGGATGGCCAGGGGTTGTGGGATGGAGGGGTCTGTTTCCACACTGTATGCCTAGATTTAAATTTAATAATTCAGCCTGTTTCTCCAGTTTTGTATATTTAAATTAAAGACTAAATCAACTGAAACTTGAACTTGCTGTAGAAATTCCCATGGTCAGGGAGAGGTGCAGAATATATCCAATTTTTCTGGCTTGAGCCCTTCATCAAGGTATGAGTAAAAAGCAGCCAGACACCTGAATAAAATAGCATGGGAGTGGAGGGGAGCAAGGGCAGTGACCATGGTGGCGAACCAGCAAGGGACTTTAAGGCTGAAGCCACACACAAGGGGCGAGCTGTTGGCAACTTGCTGTCGAGGAGTCCACACAAGTCAAAAGACTCCATCAGTGTCCAGCCAGGTCAAAGGATTCCCATCAGGCCGCGTGCTGCTGGAGACTGGCTCATGAGAACCAGGTATCGGAATCGGGATTCAAGAGCAAGAAGGCTTCCTTATTGTGTCGGAGGTGTAGAGCAGGGATCAAGTTACCGATGGTTTGAATTGAACTGGTTCATTGTGTGGTCATGGGAGTGCTGGAGGGGAAACAACGGATACTTAGTCACTCTTTTGCTTCTTTTGTTTTTAAGGGGTGCTGGGCAATGCTGATGCAAATCTTTGTCTGTCTTATTTTTATTTAAATTTAAATTCAGACATATGCATTTCGGAAGACAAGTCCGTGCGGCCCAATTTACACCCAATTAACCTACACCGCCCCAGTACATTTCAAACTTTTATGGGAGACTAAATGCACTTTTGTGTAATATTACGTTTCTTTTTTTAATTACATGACCATAAATAAGGGAGAGGTGCGATCAGAGACAAAAATATATGACCAATGTTTCTGGCCTGAACCCTTCATCAGGGTATGAGCAAAAAGTCAGCCAGACAGGATGGTACATCAGACAACTTTTTGTGTTTAGAGAATTCCTGTTGAGACCAAGTAGGATCAATAAAATTGAGGAAGCTTAAATAATGAATTAAAATAATGAAGTGACCTATCACGGACAAACAGCAACTCCTCACTTATCAGGAAGGCACAAAAGTAACTGCACTTCCTTTGAAGGCTGAGGTGGGTAAGGCTACTGGCCACCATTCCATCAGCTTTCTGCAGATGCTCTATTGTAGCTGTATCACAATGTGGTGAGCATTAGATCAGAGGTCAATCCAAGGGGACATAAAAGCAACAGAGAGGGTCACTGGGGTCTCCAACCCCCTCCATCATTGTGATTTACCAGGATCACTGTTTAAAGAGGGCTTGTCATATCAGTGAGCACCCTTACCACCCCATGCGTGCCATCTTCCAGTTGCTCCTGTCAGAAAAGAGAAACAGCAAAATTAGATCCAGGTTGAGGAGCAGCTTTTTCCCACAGCAGTAAGACTGCTGAATGACTTATAAACTGCTAATAAAACTACCCATGCACCAGATGCAACAGGCCTACTTCTGCTCTTATGTCTTGTGAACTATTCATTAATTACATTACATATATTTTAAATGTTTGTAGATATGTGCTATACTTGGCTGTAGATGTGTTCTGGTTATGTGGATGCACTGTATTTTCACTCTGGGCTAAAGAATACTGTTTCATTGGGTTGTACTAGTAAAATCAGATGATAAATAAATTTGAACTTGATATTTTTATATTTTGCCTTTTTGGGTAACCAATTGAGGTCTTCTGATAATGGACCCATTCCTGCACAGGGTCAATCTCTGTGGTTAACTGCCAATATCTTCTAATGGCTGATTAAGTCACACTTCCTGCCTGTTCTCAGAAAGTGATAATCAGGTCTGTCTTTATCTCACTCGTCAATCTGTTGAGAGGTGGGAAGGTATCATCAGTTTGACCAGCAAGACAAGAGCTACAGTTGTTTTTAAATAAGATGATGGTCACAACTTATAGAGGAAAGTACTTAAGGTTACATAAAGCCATCGTAGTTTTTCAATGCAAAGGTTGATTTTCACCAAATAAATTCTGATTGATCACTATTTACTAAATCCCCAAGTCAGATCTATGTAAACTTGTTCAACAACAATCTAATTTTCCCCCACTTCACACCCTTAACCCTCTATTTTTCTTACATCCATGTGCCTATCTAAATATGGTTCAGTCCCTGCCTGTTTGAAACATGCATAAACCTGCAGGATTGTTCTTCTTTGAATAGAGAATATTAAGGACACCTTTCTTTGAAATTTAGAAAGTTGTGTTGGCTTTTGATGGCCTTTCATCTGCTTCTTGCAGGCTTGGGCAATGTATGGCAGCCTTCTCACTTGGACCATCTTATCCTCAAAATGTATTGAGAACATAATGGATCCCCATGGAAACATGGATGTGGAGCCTGCCCCATGCATGATTCACAACGAGCACTACCTCCAAGGGTCCACTGCTCCAGGATCTTGCTCTTGCATTATTCACTTAGAGGTCATCCAGGCTGTGAATTTTGCTACTTGCTGGGTGTGAAATAGCAATTAAACCTTGATAATGGATGACCAATAAATTTGGCTGTTCATTTTTCATCCCAGTATGAAACATACTTTTAGGTTTGAATATCCATGCCAGGACATAGAAGGTGTTGGACCATGAGCTGGTAAATGGATTGTCAAAGATGGTTGGTACAGACAAGGTGGTAGAAAGGTCTGTTTCTGTTTATGACATAACTCCATACCAGCAAATCTACATGAGTTGTTCTTGATTGGTGTTTATCAAGGATTTAACAAACATGGTTTTATTTTTTATTTATTTTGCAATTATCAAAACACTTTTTTAAAAAAAAAAGAGTGTAACTTGAAACAGCAATACAAGTGGAAAAATAGTCTCATGAAATGGAAATACTCAGGAGGCAAGGTTGCTAAAGGGAAGAGCAGGTGAGTGACTGAGAGGAGAGAGTGTGTGAGAGAATGTGAGACAGAGTGTAAGAGAAATAGTCTGTTAAAGTGTGAGAATCTGTGTTAGTGAGTAAGATAGTGTGAGAGAGAAAGTGCTATTGGGTGTCAGTGAGTGGGTGAAAAGGAGAGTGTGAGAGATAATATGAGTGTGAGAAAGATAGAGTGGGTGAGAGAGTGTGTGAGAGAAAGTGTGGTTGAAAGTAAAAGAACAAGAGGGGGTGTGAGTGAGCGAGTGCATGAGAAAGAAGGTGAGTGCCGAGAGAAAATGTGCAAAAGTTAAAAAAAAGTGCGCGAGAATTTCATGAAAGAAAGAATGAGTGAGAGAGAGTGAGTGAGAGAAAGGGAGTGTAAGAGAGCATATGTGTTAGAGAGCATATGAGAGGAGAGAGAGAAATTTAATGTCAGGTCAATTATCTTTTATCAGATACACAATATTTTGAAAGGTATTAATGGTGTAGATCGGAAGAAATTGTTTCCATCAGAAGGCGATTTAAGACAATTAATAAAATAATCAGTTTCATTCAAAGAAAGTAATTATTTTATATGGTTGAATTACACATTTAACATGGTGTGTGTTCATATCAGTGGAAAGTTGGAATTATATTAAAAAAAAGAGGATTTTGTTTTAATTTGCTTTTTAAATGTAGATGAAGATTGAAATGAGGGCTTTGTGACAGATGTGTGTTGATCGGATTTAATTCTGATGACATGATTTTAAAAAAAAATAAATACACATACACTCTCATATTCTCTCGCACAATCTCGCTCACTCTCACACAAATTCTCTCAAATTTTTTTTTTATTTTAAAAAATATCATCTCAATAGAGAATATCTGTGGTGGTACACCACCGGCCTACTGCAGGAGGCAACCTCTGTACCTGCAGGAGTATAAGGGGACAGGACAATACCTGGCCGGTTGTCAATCAGTCGGCCTGAATGGATCAAGCCCCACCCGGTCGGGTATCAATCACCCTCTGGGATGTAAACCTGCGCCGGCCTCTCGAGGCCTTACTCAGAGTTGCTGCAGCCACAGCCAGCCAGAGTCTGTGGAAGTCTTTGTGGATTAAAGCCTGTTGTACAGCCTTACCTTGTGTGTGTCTGATTCTGGCTAACACCGCACCACAATATCATCACCTGAAAAGTTCACTCAGCTTTTGTAACCATAGGTACTTACTGACATTGAAGTATTTCCTGCATTCTGTGTTTTAGTTTCAGATTTCCAGCACCTACATGGTTTAATATCAGATATATTGCAACAAGACTGAGCAGTGTTGATTCTAGGTATATAAATGTACATAATTAAAAGTGACAGAAAATTGAAAAAAAGCTTTGTGTTATTTGAGATGTTAGAACATAGAACATTACAGTACAGTACAGGCCTTTTAGCCTACAATGTTTTGCCAACCAATAGAAACCTACTCAACAAACTAAAACTTTCCTACCTCACACCCATAACTTTTTTTTATTTGTCTTTCATTCATGTACCTGTCTAAGAGTCTTTTAAAAGCCTCTTTTATATTAGCCTCCACCACCATCCTTGGCAATGCTATCTGTGTATATATAAAAAAAACCTTTTTCTCCCCTCACCTTGTACAGATGTTTGCTATTCTGGCCCCGGGAAAAGGGCATTTATTGACCACCTTATCTATGCCTCTCATAATCTTTCAGACTTCTATGAAGTCACCTCTCATCCTCCTTCACTCCAAAGTAAAAACTCTAGCTCTATTAACCTTGCCTCGTAAAACACATTCTTCATTCTAGGCATTGTAATTCTCCTCTGCATCCTCTCCATAGCATCTACATTATTCCTGTGACAAGGCAACCAGAACTGAGCACAATATTCCAATGAATTACTTAATTAATTAATTACTTGAACTGCAACTTTAAAAAAAATCCTGCAGTATAAGCCTTGCCCTTCAGTTGCAAGGAAACTGTAAGACAAGGAAACTGACTGTAAGATGGCAACACAAGAACATTTATCACTGATCGCATCTTCAGGCTTTGTAACAATGTAGCAGATGGTGGATGAATGTAATGTACATGTTGACAAGATTCTTAAATTGAACACCAAAATAGTCTTAATAGTTATGTTGGGTGATTGCGTGCATGATGTTTGAATAATTAGCTATTTGCTATGCACATTTGTTTCACTTATATTGTTTGTCCAGAAATAATTGGTGATGTTGATCTTTCTCACCTTGTTGATGGTAACCAGTTGTGACAGATTCTGGTTATTCGTATTGACTTTAGAATCATTTTGCAGCTCTATAATTAAAAGTAATATAGAGTGCGAGCACATTATTACTATTTTTCAGATATATCTCTTCAGCAAACTAAAAGGTAATATAGTGCAAAAGCATAATTTTTGAGTCTATAAGAAAAAAACATTCAGTACAAGAACAGAAACAGAATGGCTGAAGCATTAATCCTGTTTTTGATTCCACAGATTATGACTGATTGGATGAAGGTTTCCAGCATTTCTGGTTTTACTTCAGGGCCCCCGTCTTTGTATTTAAAAAAAAATGTTCTTCACATACTGAGAATGTGTTTCATCATCTAAAATATAACATTCTGTCAAATTTGAAATGTTCTTTTGAAGCTGTTGCTAATCTCCAATTATAACATTCAATATCACAGCTGGAGCCAAAAATCAGCTAGGATTTCCAATGAACGCTTCTGGCAACTGCACGACAGGTCTTGGTGAGAAGATTCAAGATTGAAGATTGTTTCATTGTCATGTAATAAAACAGAAAATGGAATATCACATGAAATTTCCTTTAGTCTACTCTAAGGCAGACAAAGATTCTCCATCAGGAGAGATTGCCCGGAGCCCTGTACAGTCAGAAAAAGAGAAGCAAAAGAGAGTTACCCCCAGAGTCTCTGAGTTGCCCATGGATTTGCCTCCTGTGTGTTCGCAGTCACACAGCCTTCACTCCAAATCATCGTCAACCCGAGATGCAGATCCAAACCTCTGAGAGGATCAGGAAGCCTTAAGAGCCCTCTGCACCCTCTTTCATCTTGGTTCCGATACCTGTTACCCCTTCAGCCAGTCTGGAGCCAGTCTCTAGTACTCTAGCCTGGCATAAGTCTTTTGATCACAGTTGCCAGCATGGGTACCTCACCTGTGCATTCTTTAGCTGCAGAGCCCCTTACTGGTCTGCAGCTGTTGTTCCCATCCTGTCAGTCTTCTCCTCTGCTTCTCTTTCTCAAATGGGGAGTAGAGGGGGTGTTATCTCTCCATTTCTGGTGCCCTGTATGTGAGTGGAAAAAAAAAGTTTGAAAACCACTGAGATAAGTGTAGGGTCGAAGGAACTGGAACACCTGATAGGTGAAGTGGACTCTGTAGACCGAAGAGCCTGTGAGCTTGTTGGAGTAAGTGCAGCAACAAGCTGAGGAAGATTGACAGAGTGTGAGAGTGAATATGCATTCTCTGGCCTGCACTGTGATTAGGTCTATTGTGGACCGTTGTTAAGGACCATGAATTGGATGCTGTCATGAAGCAAACAGAAGATGGTGACAAATATCTGTTGTCAACCACATTTGAGGAGAGAGTTGCATTGTTCCTCTTAGCTGACAAATCAAAATGTTTCAGCAGATGTTAATAAAGGGCAAGTATAGAGATTGATGGCATCCCTGAATTCCTCTTGAAGTTGTTTTGCAATGAAGAATATGTCCTTTCTGTTTTTAGTTTATGGAATCCACACTGTGATTCAGGAAGCAGTTCATTAACCATTAGGAGGAGGAAGGTTGAAAAGGATTCTTGTAATAACATTTTATGTGGCAGAGAGCAAGGAGACCACTTTTTATTTATGGCGTTTTTCCCTCTCTTAAATGTGGTCTTTATTACAACACCTCTGACACTCCCTCACTGGTCCTCCTCATCCCAGGCAGAGAGAGAGTACAGTTGTGAGTATAGTTTCTTACAATTAAGTTATAAGATTTTGGCAGGATGCTGTCTTCTCTCAAGGCTATGTGTTTTTTTTTGGACAGCCTATCATCTTTTAACTGTCATCCCTGCTGATTCCCTGAAGTCCTTTTCCAATGGTTGATCAAAGTGAAGAAAGAGCATTTGGGATGGAACTGCACATCTTTTTGAGTCCATATCTTGAGAGCAAATGGAACTGACAGCAAATAGCAGAAGGCAAGCACCAACTATCTACCTACTTATTTCCTGGCAATTCATAGAGTCATACAGCAGGGAAACATGCCCTGTAGACCTAAACAAAATGGCCCCAGCTGCCTGTGTTTGACTAATATCCATCTAAACCCACCCCAGGAAGTGTTGCATGATGAAGGACATGTTCTGTTCTGGCTATGGGAAAAAAAGACATTATGCGAAGGTACGCAAATCTAAGCAACCTTCTAATCAGAGAAGTTCTACGTGCGGACATGGAAGCTGTCAAGGAGGGAGTCTTGTCACCAGGAGGTGGTTGGACCTTTTTATTTAAGGGATGAGGAGTGCCCTACCTGCCAATTCCCCCAGGGGTTATAGCCCGTGGTCCTGCTCATGGCTATGCCCTTGGCCAACAGGTACTGGCGCAGCTCCTCGCTCTAAAGGAGGACCACTAGTCGTTATGGATATTGCAGGGGTACCTGAACAGAACGAAGATGCTGCATAGTGCTCTTATGACCGTGGCTCTAGTCATATCTGGGGAGGGGATAGGGAAGGGGAAGTGGGAGTATTCATCCACTGTGTTAAGGAAATACACATTCCTGTTGGTGGATGGGATAAATCCCTTAAAGTCCATGCTCAGCCGCTCAAAGGGGCAGATGGCTTTGATATGATGAGTTTTGTCCGGCCTGTAGAACTGGGGTTTGCACTCGGCGCAGGCCAGGCAGTTGTGTTTCAACTCCCTGATGTCTTCAACCGAGTAAGCGAGGTTGTGAGCTCTAACAAAGTGGTAGATCCTGGTAACTCCGGGGTGGCAGAGGTTGTTATGAAGGACATGGATGAGATCCAGCATTGATGCATGTGTCCTGGGACAGTGCATTGGAGGCTCATTGAGCTTCCTGGACTGGTATAAGATCTCCTAGTCATAGATGGATAACTCAAACCTCCACTTCAGGAACTTGTCATTCTTAATTTTCCCCACTGTTTGCAGTTGTTAATCAGTCAGCAGGGTCTATGGTTTTACAGCCATTGTGTTGTCTCCACTATGGCTTGGGCCTCTTTCTTGACAGCTGAGTGCCAGAGCTCAGGGCCCTGGAGGGTCTGGAAAAGAATGCCATGGGCCTGCCCGCCTAGTTGAGCATGGTGGCCAGGGTGAAGTCAGATGCATCACTCTCCACCTGCAAGTGGATGGATTCATCTACAGCATGCATCGTCGCCTTGGCAATGTTGCCCTTGATATGTGTAAACACATTTGGCTTTTGCTGACAGGGGGCAAGTAGCTGATTTCACCTGGGGGTGGGCTTTGTCCACACAATTGGGGACCCACTGGACATAATAGGAAAATAAGCCCAAACACTTTTTTCAGGGTCTTGAGGATCTGGGGTAATGGGAGTTCCAACAGGTATCACATGCGGTCTGGTCTGGCCCAATAATGCCATTCTCCACCATGCAGCCCAGGATGCCCAGCCATGAAGTGCTAAAGATGCACATCTTTTGATTATAGGTCAGATTGAGGCTTTTGACTACCTAGAGAAACTTGTGGAGGTTGGTGTCATGGTTGAGCAGGTCATGGCCACAGATGGGGGCCGTTGAACTGCATTTGGGCGCTCTGTAGCTGGCACTGGAAGTCCAGTCCCAGTATGACCAGGGCGCAGAGGAGCGGCATGATCAGGAGTTCAACGTTCCTGAACTCCGTGCCCTGCACAGTCAACGTCATGGTGCAAAAGCTGCTGATCTCATCCTAGTGGGATTGGGAAGTCAAGAAGACTTTACATTGCTTCGGGGTTACCATGATGGAGTATTGCTGTACAGTACCTGGGGGATAAGGCTCTTGGTGCTTCCTGTGTCGAATAAACAGTTCGTAGGGTGGTCATTTACTTTGATGTTCATCATGACTTTGACCAGTTGGTGTGGGGTGTCTCGGTTGAGAATGCTGGAGGTGAGCATCAGGTCACTGTCTGCGTTGCTACTGTGTTGGTTTGGGGGCACTCGCCAAGATGGCAGCCCCCATGTGTGCATGTGTTGCTGTCCCATGCCACCGGAAGTAAAGCCAGAAGTGGTGCTGCCCCGGCTTGTTGTCCCCAGGGCCCTGTCGATCCATCCCCAGCCATGAAAAGTGATGACTGAGGTGAAGGTGGAAGTGGAGTGGTTCAAGATAGCCACAGCTGTTGGCCACACATGACTCTTCTGGGGAGAAGGTTGGGACTCACACACTTTTGCTTAGGGTCCTTTCTCCAACGAGCGAAGCATGTGACCCTTTGGCATGGGCAGCTCTTCCGGGGGTGCTTCCTGTGCCCACCGAAATAGCACTTCTGGTGCTTGATGGTGGTAGCAGTGACAGGGGACCCCACATCCCAAGATGGCAGTGCCAGCCTCCTCCACGTGGTAGCCACATTGCCCAAAGAGAATGCTTCATTGCGTGGTCTCCAGCAATTTAGCCAAGTCTACTACTTCCTGCAGGCTCCGATCATCCTTTTCTAGGAGTCTCTGTCTGATGTATTCAGAGCAGAACCCAGCCACACACACACATCTTGTATTAGGCCTTTGAGACAAGCAGCCCCAGAGACTTCTCTTCAGTCACAGGCTCACCTCAGCTGCCACAGTGCATGCATATACTTGCCAATCCACTCATCTGGTGCTGTTTTCAGCTGCCCAGGAGTAATTGTGCATATATGACATTTGACAGGGCCTGGTACTGCTTCAGTAGGAACTCCATCACTTCAGAGTCAGTCTCTTATCACTTGGAAAACCCAGTGGCCATCTTGAGCAAAGCGCACTTCCCTCTTGTCTTCTTTGCTCTGCACGTCATTGGGCCTTACGAATGTGTTGAGGCAATGCACCCACTGGTCAAATTTAGTCGAGGCCTCCTGATCCTTGGGGTTGGCGTCTAATTTCTAGGTTCATACGAGCTTGTCCATGGTCTAAAATTTAGATGATTAAATTGTTCTACCAATCTACCACAATCAGATGGAGAATCATGTTTAAAAGGCTTTAATCACCTTAAAGTGTCAGCTCAGCTGGCATGTTGCTGGCCCGATTCCAAGGCAGGTACTGAGGAGGAGTTTGGGCACAACAGCCTTTATGGGGATATCCGAGAGGGAGGAGTCACAGGTTCTGGGATGGGCCAGTCTATACAGTACATACATACACATAATACACACACACACACACACACACACACACACACACACACACACACACACACACACACACACACACACACACACACACACACACACACACACACACACACACACACACACACCAGGGTCACCAGATGAATGTGCTGGAAACACTGTATTACTGTTTGTACATGTAGGTTCACCCACCCTTTGGTGATTGCACCTGTGGCTCCTCCCCCTTGACTCCCTAATAAGGGTAGCAATGCCATAACCACTTCAACAAAATAAGCTTGGGTTTTGGGTCAACAGCATGAGATGTGCTGTCAGTGATGGTAATAAAAGCCTATAATTCAGATCACTTCTAATTTTTGGAGTTGTTGATAACAAATAATTCTCTCTATTTTCTGATGCCTTGTGCCAGTACTCTGCAACCCCTCGAGGCCACTGCAAGCACAGGTGCCACCATCTTGGGCCCAGACCCGATATTTGCAGGATTTTAAAATAAACCACCGCCGGTTCTTTTAATAGGCCATTTAAAGCATGTACAGAACCATTGGCAGTAGACTGGCTGGTAGAAACCTGCGGAGAAGCACTGTGTCTCTGCTCTCCTCTCTCCAGTGGGAGCATTGCAATTTTTTACCCCTCAGGTTGTTGTTAGATCCCATCCACTCCTCCCGCACCCCCAACCTTAAACCTATTTCTTCTGGTTGTCAATTCTCCTGCTCTGTGCAAAAGGCTCTGTGTTCACCATTATTATTCCTCTCATGAATTTGTACACCTCCATGACATTACCCCTCATCCTCCTGCACTCCAAGGAATAACTCCCTTGACTGTTCAAACTCTTTTGGCACCTCAGACCCTTGATTCCTGGCAACATCCTTGTAAATCCAATCTCTTTCAAACTCGTGAGGACTTCGAAGGTCCCACATTGGTTTCATTATCTCAGAACCCAGTTGAGGAGTGGAAGCAAGTCAACCTCCACTCCAAGGGAATGATTGAACAAAAGAAGTTAATTGAGTGGCAAGTGACTTTCTGTCATATGGTTCTGTTTCATGGACACAAATAGTGAGGTTATCTTGTAGAGATTCTCTGTATCAATATTGCGCCAGCCAGTCTTGGCAAGTCAATAACTCCTTGTGCAGATTAGAACAGAACTGTACAACATAGGAACAGACCCAGAATATCTAAATTCTATCTCCCTACTCATGAAACATCTGTTTCCATCAACCCCCCACCCCGGCAAGGCTATCCCGACACCCACTACTTGCCTCTTCTGTGGGGAAATTTAGTGCACTCATTGAGGCTTACTCTCTCCTAAGGCCTTGCTCTGCCTTGTCAATTGACTCTCTGATATTCAGAGTATGTTTGGCCTGGAAGTCAGCCTGAAGAAAACTGAGGTCCTCCATCAGCCAGCTCCCCACCATGATTACCAGCCCCCCCACATCTCCATCGGGCACACAAAACTCAAAACGGTCAACCAGTTTACCTATCTCGGCTGCACCATTTCATCAGATGCAAGGATCGACAATGAGATAGACAACAGACTCGCCAAGGCAAATAGCGCCTTTGGAAGACTACACAAAAGAGTCTGGAAAAACAACCAACTGAAAAACCTCACAAAGATAAGCGTATACAGAGCCGTTGTCATACCCACACTCCTGTTCGGCTCCGAATCATGGGTCCTCTACCGGCACCACCTACGGCTCCTAGAACGCTTCCACCAGCGTTGTCTCCGCTCCATCCTCAACATCCATTGGAGCGCTCACACCCCTAACGTCGAGGTACTCGAGATGGCAGAGGTCGACAGCATCGAGTCCACGCTGCTGAAGATCCAGCTGCGCTGGATGGGTCACGTCTCCAGAATGGAGGACCATCGCCTTCCCAAGATCGTATTATATGGCGAGCTCTCCACTGGCCACCGTGACAGAGGTGCACCAAAGAAAAGGTACAAGGACTGCCTAAAGAAATCTCTTGGTGCCTGCCACATTGACCACCGCCAGTGGGCTGATATCGCCTCAAACCGTGCATCTTGGCGCCTCACAGTTTGGCGGGCAGCAACCTCCTTTGAAGAAGACCGCAGAGCCCACCTCACTGACAAAAGGCAAAGGAGGAAAAACCCAACACCCAACCCCAACCCACCAATTTTCCCCTGCAACCGCTGCAATCGTGTCTGCCTGTCCCGCATCGGACTTGTCAGCCACAAACGAGCCTGCAGCTGACGTGGACTTTTTACCCCCTCCATAAATCTTCGTCCGCGAAGCCAAGCCAAAGAAAAGATTCAGAGTAAGGCCCACATAAGTGCTGGTGGACAGCATCTGCAGACAAACAAAATGTGCAGTCTGTTAGAATTATTATTCAATAAAGAATCACACTTTTGAAAAACAATCTGCTTGAGGATTCACCTGGTTGAGCAACATCAGTGTGGGCAAGTTTCAGAGCAGAACTTGAAGAAATGTGTCATGATTTTACTCCCTCCATTCCTCTTCTCCTCGTGATGCTGCTCAATCCAATGAGCTCCTCCAACACGATGTTCTTTTACTCTAGATTCCAGCATCTGTCATCTACTGTGTCTCTACGTTTGATAGGTCTAATGAAACAATGTATTATGAATAAAATTTGTCTCATTTGATCTGTTTTAATAAAAAAAACAATATTTTGATTTGAAATTATCCATAAATGGAAGAATCCATCTCTCATTGCAAAACAATGAAAAATTTAAGGTTAGAGTCTGCTAATGCTGTTATTGTACTTTGAAGAAATGCTCAGGCACAAAATAGTGGTATATCGTTACCTTCTGTGGATTACCGAGTTCCTCCAGCATTTTTGTGTTTTTGTAAGAGTTTGTGAGTTTTAAGTCTAGTGCTGTGTTATTCATTGACATTATTTGCACTTCATCAAATGTTTATTTCACCATGTTCTACATCTCAGTCACTTCCACTACTTGGTCACTAATGTCAACAATTTATCCTCAGATGAGATATCCCAATTATTTTCATGATTTTACACTTTCAATCTGTGGTTTCCGTGGAGAAATTGTGTACCTATTTCACTTAAAAAGTCTGGATTTGTCTCAGCAGTTTGAGTAGATAATTGAAAGAAACATAATAAATGACTGCAATAATCAGTTTCTGTTTAAAAAAAAACTGCTCTGTGTCAGGTGCAGATTAAACTTTTAACACATGCCGCATTATAATCAGGACAGTGGGATTTAAAATCAAGAGGATTCTATCTTTGACAATCTTTCCTGTGTGGGCTGTGAGAAAAGGAAAAAAGGGATTATGTGATATCAAAATGATGTTTCTGAACAATTTAATTCCAAGTTCCTAAAATATAAATTCCACTCCAGAATGAGCTAAATACATTAGAATTATAAAATCATCAAACCACCTGTGTTGAGGGTGATGAAATTGATCTGACAAAAAGGAAATGCCACCTTCGATGCACTTAAAGAAGCTGGGTGACATTAACTGGGTCTGAACAATTTCCATGGGGCCCACCTGTCAGACTGACATGACAATATCTTCTTGCTACTTATAATTTTGGAGAATACCTTAGACAAAAAGGTAAGGCCAAATATTATCCTTATGAGTACCAATGATAGAAATATTTTCTCAGAGTTCATCCTGTTCATCTTTAAGAAATGATAGTTTAAGTATATTGACACATGTTAAATTAATAAACATTAACGTGAAAACCAATAAATTTATCGAATTATTGATGTTCAGATGTCCTATTGAGTTGAGATTTCAAAAATTGTGAATGCAAACAAAAATCATTAAAAGAAAGAAAATCAGCAAATCTTTCAACGAGGAGCACAGTTCCTTCTAAACTGTCCACATGTGCACACGCACGCACGTTTTGCAACCAGGGCACAACAGAAATTAATGTGCATGCAAAAGGTTAGTTACCTAAAATAATGTAGCAATTAATAATTATACTTATTGAAAATAATCTCTTGGTGACTGTTCCTGTGAACTAGTTAGTTGATTTTCCAAATAACACATTTGCACATCACTGGCTGATGTCCCCTCATCTTCCTTCTTCTGGTTTGTACAGCTGTAGCACGACAGTGTTCATATCGTACAGTTTACGAAGATCTGTTGCAAATTCTGTAGTTTTACTTGAAAAATATTAATTTATTATGTCAAATTAAAAAAGAAGCTCAAGTTTACATTTGCACAAGCATTCAGTGAGCACATACTTTTTCTCAGGAAAAAAAAGTGCACAATATAAGATTTTAGCGCACACTGACTACTGAAAATTAGAGCAGTGGTTCTCAACCTTTTTCTTTAGTAAGAGAGTACTCAAGGTGGTATGTGGGTGGAAAGGAAAAAGTTTGCAAACCTCTGTTTTAACCGTACCTAATTGACTCGTTATGTGCTCGGTTTCATAACTCCAAAGGAAATGTCCCAATGACAATTTTTCTCAAGGAAAATATTTCAGTAACAATTGGGTCTAGAGCAGTGGTTCTCAACCTTCCCTTCCTACTCACATATCACCTTAAGCAATCCCTTACTAATCATAGAGCACTTATGGCATAGCGATTACTTAAAGTGGGATGTGAGTGAAAGAAAAAGGTTGAGAATCACTGAATTAGAGGAAACATTAGTGAGGAGTTCACATGCTTCACCCACATCCCATTCTGATGAAAAGGGGGGAGGGGAGAGAGAGAGAGAGAGAGAGAGAGAGAGAGAGAGAATGAAATCAAGAATTCCAGTTATTGTTTACAAGTTGTATTTAATTAATTAATTTCAGCTTTTTTTTGTTGTTGCGATTGTGCTCATTGGAACTAAGGAAAGGATAACTACCCAGTGTTTCTGTTCTGTTGACCCAAGCAATGTCATTGTAAGAGTGCATGTTGCATGATGCTGGTCATCAGGTTTCAGATTTCAGATTTATTTTCAGAGTACATACATGACACCACATATAATCCTGCGATTCGTTTTCCTGTGGGCACGGCAGAATTACTACTAATTGGCCATGCAACAAAAAACACTGTTCACAGCATTTACATGTAAAGATATAAAGAACTATAAACAGATAATGGATGTAAACAAATTGTGCAATACAGAGATAATAAAAAAAGAAAATCAATAAAGTGCTTAAAAAAGATTCCTTAAATGAGTCTCTGATTAAGTTTTTCATTGAGGTCTGATGGTGGAGGAGTAGCAGCTATTCCTCAACCTGCTGGCATGAGTCTTGTGGCACCTTTACATCCTTTCTTATGCCAGCAGTGAGAACAGAGTGTGCACAGGGTGGTGTGGATCTTTGATGATTGCTGCTGCCCTCCAACAGGATTTTGCCTGTAATGTCCTGGGCTGTATCCACTATATTTTGGAGGGCTTTATATTCAGGGGTATTGGTGTCCCATAGCAGACCTTGGGTCTTTTCACATTTCCAAATTCTGGCGACCCTCCTAGAACCTGGGTAAAGTTCCCAGGAAAGCAACAGTTCCTTGGCCTTTCACACCACAGCCTTACTTACCACGTAAATCAGCAACTAAGCATTTTAAGGGGGGGTCCTGCCCCCAGCGATGATGCCATGAGCGATGCATTACCCACTCACAGGAATTCCCACCGGAAGTTGAATCGCACAGATGTAATGGCAAATGGGATGAATTTATGGAGGCTGGCCCTGCAACTCTGTGCCTCAATTACAAAGCAGACAAATAGCGTAAACATATTTGTCAATGGTATGTTGCAAGCACTGGTGGAACAAGACCATATATTTGTGGAGTGATGATGAGATGGATGGAGGAGGAGGAGGAGAAGGATAGTCTAGTTGCAGACATAAGGTGGATGACTATTATGCATTTTTAAGAACACCAATTTGAAACAAGAGTAAATTGCAAGAATGATAGAGCACAGGAGCCTGTACTCTGGGGAGTCTAAATTTGATAATGTGGAGTGGCAGAAACATTTCAGAATGTCTAAGAGCATCTTTACCTTTATATGTGAGCTCCTAGAGCCAGAATTGAGGAGCCAAGTAACAAACTTCAGAAGGCCACTGGTACCTTAGGTCTGACTTGGTATTGCTTTGTGGTGGTATGTGAATATCGATCCATCAGTGTTCATTTTGGTGTGGGTATATTCACTGTGGATGGTAGTATTGCAGGTAACACTCACTTTGAGGTCAACACTTATGAAACATATCATACAGGTGCTAAGTGGTGCATGCCTAAGGAGATAATCAACAAGTTTCAGAGAAAAATTATCTAATGTATGCTGGTGCCATCCACAGCACACATATTCCCATAATTTTCCCACAGGAGGATGAACCATTCCACTACATCCATAAAGGGTGGCACTCCGTTATTCTTCAAGCTTTTGTTGACCACGAATGCAGGTAAGGAATATCTTGACGTCGTTAAAATTATCTGTCTGCATCAATTAGTATCATTGGTATGTCAATCAATGCATTGTGCTGTTGTGCTTTCAGCTTCACTGAAATGTATGTGGGTTGGCTTAACCTCACCCGCAATACTAGAGTTTTCACTGACTCACCCATTTGCAGGAAGGCTGAAGATAGAGGCAGCTATCTGTTCCCACAGGATGTAAGTAAATAAACTTTACTGGAAAGTGATGTGCACGTGGCTCAAACATATGTAATGTTCTCCCTTGCTGCATGTGCATGGAATGGTCACAAATGTGTTTACGTAGAGACCTACGAGTGAGCTGCGTGAGATACTCACACCTGCTTTGGTCTGGTTGCAGGTCTCCATGCGCATTGATGATGTGGAAATTCCCACACATCTGGTTGGGGACCCTGTGTTGCATCAGCTACCATCTCCCACACTTGCCTTCTGTAAATATTTTTTTTCCCTACCAAAACTGCGTTCAGAGCCCTTTCCTTTGAGACCTATCAAACCTGTTTCCTCTCTCACAACAACTGCATGGCCATTTTTGGAGTCCTTTTGAATCTGGTTCGACTTTTTACCACAGTGCCTGGGTCCATTTGCAAGGTAAGCCCTTCTTCTTGAACTTGTTTTTTCAGTAATGTTCCTGATGTTCCAGTGATGTTCTTATATTTCATTAGTGACATTAATGTCTGCCCTCTGTCACATATACTTTCTTACACTTTAATTCCTGTCTCTTTATTTCTTTTTCACTTTTTAAACTGTTTTTCAGGAGTGCCAGATTTTTACATCCTGACTCTGTCATCAGGTGACAGCCCCTGGTTGTGTCCCTCCTTGATGGCACAAGCTCTAGGCTCCTCTCGCTGGTAGCTGATGTTGGGCTGTTGGAGGTTGCCTTGCTGTGGGGGTCTGCTTCTGGGGAAGAGTCTCTATCTCAATTCCGTGAGCTGCATCACTAGGCTCGCAGAAGACCGTGGTCATACTGGGGTGGATGCTGCACTGCAGCCTTCCTGTGGGGTTCCAGTGTCACAGGAGGTCAACGATGCTGCGGAGGTGCCTGGCTCGCTGGCTTGGGTGGTGTCGCTGGTCTCTGGCCTCTCCATTTTAGCCAGCAAGGGCAGAGGGGTTGCAGATGGGTTGACACCCCAAATGTGATAGGCCAATTGCAATTAAAGCCACTCCATTTGGCCTTTGCTGGTCCTACTCTTATGGTCATTGACCTGTATGAACTTCTTGTGCAGGTTTTTAAAAGTTTGTTAATTATTTGCATCTTGGTTTGCACATAGTCTGCTTCCTGCAGCCCGACCACTATCACAACAGACATTCGACCATCTTTCATGGTCCATGAAAAATGGTTGCCTACATCAGGATCCTTCCTTAATGAAACCAGCTCCCTGACTTCAGCATCAACCCAATTGACAGCTATGATCTGAAGTGATATCTTTAAATGTTCGAACAGAATTTGCCTGATGATCTGACATCAAAACACTGGAAGGAAAACTGCAGTAAGAACATTTTGCCAGCTGAAAGGCTGCTTTAATGTCTTTGTTAAATATCCAAACAAGGTCTATCTAAACCCGTCATTCTCAACCATTTTCTTTCCACTCACATACCACTTTAAGTAATCCCTTCTAGTGTCTGCTAACAGCAGCGCTACTGAAATGAGAGACGTCCACATAGCACGAGGTGAACCAGTAAACAAACTTTATTTTGAATTAATCGCACTGCTCGATGAGACTGCCCACCTCCTGTGAGGGGCGTGCTGGCCTTATGAAGTGATGCCAGTGTGTCGTGGAATCACTCCCAGTCCGGTGGCAGGCAACACGGAAGCAATGCTGTCATGGGCAATGAGTGTCGCCAACCGCAGGCTCAATAGACAATAGACAATAGGAGCTGGAGTAGGCCCTTTGGCCTGTCGAGCCAGCACCACCATTTTACAGATCATGGCTGATCACTACTATCAGTAACCCTTTCCAGCCTTATCCCCATAACCCTTAACTCCTTTGCCCACTAGAGTCTTATCTAACTCTCTTTTGAACATAATCAGCGAATCTGCCTCTACCACCCTCTGTGGCAGAGCCTTCCACAGATTCACACTTCTCTGGGAAAAAATAATGTTTTCTCATCTCCTTCCTAAAGGGCCTACTCTGTATTCTTAAACTATGCCCTCTAGTCCTCGTCTCCCCCATCATTGGGAACAAGTAATCCGACTTCACCCTGTTTGTCCCCCTGATAATTTTGTAGACCTCAATCATGACCCCCCTCATCCTTCTAAACTCCATCGGATACAAGTCCAGTTTTTCTAGCCTTTCAGCATATGTCAACCCCGCCATCCCTGGAACTAACCTTGTAAATCTGCGCTGCACACCCTCTATAGCTAGTATGTCCTTCCTCAAAATTGGAGACCAGAACTAGACGCAATACTCCAGGTGGGGTCTCACCAGGGCCCTGTACAACTGGAGAAGGGCGTCTCTGTTCCTATACTCCAATCCCCTCTTTATGAAAGCCAACATGCTATTAGCCTTCTTCACAGCTTTCTGAACCTGCATGCTAGTCTTCAGTGACTGGTGAACAAGTACTCCCAGATCCATTTGCTCCTCCCCACTCCCTAGCTTGTCTCCATTTAAATAATACTCAGTTTTCCTATTATTGCCCCCAAAATGGATAACCTCACATTTGCTTACATTGAACGTCATCTTCCATTCAGCAGCCCACTCCCCCAACCTGTCCAAGTCCCTCTGCACTTTCCTGACATCCTCCTCACACCCCACACCGCCACCCAGTTTAGTGTCATCTGCAAATTTTCTCAAATTATAATAATCCCCTCATCCAAATCATTTACATAAATTACAAACAACTGAGGACCCAATACCGATCCCTGCGGCACTCCACTCGTCACATCCTGCCATCCTGAAAAAGACCCGCTTACCCCAACCCTTTGTTTCCTATTTCTTAACCAATTTCCTATCCATGTCAGCACCTTACCTCCAATACCATGCTCCCTGATCTTGCCCACTAGTCTCCCATGCCGTACCTTATCAAAGGCCTTCTGGAAGTCCAAATACACCACATCCACAGGCTCTCCCAAGTCCACCCTCTTTGTCACATCCTCGAAAAATTCCAAAAGGTTAGTCAAGCATGACTTACCCTTAAGGAATCCATGCTGACTAGCCCTTATACTATTATTTCTGCCTAAGTGTTCTGCTATTACTCCTTTTATGATAGACTCCAATATCTTCCCCACCACCGATGTCAGGCTGACCGGTCTATAATTTCCCATTTTCTCCCTCCCTCCCTTCTTAAAAATCGGCACCACATCAGCCACTCTCCAATCCTCAGGGACCTCCCCCGAATCTATGGAACTTTGGAAAATGTCGACCAGTGCTTCCACAATTTCCATAGCAACTTCTTTAAGCACCCTGGGATGCAGCCCATCAGGCCCTGGGGATTTATCAGCCCTCAGTCCCAACAATTTACTCACAACCTCCTGTTTCTGGATCCGGATATCCATTAGATCCCCTACTTCCCCAGGAAAGTTCCCCAAGTCTCTTGACACCGCATGACCATTACCCCCTAACTGACCATAACCTATATCCTCCTTGGCGAAGACAGTTGCAAAGTATTTGTTAAATTCCTCAGCCATCTCCTTGTTTCCAGTAATAATTTCACCCTTTTCCATTCTTAATGGACCAATTTTGGACCGAACCAATTTCTTCCTCTTCACATATTTAAAAAAGCTTTTGCTATCCTCCATTATATTATTTGCTAATTTCCTCTCGTACTTAATTTTCCCCTCTCTTATGACTTTCTTAGTTACCCTCTGATGCTCTTTGAAGGTTTCCCAATCCTCTAACTTCCCACTCCGCTTCGCTATCCTATACTTACTCCCTTTGGATTTGATATTACACTTGATTTCATTAGTTAGCCACGGCTGCCATTTGCATCTCCTAGAGCCTTTCCTCCACTTTGGAATAAATTTGTCCTGAAACCTGTGAAAAATGTCCAAAAATACCTGCCATTTTTCCCCAGTTGTCCTCCCAGCTAGTGTATCTTTCCATTTTATTTTGGCTAGCTACTCCCTCATAGCTGCATAATCCCCTTTATTTAACTGCAATACAGATGCTTCCGACTTCCTTTCTTTTTCCCTTTCTAATTTCAGCTCAAAAGCAACCATACCATGGTCACTATTCCCTAATGGCTCCCCTACATTGAGGTCACTTATTAACTCTGCGTCACTGCACAGCACCAAGTCCAGAATCGACGTCCCCCTGGTAGGTTCCTCCACTAGCTGCTCCAACAAAGTATCTCGTAGACATTCAATAAACTCACTATCTTGTGCTCCTGCCCCCGTCTGATTATCCCAGTCCACCTTCATGTTAAAGTCCCCCATAACTACTGTATTGCTACCACTTTGACATGCCACTCTTAATTCCTGATTTATACTTCTACTGATATCTAAGCTACTTTTCGGAGGCCTGTAAATGACCCCCATTAATGTCCTCATGCCTTTACAATTTCTTAATTCTATCCAAACAGACTCTACCCCACTTGTTTCAATGTCTTTCCTTTCAAACGCCTGAATTTCATTTCTTACCAACAGAGCTACCCCACCTCCTCTTCCTAACTTTCTGTCTTTTCTATAGGACGTGTACCCTGGAACATTTATTTCCCAATCCTGCCTTTCCCGCAGCCATGTCTCCGTTACTCCGACAATATCATAACCCCCATTGCCATTTGTGCCTCAACCTCATCCATTTTATTCCTTACACTCAGTGCATTCATACACAATACCTTGATACCATATCTCCTTTCTCCCTCCACCTTTGTTCTCGATGCACTTGCCCCTACTCTCCTATTCTTTTTAGTTCCCTTTTTCCTTATTGTTTCACCGTCTAACGGAAACACCCCTATATTCACTCTCCTATCTGCTTCCCTATCAGTCCTGTTCCCTTCCCCCTGCCAAATTAGTTTAAATCAAATCTGACAGCATTTTTAAACCTAACTGCCAGTATATTGGCCCGCATTGCATTCAGGTGTAAACCATCCCTCCTGTAGAGGTCTTGTCTTCCCCAGAAGAGATCCCAATGGTCAATGAACCTGAATCCCTGCACTCTGCACCATTCTTCCAGCCACACATTTAACCTCCTGATTTTATTATTTTTGCCCCCACCCATGTACAGCACAGGTAGCAGCCCCGAGATTACAATCCTGGAGGTTCTGCTTCTTAACCTCCTTCCGAGCTCACGGTAGTTCCTCTTCAGGTTCTCCTCCTTCATCTTATCCACGTCATTTGTACCCATGTGTATCAGGACTTCTGGCCGTTCACCTTCCCCCCCCCAGGATACTCTGAACCCTATCCGAGACGTCTCGCACCCTGGCTCCTGGGAGGCAACACACCATACGGGAACACTTGTCAGGTTCGCAGAATCTTTTGTCTGTTCCCCTGACAATGGAGTCCCCAATGACCACCTTGTTCCCCTTCCTTCCTTTCCGCACCACCAGTTCCCTTGGTGCAACCTCTGGCAGGTTATCTTCCCCAACCACACCATCTTGTGTCAGACGACTGGGGCGGTGATTCAGTGTGTCTACCCATGCTGTCTCTCGGCCCGCTACACCCTATGCCTTAGGTGCACTGTGCTTAGTAAGGGATTGTTTAAGGTGCTATGTGAGTGAAAAGAAAAAAAAAGTTGAGAACCACTGGTCTAAACAGAATCTGACAGATGATTTGAAATCAAAACTCTGGGGATAAAACTGCAGTAAAATATGTTGCAAGCACTTTTTCAAAACCACAGTTTATTGACCTTCTTTGCACACTCCCCTCTCTGCACTCAAACTTCCTGCCAATGTGATGCCTATGTGATGCATGCATGCAGGTGCTGACGTCGCAAAATTTACCTGATAAGCCACTTGTGCTTTCACACCGCCAGAAGAGGATTGATGGGTGAACTTGGCTAGGCTCCAAGGCTCCCCTCACCCAGATCTCAGAGCCCGGTTGATATTAATCAGCCGTGCCTGGTCCAATCTTTTCACACTGCACAATTCCCAGATAGGTTACTGGATAAATTGCCCAGTTAACTCACTTGTACACAGAGGTGTGAAAAGATGCAGCCAGTTGGAGTCATGAGGCTGCAAGGAAGGTCTGTGTGTGAGTAGCCATTTTTTTTTCCCAACATTAAAAAAAAATGGGAAAGGAGAGGGCAGACTGTGCAAGCGCACGATGTTGGCACAGCTGAGGGGAAGGTTTGAAAAATTAAAGAACTATTTTTTTGCTTCTTTTTGAGTTGGAATCAGAAGGCTACAACTGAGTTAATTGATTAGGGCTCGGGACCAATTGAAATAGATAAAGGTCATTTTAAAAAAGGGACAGCTGTTAAAGTTTCCAGTGATGGAGTGGCTCAAAGACAAACATTGTGGCTTTGTTAAGCAGTGGCTGAGGAGTTTACTTCCAGTAAGGTAAGAGTGGTAAGTTTCTTTAATTAAGCTAGTTAATTAACTGAGGAATTGTATAATGGAAGCAGTTGAATGTTCGACTGCAGGAGGTGGGGAGTCAGGGACAACACAATTGTTGCTGATAACTACACCTGCAAGGGAAACACCCACCTGCAGCTCCTGATAAACTGATTTAGGGAACTGGAGCTGCAGTTGGATGAACTTTGGATCATTTGGGAGGCAGAAGCAGAGATAGAGAGGAGTTTTAGGCAGGGGGAAGTAACCCTTAAGAGGCATGCAGATGGGTGACTATCAGGGGAGACAAGGGGAAGAAGTAGAAGGAGTACCCCTGTGGTTGTTTACATCAATATCAGGTATGCTGTTTTGAATACTGTTGGTGGCACCAAGACAGGACCCTCAGCTCAGAAGGGAAGGAGGGAGAAGAAGTGAGCAGTAGTAATAGGGGATTCTCCCTCCTGATTCTAAGGAGGGAGGGTGAACAGCCAGATGTCATGGTCCATGAGGGGCCAATTGTGTGGGTAGGAAAGGTGAGGTCCTGCTAGGAGAGTTTAGGGAGTTAAATGCAAAATTGAAGTTTAGCACTGCCAGGGTGGTAATCTCAGGATTGCTACCCATGCCATGTGCTAATGAGACTAGAAATGGGAGGATAATGCAGCTAAAGTGATAATGCAGGAGGAAGGGCTTCATGTTTCTGAATAAGGGCTTTGTTTCAGGGAAAGTGAGACCTGTTCCAATGGGATAGTTTACACCTGTACTGGAGGGGGACTAATATTTTTGCAGGTAGGTTTGCTAGTGCAGCTCGGGGGGGGGGGGGGTTAAACTAGATTTTCAGGGAGAGGGGAACCAGAGTGATAGACCAGATGGTGAAGTGGAGGATTGTAAGGGTTGTATGAGGACTGCATATAAAGATAGAAAGTGGGGGATAGAAATTTCTAATGATAGAAATTATCTAAGATGTATCTATTTCAATATGGAGAGTATTGCCAATAAGGCAGATGAGCTCAGGGTGTGGATTTGCATGTGGGATTATGACAAATTGCTATTAGTGAGACTTGGTTGCAGGAGGGGCAGGACTGGCGGCTCAATGTTCCAGTGTTTCAATGTTTCAGACGTGATAGAGGGGAGGAGTGGCATTGCTAGTCAGGGAAAATATCACAGCTGTGCTTAGACAGGATAGCATTGTGTGTTTGCCTAGAGAACCCATGTGGGTGGAGCTAAGCAACAGGAAAAGTGTTAGCACACTAGGAGACTTGTATTCTAGACTGCCCAGTAGACTGAGAGAATTGAAGGCTCAAATTTGTTGAGAGCTGCCATTCTCTGACAGAAACAGAAAGTTGTGGTAGTAGGAGATTTTAACTTTCCACATTGAATGGGACTCCAATATTGTAAAAGGTTTGGATGGCTTGGAGTTTATCAACTATGTACAGCAGTGATTCTCAACCTTTTTCTTCCCACTCATGTACCACTTTAAGTAATCCCTATGCCATCAATGCTCTGATTGGTAAGGGACTGCTTAGAGTGGCATGTGAGTGGGAAGGTTAAGAATCACTGTTCTATATCCAATTGTTACTGAAATATTTTGCTTGAGAAAAATTGTCATTGGTGCATTTTTTTTGGAGTTATGAAACTGTGCACATAATGAGTCAATTAGATATGATTAAATCACTGGTTTTCAAACTTTTTATTTCCACCCACATCTTCTTTCTTTTTCTTTCTTTGGCTTGGCTTCGCGGACGAAGATTTATGGAGGGGGTAAAAAGTACACGTCAGCTGCAGGCTCGTTTGTGGCTGACCAGTCCGATGCGGGACAGGCAGACACGATTGCAGCGGTTGCAAGGGAAAATTGGTTGGTTGGGGTTGGGTGTTGGGTTTTTCCTCCTTTGCCTTTTGTCAGTGAGGTGGGCTCTGCGGTCTTCTTCAAAGGAGGCTGCTGCCCGCCAAACTGTGAGGCGCCAAGATGCACGGTTTGAGGCGTTATCAGCCCACTGGCGGTGGTCAATGTGGCAGGCACCAAGAGATTTCTTTAGGCAGTCCTTGTACCTTTTCTTTGGTGCACCTCTGTCACGGTGGCCAGTGGAGAGCTCGCCATATAATACGATCTTGGGAAGGCGATGGTCCTCCATTCTGGAGACGTGACCCATCCAGCGCAGCTGGATCTTCAGCAGCGTGGACTCGATGCTGTCGACCTCTGCCATCTCGAGTACCTCGACGTTAGGGATGTGAGCGCTCCAATGGATGTTGAGGATGGAGCGGAGACAACGCTGGTGGAAGCGTTCTAGGAGCCGTAGGTGGTGCCGGTAGAGGACCCATGATTCGGAGCCGAACAGGAGTGTGGGTATGACAACGGCTCTGTATACGCTTATCTTTGTGAGGTTTTTCAGTTGGTTGTTTTTCCAGACTCTTTTGTGTAGTCTTCCAAAGGCGCTATTTGCCTTGGCGAGTCTGTTGTCTATCTCATTGTCGATCCTTGCATCTGATGAAATGGTCCACCCACATACCACCATAAGTAATCCCTTACTAATCAGAGCACCTGTGGCTTAGGGAATACTTGGTAGGTGAGTGGAAAGAAAAAGATTAAAAACCACTAATGTACTGGAAAGTTTCCTAAATCAATATGTTGATGTATCAACGAGAGAGAATGCAATACTTGATCTCCTATTAGGGAACCAGGTGGGGCAAGTGGCAGAAGACTATGTAGATGAGCATTTTGGCTCCAGTGACTATAATGTCGTTAGGTTCAAGTTTCTTATGGATAAAGATGAGATTCTAAATTGGAGATGGGCAGATTTTTGTGGAAATGAGAAACGATCTTGGTGGTTGATTGGAATAAATTGTTTTCTGAGAAGTATGTGTCCACCAAGTAGAAGGCATTCAAGGGTGATATTTTGAGGATGCAGAGTTGGTATGTTCCTACCACGTCTAATAGCAAAATTACAGGCATAAGGAACCTTTGTTTTCAGGGGATATTGATGATGTGATTAAAAAGAGAGCTGCATAACTGGTATATGCAACAAGGAGCAAATGAGATTCTTACTGAGTGTGGAAAAGTCTGATTACTAAAAAAGGAAGTTGGGAAGGCAAAAAATGCTGTGGGTTCTTTGGCAGATAATGTTAAGGTAAATCCGAAGTATGTTAAGAGGAAAACGAGGGACAAAGTTGGTCCCCTAGAGGATCAGTGGTCAACTATGTGTCGAGCTTCATTCAATGGGGGAGATCTTGAATGTTTTTGCATCATATTTACTCCACAAACTGGCATTGTGCAGACACATGGAAGGGAAACAAATAGAAATGTCTTGAAACATATGGAGATTGAGGAGGAGGAGATTATAGCTTTACAGCAAATAAAGGTAGACAAATCCCTGTGCCATACATGATATTTTGCCAGACCTTGAGTGAGACATGTTGAAATTTCAAGGCCCTAATGGATATATTCAAAATGTCCTTAGTCACGGGAGAGGTGCTGGAGGATTGGAAAGTGGCTCTTTATCCTGCTGTTTAAGAAAGGGTCCAGGAGTAAGCCAGGTAAACTAGAGGCCAGTAAGCCATATATCCCTTCCTAAAAAAACCTTGAGCCATAAGTTATAAAACTGCACACAATTTCAGACTTATCCTGGAATCATGACTTGGTGAAATAGCTCAAACATTTATGGCAAATTGGCAGCCTATTTAATGATTCGCCTGATGATAATTCATATTGGCTTCTACAAAGAGGAAATTCAGGAGAAAAGTAAAATGATTCTTGTCTGGGTAATGTCCATTTTAAACCAATGACTTTGGATTTTGCTGCATGAATATTCTTTGTGCTCTCAGAAGTCAATTCAAGACCATCTCTTAGCTGAAGAATTACCTATTTGATTTTACTAAATGTTTACTAAATACTCATTTATTTTTAAAAAGAATCAATTATTTGGGTATGTTAGAAATGTGGTTTGAATGTAAATCTCAGATAATTTCAAGTATCATTTTTAAGAGTTCTCTGCTACAGTTTTAAATAGATGAATACTTTATGAATAGGGCCTTTTGTATTTGAATATTAGGGGCCACTTATCAGCATTTTTATTTGGATATCAGCTCAACAGTGATGGAAATAATTTCAGATTTAGGGGTAACTCCAAAAAAGCAACTGGCGGCACGGCCAGAGCTGCAGCAAAGGCAGTGCTGCCACTGGTGCAGACCTGGGTGAGTGGAGAATGGATGGAGACAGTGCTGTTCCATATGGTCCTGATACCATAGCATCATACAGACTTTAAATGATTTTTAAAGGAGACTGTATTTATTTTAAATCCTGTAACCATGGAGGTCTGTGCCCAAGATAATGGTGATTGTGCTGCACAGTTTACCATTAGAGATTGCAGACATTGGGCAAGCAGCATACCAGACCAGGTTACCAAAATGGGGAAAACACACCCCACTGAGAAGGAGAAGCATGGGAGATGACCATACAGGAGGATAACCACTGCAGCAGATCTGCGAGGGGTTCAGCAGCTCAAGGATCCACACAGGCCATGGGATGTTGACAACTTGTAGTCGGACTCACACTAGGCGCAAGCTGCTGGAGTTTGACTCATGGGAACCTGGTATTGGAAATGAGATGAGAAGGTAAGAAGGACCTCTGGTGTTGAATGCTTCGTGATCGGAGGTTTGAATCTGGAGTTAGGATTGCCAATTGTTTGAACTGGAATCTATGCAGCTGCAGAGACTGCGGGAGCACTGGAGGCGACACAATGTCTCTGAAGGGACTCTTTTGTTGCTTTCTTTTGTTGTTCGGGACACCAGGCATTGTGCATGATGGCTATTTGCCATTTGGCAGTCAAAAGTTGAAATATCTTTTTTTTTTTTAATTACGTGACAATGAAAGGAACCTTTTAATCAATAATCAAGTTCTAATTGTGTTCTGGTAGAAAGCTTGTATTCTGATACTGGCTATCATCAACAAATATTGCTGAACATGAATCTGTTTTTTTTTTAAAAATGGATTAATGGTCAGGAGAACAATTAATTAATAGCAGTTGAGAAAATTAATTTCAATTATTTAAATATATCTGAATTTGTAAAAAAAAAATCAGTAAATGTTTTAAAAAAAAAAAAACAATATTATTGCAGTTTTAATGTACTTAAGAAAATCTGCTGAAAGTGTAAAATTTAATTGAAATAACCTGGAAATTGACATTGCACCACCAGGAAGAAAGAAGCAATATTCTTCCAATTGATGTGAATGCCAAAGCCTTCTGAAAATTGTTATTCTTCTATTTCCTCACAAGTGCTAACTCTTAACGCAGCCATTCAGTTGAAGTCACAAAAGCAAAGCCCTAAGCTTTGGGTTACTGGCACGAGACTTGACCACTCAGAAAATTCATTCAGTTGCTTTAATTTTTTTTTATGTTAAGACCAATCAAAAGAAGTGCAGGATGGATTTTTTAAAATTTAGTGATGCAGGCACTTCTGGCCCATGAGTTTGTGCTGCCCAAATACACCCATTAACCTATAAGCCTCATACTTTTGAGGGTGAGAGGAAACTGGACCAGCTGGAGGAAGCCCATGCAGACATGGTGAGAATATACAAACTTCTTATAGATAGCACCAGATTTGAATCTGGGTTATTGGTACTGAAATAGGGTTGTGCTAACCATGCAGCCCTCTGTGGGCATTAATCTTAGTGTAGGATTCAAACCTATAAATTCACTGCCAGCCCAGTTACCTTTGCCAAGTCATCCACACATGCAGCTAATGACTGGGATCTAAAACAAGAGAGCTGTCTCACATACAGGGCAAGAAATCTTGAGATAAGAGATGATTAGATGAGAATTTATTATTTCACTTGCTACAGCCAAACCATATAAAAGATGCACCAAAGATGCTGTGCTCAGGCAGGAACAACCAGAGGCCTCTTCTACTGAGGTTATATGGATGGAGCTGAAGTCTAGAATCAGCATGGGGTTGCATTATAGACCAGCCAATAGTCAGCAAAAATTGGAGGAGCAAATCAGTGGAAAGATGGCAGACAGCAGCAGGAAACAAAGTTGAGAAAGTAGAAAATTTTAACTTTCCACATATTGACTGGGGCTCCCATACTGTAAAAGGGCTGGATGGCAGGAAAGTTTTCAAAATCAAAATATAGAGGTACCAACTAGTGAGAGTGCAATATTGGATCTCGTATTGGGGAATGAAACAGAACAGGTGACAGAAGTATGTGTAGAGGAACATTTTGAGTCCAGTGTTCATAATGCCATTAGTTCCAAGATAATTATGGAGAAGTATTGGTCTTGTGCCCAGGTTGAGATTTTAAATTGGAGAAAGGCTGATTTTTTTGAGGACATGAGAAAGGATCTAGAATGTGTGATTTGAGAAGTTGTTTTCTAGCAAGGATGTACGAGGTAAGTGAAAGACCTCCAAAAGTGAAACTTTAAGAGTACAGCATTTGTATGTTCCTGTCAAGATCAAAAGCAAGATTAGATGGTATTGGGAAGCTTTGTTTTCAAGGGATAGTGGGAATCTGGCTCAGAAGAAGAGAGGTGTGTAACATGAAGCACATGATGTACTTGAGGAGTATAAAAAAATGCAATAAAACCTCAGAAATCAGGAAGGCTGAAAGATGATATGAGGTTGCTGTGGCAGACAATGTGAAGGAAAATCTTAAAGGTTTCTACAGGAATATCAAAAATATTAAGCGACAAAATTAGTCCACTTGAATATCAGAGCCAAAAGAGATGGGGGAGATGTTGAATTATTTTTTCCATCAGTATCACTCGGGAAATGGGCACAGAATTATGGGAACTAAGGAAAACAAACAGTAAGGTCATGGAACCTATACAGATTAGAGGATGAAGTTCTTGTTGCCTTAAAGCAAATAAGGGTAGATAAATCCTCAGGGCCTGACAAGATCCTCCCTTGGACCTTGGGGGAGGCTAATGTAAAAATTGCAGGGGCTCTGGCAGAAATATTTAAAATGTACTTAGCTACGGGTGTGGTGCTGGAGTATTGGAGGAGAGCTCGTGATTTAAAAAAAATAATAATCCAAAAGTGTCCCTGGAAATTGTAAGTTGGTGAACCTGACGTTAGTGGTATGCAAATTATTGGAAGGTGTTTTAAGAGATTGTATATACAATTATTTGGATAGCCAGGGGCTCATTAGGGATAATCAACAAGGGTTTGTGCATGGTAGATTATGTTTATCCAATCTTAGTTTTTTGAGGTGATTACCAGGACTTTAGTAAGGCCTTTGACAAGGACTTGTATGGGATGTTAGTCAGGAAGGTATTACACTAGGTATTCATGAAGTAGTGAATTGGATTTGACAATGGCTGGACAGAAGCTAGAAAGTAGTGGTGGATGATTGCTTCTGAGACTGGAGGCCTGTGATTAGTGGTGTCACTCAAGGATTGGTTCTGGGACCATTGTTTTGTCATTTGCAATCAATGATCTGGATGATAATGTGGTAAATTGGATCTGAAAGATTGCAGATGACACTAAATTTGGAGGTGTTGTTGACTGCAAAGGGTTTCAAGTTTGCAGAGGGTTCTGTACCAGTTTGTAATGAGCATAAAATGGCAGATGCAGTTTACTGCAGACAGGTGCATGGTGTTGCATTTTGAAGTACAAACTAAGGACATAAGGTAAATAGTAGGGAACTGATGAGTGTGGTAGAACAGAGGGATCTTGGAATACAGATACATAATTCCCTGAAAGTATCATCACTAGTGAATAAGATTGTAAAGAGGGGTTTTGGCATATTACCCTTCATAAATCAAAGTATTGAGTGCAAGAGTTTGGAAGTTATGTTAAAGTTGTATAAAACATTAGTGAGTACAAATTTGGAGTATTATGTGCAGTTTTGGTCACCTAACTACTGGAAAGATCTCAATAAGATGGAAAGAGTATAGAGGAGATTTATTAAGATGTTGCCCGGACTTCAGAAACTGATTTACAGGGAAAGGTTAAGCAGGTTAGGACTTCACTCCCAGGAGTGTAGAAGAATGAAGAGAGATTTGATAGAGATATTTAAAATTGAGAGGGATAGACAGAGTAAATATAGATGGGCTTTTTTCCACCCACTGAGGGTAGGTGACATACAAATGAGAGAACATGGGTTAAGGGTGAAAAGGGAATCATTTCGGGGGGGGGGGGGGAAGGTGGGGGAAGAACATAAGGGGAGCGTCTTCACTTAGAGTGGTGGGAGTGTGGAACAAACTGCCAGGTGAAGTGGTGAACGTGGGCTCAATTTTAACATTTAAGAATAATTTGGACACGTACATGGATGGAGAGGTATGGAGGGCTATGGGCTGTGTGCAGGTCAGCAGGACTAGAGGGACTGAGGTGGCCTGTTTCTGTGCTGTATATATTCTATGGTTCTTATAGTATAAATCACCACAAGATGGCAAGGCAGAAAGAGAATACATCTGAATGAATTGATAAATGGATATTCATTTACTGTTTGTGCATTAAAAAAAATGACATTTCAATGGTGCCCACAGATCTTTTGGTGGTGGGCTCAGTAGTTCATGGTTAGGGTTAGTCCTACTGTGAGTTGATGTGCAGGCAGTGTTTGATAAATGAAATAGGAAAAAAAGGTAATTGAAACGAATTTGATTTTCTATCAGCTGGAGTCATAATTCACAGAAAGGAATGAACGTGTATACATGATCAAACTCCTTGTACGCTGATGGCAACATGAGTGTTATTTTAATCTGTTTCAGAAATAGCAATTTTATTATCCAATATGGGAATTTCTGATGATTAATAGTTGATGAAACTTGCAGCTCAATAAATATGCAGCAAGATCGAGACCTGATTCAGGCTTTGGCTGAGAAGTAACGAATAACATGGGCCCCACAAATGCTGTGGACTGACTCTCCAACACGAGGGAACTTAAACCACTCACTCATGATGTGGAAATACAAAACAGCACTCGAAGTGTGTATGCACCTGGCATGATGGCTTAGTCATGTTACAGGTTGCCTTCTTGAATGACATTGTGCTTGGAAGGAGGAGGTGCTAGTTGGCAGTTCAACTATAAGTGCCCTGTTAGAATAATATTGCTGAAATCTTACATAAGGATTGTAATACAGAACAAAAGTGATACAATTTACTTAACAAGGCATTGACCTCTGACGTGTAGCAAGGTCTTTCAATGTGCATCAACTTGGATCAACGTGATGCTCACCATGCGTTGCATTCAGCAAAGCACCACAGCAGTTATCCTTCTCAATCCTTTGAGTGAAATATCCAATGTATTCTTTTGTAATGTTTTGATGATTGAGATTTGTAAAATCATGAGGGGCATAAATGTAAATATTCAGCAGTTTTCTCAGTCGATGGATCAAAAACCCAAGGGCAGAGACCCAAGGTGAGAGAGATGAAAGATGAGTAGCAGTTTCTCCACATGGAGGGAGTGGTGGCATGAAATGAGCAAAATGGGAACAATTGTCAAGTTCAAAGATATTTAGACATGTACAAGAATAAGAAATATTGTGAGGAATATTGGGTTAATGCAGGCAAATGGGATTAGTTTGGTCAGCGATGGGATGAAGGACCTGATTCCATGCTGACTCTTTAAGGAAGTATGAAAAATGCAGCAAAATATAAAGATCAGAAGCATTCCTCTCAGATTTACTCATCTTATGAACTTGAATACTGCAATGGAATTCAAACAGATTTAGAATTTCAGTTTCTCATTTTGGGAAGTTTAGGGGAGACATCAGGTGTAATTTTGTGAGTTGTGGCTAACTGGAATGCCTTGCCAAGGATGGTGGTGGAGGCTGAAACATTGGGGACATTGAAGAGACTCTTGGGCATATGGATTTTTTTTTTAAGGGTGATGGGGTAGGGAGGGTTTAATACTTTTTTTAAGGAAGGACTATATGGATTGTACAAAATCAAGGGTTAAAGGGCCTGTACTGTGCTGCATTGTTCTATGTATTAGCTGGAGGAATAGATTTCATCTTACAAATTTTCAAGGCAACATTTAGTGGGTTTAGCATTTTTTTCTTATCCTGCACCTCATTCTCATTTAATCTTATGAAACAAAATGTCACTGTTAACATTTCAACATGAAAGACAAAATTCAAGGTTTCAAAAAAAATCTCTTTATGAAGTTTCAAATTTTGTCATGCTAACTTTGCAAATTCAACCTGAAGTATACATTTTTAGTCCACAAAAGATACCAAAACAAGTAGTTGCTCTACAGCTTATTGGTAAAACTTTAGTGTTTCGGCTCCAAGCTGACAAGTAGAACCTTGCGTGCTGAAGGAGGATGAGCATTGCATTCAGATCTTTTGAGAAAATTAGTGTTTTCAAGTTATGCACATTCATTAGGGCTGTTCCTTGGACATTTATTCTTCTGAGCCACAGCCCTATGGTTGTTTTGTAAGATTTTAACATTAGATGCAATGTTTTGAAACTTTGAGTCCATTAAGTAGTAATCCATGCAGGTCAGATGTTTTTTCAAAAATGTCCAAGGATAGAACTGATTTTGTAGAAAATGTTTTCTGATTTCCTTGTCAATTTGATGACTTGAATGTGAACAATTAGTAAATCAAGAGTAACATATTTACAAAATGAATCCCTGGCTGTATCACTACATACTCATGCGGCTTTCAGCTGAATTTTGATAATATTTCTATTTTTTCAAATGCAAATTTGTTTAATCCTAATATTAAAATGATTCCTTTATAAATGTTTCCACTTCTAGCCTATTTTAGTCCTTGGATATAGGCCAAACACTTTCATTTTTTTAGTATAGTTTCTCAATGCATATTTTCCAGCATTTACCACTTCTTGAAGCCACAATATGTCAAGTTATTTTGTGTGAAGACTTAATCAGCCCAAATTAGAAATTTGCTAATGTGCTGTAAAGTAAATGGAATTACTACTTCAATGAGAAGTATTTGCAGTGTTTCACAAGAGCTGGGTTGATTGACATCCAACAATCACAATCTTTATCCCGGCTATGACTTCAACTCTTGGAGACTTTCATGGGTCCTGCTCCCTCTGTAACTCCCTTGCCCACTCATCCTTTGACTCTGAATATTTCCGAGACATGTTGGCCTGAATTTTAGTGTTTTTAAACTTCTGTTACAGATAATGCTGATATTACCGTAATTCTTGTACTGTTCTATAAGATAGCATCTAACGATAATATTGCATTTTTTTTTCATTTTTAAGAATTATTTATGAGGCTTTCAAACAAACACATTCAATTATTTTGCAGTCACACTGAGAAAACACTTTAAGCCCAGTTATGGAATCATTAAACCATTCTTTTCAGTGAGCATATAGAGCAGCAATTATGCTTGGAGTCGTGTTGTTCAAACAGTACAGCCAGCATTTAAGTAATAATGCACAATAATCAGATCAAACTGGCAATGCTGGGAGTTGTGAGCTGATAACTTTTCTCAACGCATTTACCAACAAATCTAGCAATTCCATGCTCAAAATGAATGTGGGAACAGGGTGGATGAATTTGCTGGCCTTTTATTTTGCTGCTAACTTTCACCCTCACCTCAAATTCATTTAGTTTATTTCTGACAGCACTACCCTTTCTTGATCTGTCTCCATCTCTACCAACTCCCATAACTATTTTAATGACACTTCTTCACACCCAGTCTCCTACAAAGATTCTATTCCTCTTTTTCAATTCCACCATATCCATCACATATGCTCCCAAAATAAGCTGTTCTATTCCAGATCATCCAAGATATTCTCTTTTTTATATAAAAAAAAACAATGTGGCTTCCCCTCTACCTCCAACAACTCTGCCCTGGCCCTCTTCCCTGAGATACAACAAAACAGGATTCCCTTGTCCTCACCTTCCACCCCATCAACCTCTGCATCCAACATTTTTTTCAACTTCTGTCGTCTACAACATGATCGCACCACCAGCCATATCTTACCCTCTCCTCCCATCTACTCCTTTCATGGGTACTGCTCCCTCTGTAACTCCCTTGCCCACTCATCCTTCCCAATAATCTCCCCTTTGGCACCTTCCCCTATGACCACAAATGTCCCAACATCTCCATCACCACCATTTGGGCCCCCAAACAGCCATTCTGAGTGAAGCACTGTAGATGTAGGAGTCATGGATGGGAAATATTCTGCCTGGAGGTTAGTGACTATTTGCTTCTGAGGGTTTTTTCTAGGACCTATTGTTTATTTTTATGAATGACCTGAACAAATAAGTAAAGGGATTTTTCAGTAAGTTTATGGATTATACGAATGTTGAAGCTGTTGTGGGTAGTGTTGAAGGCTGTTGTAGGTTACAACAGGATATTTGGAGGGTGCAGAGTTGGGCAGAAAAGTGGCAGATGAAGTTCAATTCAGATAAGTGTAAAGTTGTGTATTTCTGAAGGTGAAATGAAGGAAAATACATGGTTAATGGTATGATTTCAGTGTGGAAGAACAGAGGGACCTTGGGATCAAAATCCACGGATCTCTCAAGGTTGCAGGGCAGGTCAGTGGGAAAGCTGAAGATAACCACTTTGACCTTGGATTTGACCTCATTTATAAATTATTGTCCAAACCAATTTTTTTTTCAACATTTTATCAGGAAGTCCCACTCTAGTCTATCAAAGGCTTTTACCATGTCCCCCTCTTGACTGTGCCAGGTATTATACTAAGTACCTATTTGAATTGTCTGCTGATTGCCTTTCCTGCATGAACCCTACCTGATCTGGATTTATTAGCTTTGGCAGATACTTAGCCAATCTATTCACCAGTAGTTTGGCTATAATTTTAAATTCTGTTTAGAAGTGAGATTGACCTATAAAAGGACTGCTTTAGTGGGTCCCTATCCTTTTTATGAATTAACATAATTATTGTCATTGAAAAGTTTCCAAAAGAGTATGGGTCTGAGCTGCCTGCTCCACACACAATGGTATCAACAGGTCTTTAAATTCTATGTAGAATTCTGGAGAAAACCTGTCCTCTCTGAGACTTGATGGTTTGTAGCAAGCTTAGTGCTTCTACTATTTATTCCTCTGAAAAGGAGTATCTAATGCTTCCTGCTCCTTTGGCTCTAAATTTGACAGTTCCAAATTACAGATATTCCTCCATTTAATCAAAATCACCCATTGATTCAGATTTGTATAATTGCATAGAGCACTGCTTTAGTGCTTCATTTCTTTTGGTTTAGAGGAAATTCTGTCCGGCTCTTTTGGATTCCATTAATTGTTCTTGTGGTTTTCCCTCCCCCTCAACTGCCAAGATGATACCTTGTGGGGTCTTTCTCCAAGTTCCTAGTATCTTTGATTAGATTTCAATATCACTGTATCCATTTTATTTTTGCATAGTGTTATACTTGAGCTTTATATTTATTAGCATTTTGTATTCTTCAGAGCCTGATTTTTTTTATAATCCTTTTCCAATTGTTATTTCCTGTTCCAATTCATTGACCTCCCTCATATACTTTTTAAATCTCTTTAGTGAATCCAATTAATTGTCATCTCCGATAAGCTTGTAATGTATCCCATAATAGCAATTTGATAGCAGCAGGTGTGCAATTTGCCTCACAAAATGTATCTACTTGACCTCTAATGAAACTACAGACTTCCAGCTTTTTCAATAGCAATGGATTAAGGTGCCACCTGTGCAGGTTAGCTTGCTTGTCTGGCATGGCAATAGTTAGTCAAAGGCAAATGATCTGATAATAGCCTTGTGTATTCAGTTTCTACAATTCTGCTGTCTAGCTGGGCTGAGATTAGAAACAAGTCAATTCTGGAGTAAAAATGATAATGTTTCAAGTAGGAGTAATCAATTTCCCTCAGATGCTAGCATATAAAAATGTCCACCAGATTTAACTCTTTCATGAGAACTAGAATTGTTTTTGTTGCCGTAGCTCTTGTCACTTTTTTTTGCTAATTTATCCAATGTTGGATCGAGGCAGAAATTAAAATCCCCTCCAATTAAGACTTTTTCCTGCCCTTCTGCCAAGTGTAAAAAGACATTTTGGATAAATATTTCATTGTCAAAATTGGAGGTGTAAATATTCATTTGTGTTCAGTGTTCTGAATATATTTGACAATGCACTATTACAAATCTTCCCGCTGGGTCAATGATCATGTCTTCCACACTCCCTATTAAAAGTGCTACTCCCATAGCCTTGGGGTTAAAGGAAGACACTATCACATGACCTACTCAACCCCTTTTTAATTTTTGATGCATGTTTTTTGTGAGATGGGTCCCTTGCAAAAAAGGCCTCATCCACATAGGTCTAGCAGGCAGGGCTGTCTGGTGTCCCTGGCTTTATTTATATTAGCCATTGACCTGTTAGCAGAAGCCATTTGCTGGGATCCAGGCATTAAGGGATTTAGAGTGGGCCAGGAAAACGAAATCAACTTATTTACAGATGACTTTGTAGTGGGAACCCTGCAGTTAGAGCTCAAAGTTAAAGACTCTCACATGAAGGAAATGTAATTGACATTGATTTTATTGACCAGCAATTCTGCCTTGTATAGGCAGCCGGCCATGTCACCACTGGGATATGGCTTGAGTGGGGCTAGATGTTGATTGGCCCTTGATTGGACACCCTGCAATCTGCTAGTGGTGATTGTTTGATTCAGCCACAATTAGTGTGACCTATGGGAGCAGGTCACTCATCCTGTGTACTGTTTGCTTGATTGCTGCATTCAGCTGTTTCCTGTGTTGGGCCATGGGCTGCTACAATGTGTTAATATATTTGACAGAGCTGGTAGGATCATTGGCCAATTTACAGACTATACTGGAAGATTATGGTAAAATCTTGGGATACAAAATAAATTATGATAAGAGAGATAATGCGACTCTCAAAAGGGAACTGTGAGGAATACTACAAGCTAATAAATTCAAGTGGCCACAAAAGGAGATTAAGTATCTGAGGATAAAGGTGGACAAATATTTATAAAATGTATATAAACTGAATCACCTTCCCCCTGCTTAGAAAGAATGAGGAAGACCTACACAGATGGACAAAACTGCCCATCAAGTTGATAGGCACGGTTAATTGCATTAAAATGAACATGACGCCAAGGCTATAATATATTTTTCAATATTTGCCAATGCCATTGCCCCACAGTGTCTAAGATAGTTAACAGATGCTTCAGATAGGTTTTTTTTTGGAGGAATAAGGTAGTCAGTCCCCATGGAGAAGTTGACTTGGGATTAAATTCTGGGAGGAATGAAGCTCCCTGACTTCAAAAAAATATTGAGCGGTCTAGTAGAGATTTACCACATCATCCTTTAAGTAAGGTGGTATACCTTCCTGGGCACTAATTGGGAGAATATAAGAAATTGTATATAAATGGGACACCAAACTAATAATCCAAAAAACAGACACCTCCATATTGAAGCACATAATTTAAATGTGGCAAAAGATAAACCAGGTTATTGCATTAAAATTAGGGCTGTCCTCAAAAATGCCCTAACCCAGAATAAGGTCCTGGACACCTGGCACAAGAAAGGAATAAGAAGTGGTAGCTCAAGTCATTTGAGCATTAAAAAAAAAAGCCCTATCGAATAAGGCCACCTTCTACTATTTTTTTTTTTTGAGGGACAAGTTAGGCCCAATGATGGGCCTGCTGTTGTGTAGTGACATGGAGGCTCTAATTCAAAAGGGGATCCACACAGAAATTAATCTCTGTTATGTATCTCCTGTTCCAAAGTGAGAGCCCAAAACTGGGTCTCCATAAATAGAGGCAAAGATGGGAGTCAGATTTAGGAATGACAATTCCTTAATGATGCTAATCCAACTTCTATTGGGACAGCACAACAGCAGTTAATAATGCCAGATATAGGCTGGTGCGATATAATTTCTTGCACTAGCTATATCTTGCACTGTGAAAAATTGCTTAATGTTAATCCAGAAATCTCAAAATTTTGTTAGATCTGGTGTAGAGACTGGAACCTTTGTGCATTCAACCAATGTGAGACCCTTCTGTGTTCCCCTGGAGAAAATTACCTACAACTTGAGAGGGAGAAATGACAAATTTGTTAAGATGTGCCAGCCATATTTGCAATGCATCAAGGAGCAAGTATGATTAATCCTCCCAACATATTTCACAAGGAAATGGGGGACAATAGGTCCACACAATAGGCTCATACAAGCCTGGGAATGGTAAGAATGAGGAAATAGAGGCCTGGCTGGCACCCCTCCCCACCTTAAGTTGCTTTGCATTATCTTCAGTAATTATTCCATTCTGTCTTTGTTAATGTTGGGGTGGAGGGGGAATGAAAGATGGGCAGGTGGAAGAAGAGGAAGAAGGGAAGGGGGAAAATAAGGGCTTGTTATAAACAGATCTCGAAAAGGGGAGGAGTGATACCCTATGATGTTTGTAAAATTTGAGACTATAAAATTACAAATAAAAGTTAAAGGTTGCAGTGCGGATAGAGAGAAGAGTCAAGGCCCATGTTATGAAGGACTTCATTAGGGGATTAAGTTCAGGAGCCATGAGTTGATGAAGATCTGTAGTATAATTCTTTGGTGAGGCACATTTGGAATATTGTTCAGTTCTAGTCACCACATTACAGAAAGGATAAGAAATTTATGGAGAGAATGCAAGAGAGATTTACCAGGATGTTCTTCATGGAAGATTCATTGAAAAAGTCATCAGGATCCTTGGCTATGTGGATTAACAATTGACTTTTCTGCAGATAGAATACAGTAGTAGTAGATGGAACATATTCTGCATGGAGGTCAGTGACTCATGGAGGTTCACAGGGTTCAGTTCTGAGACCACTTATCTTGGTGATTTTTATAAATGAACAAGAGGAAGAATTGGAAGAATGGGTTTGCAGTTGACATGAAGATTGATGGTGTTGTAGAGAGTATAGGTTGTGTTGGTTACAGCAGGATATAGATGGGATGCAGAATTGGGCAGAGAAGTGGCAGATGGAGTTCAATCTTGATATGTATGAAGCAATGAAGTTTAGAAGACCAATTTTTAAGATGAAGTACATGATTAATGGCAGTATTCTTAACACTGTGAAAGAACAGACACCTTGGGGTCCACATACATTGATCACTCAAGTTTGTTAAGGAGGGTTTTGATATGCTGCCCTTAGTCTGGAGACTGAGTTCCAAAATCATGAGATGATGTTGTAGTTCTAAAACTCTGGTTAGACCACACTTGGCATATTATGTTCACTTCTGGTAGCTCACTACAGGAAGGAAGTGGAAGCTTTTGAGAGGGTGCAGAGGAGACTTACCAGGATGTTGCTTGCATTGGAGAATCTTATGAAGGAAGGTTAACAGAGCTTTTCTCCTGGGTGCAAGAACAGATGAGAAGTGACAAGGCTGAGTGTCATAGATAGGATGAACAGCCAGCATTTTTTCTCAGGGAGATGCTTGAAAATATGAGGACTTTTGTTCAAGGGGAGGAAAGTTTAGGGAAGATATTAGGAGTAGGTTCTCTCAACTTCCTCCACTCACATACCACCTTAAGTAATCCCTTACTAATTACTGAGGTTTAAAGCTGTTCAGAAATAATTTAGTGTTGTTTCTTGTATTTGGGTTTGGCCTTGCCCTTAAGGTTGATACCAAATACAAGCAGATCTATGTAGAAATGGGTGGAGGAGTTGAAATGGTTGCTACAGGAAGTTCGTTAGACTGACAATCAGAATGCAGGTGTTTGCTTTTGTCAGATATTGAGTTTCTTTTACAATCTTTTTATTGTTGCAGTTTAATATTCATGAGAATGATACAAAGAGAATGGGATTGCATTAACAAGGGTTAACATATACAAACACAGACGTTGAGTAACATTTGTAAACTGAGCCTCCCAATCTCTTAAAGAACAAACGTGAAAAGGAATCCAATTTTATTACAAAAATATCCTCCAACTAAGGAACAAAACAAAAAAGAAAATTAAAAGCTAGGCTACCATGTTTCAGCAGTTAAACAATTATTTTGTGGTTAATTCTGCTCCTCTAAACACAAAGTTGAAAAGGATTTAGAAAGGGTCATCATATGAAAAAGTTGAATAAATGGCTTGTTTCTTCACATTTAACTAAAGGGTCAAGAGTACCATTTTTTTCTTCTAAATTTATGCTATAGTTTGGCAAAACCATTGAAATGTGGTGGGTGGTTTAGGGTCTTTCCATTTGAGTAGAATGGATCTCCAGGCTATTAAAGTAACAAATGCAATCATGTGACAAGTTGAAGCAGATAATTAGCCAGAATCCAAAACTGGTGGTCCAAGAAGTGGAGTAATAGGATGAGGTTGTAGGTCAATGAGCAAAACTACTGAAATAATGTCAAAAATATGTTTCCAATATTTTTTTGGGGGGAATGGCAGGACCAAAATATCTGTGAGGGAAGCCACCACAGAATTAAATCTGTCACAGATAGGGTTTATGAACTTCTAATCAAGGGATTCCCAGTTGCTGCTGGGGAGAAAATGGACTGTTTTGCTGATGAGCTTGGAGTCTTGCATTCTTGAGTTCACATCCTTGTTGCTGAATCTACTTTCTAAATTCACTCAAGATGTACTGAGTTTATGTGATGGAGTAGTGGCCGGTAGGAGAATACCAGCCCTCTCCAGAAAAGAAAGAAAAAAGTAAAGAAAAAGCAAAGCCACAGACACACAAACCACAACAAATATAAAATAAAGGTGTGGAGGAATTGGCACCAAAGAAAGAAAAGCCAAAAACAATGGGAAGAAAAGGAGGAAAGATGCCGGAAGAGAAAGGTGAAGGCCTTACCTGTATGAAGAAGCAGGGACCAGCTGTGGAAAGAGGAGACCACTCCCTGAGGTCAGTGGAAACACCGAAGGGTCATGACCCACCGAATGCAGGACGACAAGGATGGCTCACGGAGCGAAACAGGTGCGCAACCGCGCATGCACACAACAAAGACAACACTGACGGGGGGGTTAAGGGAATTTTAGATGTGGGAATAGTTCCACTCCAAAGTTGAACAGCTGAGAAAGTCCTGACAGCAGGGCTCCCAGTGGGAAGATATAGAAAATAACAGGAACGGGAGGGAGGAGAATGAAAAAAGGAAATCAGAGATACAGCAGATGACCAGCCCAGAGGAAGAGAACCAACATCAAGACATCATATTTATTTATATTTAAAAAAATATATATATATATATCTCTATCTCACAAACTGAGATAAACAGCCCAACAAGAAAATCAGAAAAGGCACAGATAAAAGGAAGAGAGGTAGAGGACACAGGTCCTGGAGTGGTCACAGGGGAAGAGGAGGGAGAACATCAATCTCTGCACAAAAAAATAGAAGATAAAGGGAATGGACTGTACATTGATAGAAAATTTTTTGAAGAATACATGGAGGCAGTAAAAGAATGGCAGACACGAGAAGTTAATGAAATAAAAAGAAGAATAAAAGGTACAGAAGAAAAAGTGAGTAGATTAGAGATGGTCATGACAGAAGTAGGGAAAAGAGTAGACAAGTGGAAGAACGAGAAACAGCTGTAGAAATAGAAGTGGACAACTTAAAAAGGAAATTGGAAGAATCTGATTTTTTTTAAATGTTAAAGAAATACGGGAGTTGTTAGCTCAGAAGATGGATATAATGGAAAAAATATAATAGGAGAAACAATATAAAGATAGTGGGCCTTAAGGAAGATGAAGGCAAAGATATGAAAGAATTTATAAAAGAATGGATCCCCAGGGTCCTAGGAATGCCAGAAATACAGGAAGGAATGGAAATAGAAAGGGCACACAGAACATTAGCCCCAAAACCACAGACACAACAAAAACCAAGATCCATTCTAGTAAAATTCCTGAGATATATGACAAGAGAAAATATATTGGAGAAGGTAATAAAAAAAAATGAGAGAAGACAAAAAAAACCACTGGAATACAAAGGTCAATTTTTTTTTTCTACCCAGACATAAGTTTTGAGCTCCTGAAGAAGAGGAAGGAGTTTAATGTAGCAAAATCGATCCTATGGAAGAAAGGCTATAAATTTGTGTTAAGATATTCAGCGGTGCTTAAAATAGTTATCCCGGGTCAGCAAAGCAGACTGTTCTCGGATCTGGAGAAAGCAAGAGAATTTGCAGAATGCCTGCAAAACAGACACAGAGATGTAACAAGAACAAGAATGATGACAAACTTCATATAAAGAAAAATAATGTATAAGTAAGAACTAAGAAGGGGAAGAAAGGAAGTAATGGTGAATTAAAAGGGTGAGCTTTGATGTATGTGAAGATGAGTCTTCTGGAGGGGGCTGGGTGGAAGAGAATAAGTCACTGCGAAATCAGTTGACGCTTGCGAGTGGGTTAGCAATCCAAATGGAGAGGGGAGTTGTGGTTCCCCGGAAAGGGACAAGGGGCAACTCGGGGGGGGGGGGGGGGGACATTTGGTGTTAAGGGAATTTTAGATGTGGGAATAGTAGAAATATTTTATGTTTTAGAAGTGTTGTCTTACAGTGTTTTCAAAAACGAAAACCGAAATGAATAAGGAGGAAAGGTGGTGATGAGGAAGTGGAAATGAGAGATGAACAAAGTATGAAATGGCCATGTTGAATTATATAACTATAAATATTAACAGAATACATAATCAAATCAAAAGGAAGAGGCTGTTAAATTTAGTGAAGAAAGAAAAAAATGATATAGCATTCGTGCAGGAAACACATCTAATGGAAGTGGAACACGAAATTAAGGAGAGACTGGGTAGGGTATGTAATGACAGCATGATATAATTCAAAAGCCAGAGGAGTAGCTATATTAATCAATAAAAATGTACCAATCAAAATACAGGAGGAAATAATAGATCCAGCATGGAGGGATGTAATAAAGTGTCAGATATATTCAAAATTTTGGAATTTGCTCAATGTATATGCACCTAATGAAGAGGATCAAAAATTTATGCAAGATATCTTTTGAAGATTGCAGATATGCAGGGGAATATACTGATAGGAGGGGATGTTAACCTTAATTTAGACTCACACATGGATAAAACTGGAAAAAAAAACTAACAAAGAACAAAGTAATCAAATTTATAAATAAATCAATGCAAGAAATGCAACTTTTGGATATATGGAGGAAACAACACCCAAAGGAAAAGGAATATTCATATTATTCGGGTAGACATAAAACATATTCAAGGATAGACCTGTTCCTGTTGTCAGCCCACATCCAAGGGAGTGTTAGGAATACAGAATATATAGCTAGATTATTATCGGATCACTCACCTCTGTTATTAGCAATAGAGCTGGAGGACATCCCACAGAGAACGTATAGATGGAGATTAAACACCATGCTACTTAAAAGACAGGATTTTAGAGAATTAATCGAGTGACAAATTAAAATGTACTTTGAAATAAATACTGAATCAGTGAAAGATAAATTTATACTATGGGATGCAATGAAAGCGTTCATCAGAGGACAGATAATAAGTTATGTAACTAAGATGAAGGACAACAATCGGGAAATAGAACAGCTGGAAAGGGAAATAGCAAGTACAGAAAAAGAATTAGCAATAAGGGAAGATGCAACAAAAAGAAGAGAATTGGCAGACAAAAAAATAAAATATGAAACACTACAAACATACAAGGTGGAGAGAACATAATGTAGACAAAACAGAAATAGTATGAGCTAGGAGAAAAAACGGACAAAATACTAGCTTGGCAGCTTAAGACAGAACAAACTAAAAGAACGGTATTGGCATCAAGGAAAAAGGACAAACAAATTACATATAACCCAATGGAGATCAATGAAAACTACAAGGAATTCTACGTGCAACTATATTGAACTGAGAACAAAGGGAAAGAAGACAAAATAGATGAGTTACTAGCTAAAATTGAACTACTGAAATTGCAAGAAGAGGAGCAAAATAAATTAATAAAATCATTTGAAATAGAGGAAATACAGGATATATTTAAAAAAAAAACTACCTGGGGGCGTGGCAAGATGGCGTAGAGTCTAGACGTATAATCTCGACCTCTCTGGCCAGACTTTTAAGAACCAATTTTTTAACTCTTTGTTTTCAGGTTTAATTTTTTTTAAAACTTAGTTTAAAGTATCAAGGAATTGTTATGGCTATTAATGGTAAAAAAATTAAACCTCAAGTACAGAAGAAACTACATTTTCAGAGTGTTGAAGATTTAGGGCCTAAACAGTCTGCTACAACTTCAGATTTGCTTTCTTTCAAGCCTAAACCACAGAGATTGCCTGTGGGAACTGAAAAAATGACTACTTCTCACCAGGAGAAGGACATCGCTGGAATTACCTGTTCTCAGGAGGAAGGTGCGTGTGCCCCCGATGTGGATCCCGATCCTGGCAGCCTGCTGACTTTAACGGAGAGGGCACGCAAGAAGACAACTCCATTGCTTGAAATACCCCAGGATATACTCCAATCTGAATATTTCAGTCTTTTTTGTGAGTTTTTGAAGCAACATTGGGTTGCGGGGGGAGAACAGAGTCAGCCCCCTGAGGAAGGGGGTGCCGTCGCTGGGAGTCCAGACCCGCAGTAAAACTATTAAACTGCCTGTTGTTGAGATGCATCAGGAGCTGCAATACCTGGTTCTGCCACTACACAAGAGAAAGCAGGGCTGAGCTTTTCTGAATTACAATGTAAACAGCTAAGCCTTATCATTCACCTGATGCTGAATGATGTCTCAAAGGCTCAGTTTGGAACTGGATACTGTTAAAATATGTGTGGAAGCATCTTGTGAAGATTTTAAACAATTTCAGGCTGCTTTTTTGAAATGTCAACAAGTGGCTTCTAATACAGAAAAAATGTTGGAGGTGGAAAAATCCGTTAAAGAATTGCGAGAACGTGAGAGGGAGTTAGAGAGGAAAGTAGATTATTTGGAGAATCAAAGCAGAAGGAATAATGTGAAGATTGTTGGTTTGCCAGAAGGTATGGAAGAACAAGATCCTCTTTGTTTTTTTTTACCGAATGGATTCCACAAATACTGGAGCAGGAATTTTTCTCTGGAGGTCTGGTATTGGAAAGAGCTCATAGAGCCTTAAGAAGAAGACCTCTGCCTGGTCAACCACCGAGACCCATGATAATACGATGTTTGAATTATTTGGACAGAGAAACAATACTTCATTTAGCAGTGCAAAACGCAAGACAACGACAAGCCCCGTTAATGATTCAGAATAGTTTTTTTCTATCCTGATTTGAGTCAAGAGGTTATTCAGCGTTGGTGTCGATTTAATCCAGTTAAAGAAGTTTTGTGGCATAAAAGTTATAAGTCTACTTTTCGCTATCCGGCAGTGTTGAAGGTGTTTTGTGGAAACTTTCAATCTCGGTTTTTTGAGAATGAGCGTAAAGCAATGAGTTTTGCTGACTTGTTGCCAGATGTAAGAGGACAAAGACGTAGCCCACCATTGTCTCCTAAAGAAAAATCTGGTTGTTCTGGAAATGGCAGAAATGGGAATGGAACGAGTCCGTTTCCTTGAAATGGGGTTGTCGAGTCTGGAATTTCTTGGATGAATAGAAGAACTTTTATTTTTACTTTCTTTTTATGTCATTATGATATCTTGTTGTTGTTCTTTGTTTGGCTGGGGAGGGAGAAATTTGCTCTATGTTCTACTAGTCATCAGCCACTGGTGGGTGATCCACACCCAACTTTTGTTTAAGAATTACTACCTTTTGGTAGTTTTTTTTTGGGGGGGGGGGGTTTCTTTTTTTTTCTTTTCATTTTATTTAGACTTTAATTTGTGTTTTCTTTTTCTCCTATTGGTGGGCCTATTTATGTTGATCTGAGTCTTTATATATTGATATTATTAGTTTTTAGTAATATTAGTGGATATGTCAAAGTTGAAGTTTGCTACTTTTAATGTTCGGGACTTAAACAGTCCGATTAAGTGTAAGTGTATTTTTATCAAGTTCGGTCTTTGGTAAAACATGTGTTCGGTAGAGATATGATTTTACCTGAAATGATTAAATTTGAGACTTTTGGCATAATGAGATGAAATATTATTTAATAATGGAAAAAGTTACATGTGTTTCATGGATAACTATAGTTTTTATTAATAGGTGGTTGTTATATTCAGAATATTTACATTTTGATTTATATTGATTAGATTTTAATATATATTTTGATTTATATTGATTAGATTTTAATATGTATGCTTTACTTTTTATTTTTTTTCCTCTTGATGGCTCTCCTTGGGAGAGTTGGCTGAACGAGGGGGGGGGGTCTTTCCTTTTTATATATGTGTGTATATTTGTATATGTTCATGCTTTGTTTATTGTTATACATGTTACTTATTATCTGTATTTTGAACAAATAAATAGTTTTTTTAAACTACCAAACAATAAAATGCCGGGAGAGGATGGACTCCCAATAGAATTCTATAAAACATTTAAAGACTTATTAATTCCTCCTCTCCTGGAAGTAATGAACCAGATTGAAGAAACACAAAACATGCCAGATTCATGCAAAAGAGCAATAATTACAGTAATACCAAAGATGGGGAAAGATCCACTAACACCAGCATCATATAGACCAATATCTTTACTTAACATAGATTATAAGATGATAGCTAAACTATTAGCGAGCAGATTGGCTGACTGTGTAGCAAAAATAGTAAAACTAGATCAAACTGGATTTATTAAGAAAAGATGAACAACGGACAATATCTATTGGAAAAACTTACCACTAACACTGATAGGAAGGGTAAATTGCATTAAAATGAATATCTTCCCAAGGATACAATACCTTTTTCAATTGTTACCAATTCACCTAACAGAGAAATTCTTCAAGGAGCTAAAGAAAATAATAAGGAAATTCTTATGGAAAGGGGGAAACTGAGGATAGCACTAGATAAATTAACAGAATGGTACAAACGAGGGGACTTACAGCTACCAAACTTTAAGAATTATTATAGAGCAGCACAATTAAGATACCTATCAGATTTTTATCAAACAAGGGAAAATCCAGATTGGACCAGATTAGAGCTAGATAAATAGGGGAGAAGGTACCTGAACATATACTATATAAGTGGGATGAAAAGCTGGTGCAACATGAAATTCACCAGTACTGCACCATCTGCTCAACATTTGGAAGAAGATTCACTTAGAAAGGAAAAAAAAAACAAATTATCAACTACCAAAATTAATATTGATGCAAAATCAACTAATCCCCTTCATAATAGATAACTTTTCCTTTAGAGAATGAGAGAGAAAAGGGATCAAAAGAATAGCAAATTGTTTTTTGGGAAATAAATTATCTTTTGAACAAATGAAGTGCAAATATGGTATAACTCACGATACAATGTTTGCATACCACCAACTGAAAACCTACTTGATGGACAAATTGGGAAGCAGGCTGAAGTTACCAGAAGGAAGCAATTTTGAATATGTGATTACAGACACAATGATAATTAAAAGATTTATAACAAACATGTACATCAAACTGCAAGAGAAAGAGAATGAGGAAACAAGCTGTAAACCCAAACAAAAATGGGAACAAGATCTAAAGATAAAGAATGAAAGTTGGGAAAAGCTATGCTCTGGAACTATGAAAAATACAATAAACACGAGGTCACACATGATACAATATAATTAGTTACACAGGCTATACACCACACACCAAAATTTAAATAAATTGGACCCATCAGTATCAGATAGATGTTTTGCTGTAAGGAAGCGGGAACAACAGTACATGCAATTTGGGCATGTGAGAAAGTGGAAAAGTTTTGGGAAGATCTAAACCAGGTATTAAATAAAATCACAAAAAGCAACATACCAAAAAATCCAGAGATCTTTCTTCTAAGTAATATAAGAAGTAAAGAACTTGGACTCAATTTGGATTGAGCACAAAAAAGATTTATTATGATAGCCTTAGCTGTAGCAAAAAAATGTATTATGTCAACCTGGAAATTAGAAGATAGCCTGAGAATACAGCAATGGTACATAGAAATGAATAAATGTATTCCATTGGAAATAATAACATATAATTTAAGAAATAACATCACAGTATTCGAACAAATTTGGGAACCGTACATGGAACACAACAGAGAAGTCCTACCGCAGACTTTATATGACAGAAGGAGATGAAGACGAAATGAACTGACCCAGTATGTAAAAGTGGATGACACCTATTTCTTGTTTATTTTCATTGTGTGATGACATTGTTTAATGGGTTTAATGTATCATATAGGTTGAACGTTGAGTGGGTGGGGGGGGGTGTGGGTGAAGGAGGGAGGGAAGGGAGGGGGGAAAGGGGAGAAAATGACACTGTATATTCAAGAGAGAAATGTTTGTGTGTATTTTACATAGTGTGAAAAATAAAAAAAAAAAAGATTTACTGAGTTTCATTTCAGGATTTCAAATCTTTCCTATTGTAGGCAGCTCAGAATCTATTACCCTTCTGAATGTCTCAGACTTCAAGCAATAGCCTGCCATCAGGGAGCAGTGCTGGGATAAGTTTATCACATTAATTTAAACCATACTTGTTTATGAAAATGACACAGTCAATGCCCAATCTTTAGGGAAGATGCATGTTCCCTTGACCTTGTCTGCTGTGCTTTAATTTAGCTTGCAGATTAAAATTAACCACTTCATCCTTTGCATTGTTAACATTATTGACGACCTTGTAACAAGAACTGGGAAATAAATACCTAATCAATCAGATAGAAAGGCATCTAGATCAATTGTTTGCTCCTCCAGTCAATGCTGTAAATTCATCCACACAACCAGTGGGACCTCATTTAATGCTGTCATAGTGGCAGGCAATGACACACAAAGAAAACTATTTTCAGATATCTGTAATAATTCTCTAACTGAAAGTAACACAATTCAAAGAAAGTGTCACACCCAATCTGACACAGTTCCACATCAATATCTTAGATTATAAAAATGTGACAACAAATTGCAAGGTTTTGCTTGATATTTTTGTACAAAATCAGTTATTGTGGACTTGGTGTGTAGGTAACCAGGTCTATGAAATGTGTTCTGGGATCTTCCTTGTGTTAGATACCAGAATCTAAAAATTGTAGTGTGCACTGATATCCAGTACCCTTGCAGGCATAACTTCTCAAATATTCATTTGTGTCTGAAAGGTTCAAACATTCTGGAGGTTCCATTTGCAGAAAAAACCCTACCATTGAAGCAACGGTCTCATATTCCATTGATTTCTTACTCTGATCCACCCACCAACAACCTCTCTCCCTCCCTTTTCAGCATTCTGCACCCCCAATCACTAACATTCTGTCATTGAACTACCTATGCCATGAACTCACTTACAAACAATGAATATGCCACCTAACTATCATTGATCCCCAATATGTGACCCTAACCACTACCCCTCTATTCATTAGCCTGTTCTCACCCCAAATCTCCTTTCCCATGACCCCCAACAATCATTGCCCTATTTGGTTTCCTTAGCATGGTCTGAACTAGAACTTCCCTTGTGGTCTATTGTACTTTTTGAGGAATACCTGTGAAATATACATCAGTTGGCCTGTGGCTCATGACTATTTCATCTTTACATCTTGTGGTGATATTTTGGACCTACAGTGGGAGGCGGCGGCCCCAGTCCAGGCACAGGGAGAGCAGCAGCGGCCCCGGCCCCGGTCCGGGCGAAGGGTAGACGGCGGCGGCCCCGATCCGGGCAGGAGCAAGGGGGAGACGGCGGCCCCAGTCCGGGCACAGGGAGAGCAGCAGCGGCCCCGGCCCCGGTCCGGGCGAAGGGTAAACGGCGGCGGCCCCGATACGGGCAGGAGCAAGGGGGAGACGGCGGCCCCAGTCCGGGCACAGGGAGAGCAGCAGCGGCCCCGGCCCCGGTCCGGGCGAAGGGTAGACGGCGGCGGCCCCGATCCGGGCAGGAGCAAGGGGGAGACGGCGGCCCCGGCCTCGGTCGAGTGAGGCAGGCGGAGGCCCCGGTCCGGGCAGGGAGTGGGAGGCGGTGGCCCCAGTCCAGGCACAGGGTGAACTGCGGCGGCCTCGGCCCCGGTCCGGGCAGTATGGACCGACCTAGGAGGGGAGGCAGGCCCCTCCAGCCCGGGTAAGAAACCTGCATAGGAGAAGGCCACTCCGATATAAAACCTACGACCCAAGGACCTCGCTGCCACGTCCCAGCTTGCTTGGCCACGGCACACGAACCATGGGTGTAAAGGGTGGGGCCAGTACTGCGCGCACTGCACTCCACCTAAAAGCTCCTTTGCGCAGGCCCGAGGACAGGTCCACGTCCTCCCCCTCCACGTCCTCCCCCTCCACGTCCTCCCCCTCCACGTCCTCCCCCTCCACGTCCTCCCCCTCCACGTCCTCCCCCTCCACGTCCTCCCCCTCAAAAGATGCTCACAAACTCAAGCGAGCATGCTGGAACATCAGAACCATGCTAGACAAGACTGACAGCCACCGACCTGAACGTCGGTCTGCCCTCATTGCACATGAACTCCTCAGACTTGACATCGACATAGCCGCTCTCAGTGAAGTCCGCCTGGCAGATGTAGGCAGCCTCCAAGAACGCGGCGCGGGCTACACACTCTACTGGTCTGGCAAGCCTTCGGATGAACGACGCCTATCTGGTGTAGGCTTCATGGTCAAGAGCTTCATTGCCTCCAAACTCGAAAACCTTCCGACAGGCCTCTCGGACCGAATCATGTCCATGCGACTCCCACTTCAAAACAAGCGTCACATCACCCTCATCAGTGTCTATGCTCCAACCCTCCAGGCGGAACCAGCAGAAAAGAACAAGTTCTACACCGACCTGCGCAACCTCATCCAACGTACCCCTACAGCCGACAAGGTTGTCATCCTGGGCGACTTCAACGCTCGTGTCGGCAAAGACTCAGAAACCTGGCCAGGAATCCTGGGCATGCATGGCGTCGGCAAGTGCAACGACAATGGGCGCCTCCTGTTGGAGCTCTGCGCAGAACAGCGGCTTGTCATTACAAACACCCTTTTTCAGCAGAGGGACAGCCTTAAGACCACCTGGATGCATCCCCGATCCAAACACTGGCACCTCCTGGACTACATCCTGGTGCGAGAAAGTGACAAACAAGATGTGCTCCACACCAGGGTCATGCCTAGCGCGGAATGCCACACTGACCACCGGCTGGTTCGCTGCAAGCTCAACCTTCACTTCAAGCCAAAGCCCAGGAACAATAAAGCCCCCAGAAAGAGGTTCAATGTTGGAAAACTGCAGTCAGACGAAGCGAGAGGAAACTTCCAGGCAAACCTCAAAGCAAAGATCGACGTTGCAACCCGCCTCACGGACCCGTCCCCTGAAACCCTCTGGGATCAGTTGAAGGCTACCATACTGCAATCCACTGAAGAGGTACTGGGCTTCTCCTCCAGGAAAAACAAGGACTGGTTTGACGAAAACAGCCAGGAAATCCAGGAGCTGCTGGCAAAGAAGCGAGCTGCCCACCAGGCTCACCTTACAAAGCCGTCCTGTCCAGAGAAGAAACAAGCCTTCCGTCGCGCATGCAGCCATCTTCAGCGCAAACTCCGGGAGATCCAAAATGAGTGGTGGACTAGCCTCGCCAAACGAACACAGCTCAGCGCGGACATTGGCGACTTCAGGGGTTTCTACGAGGCTCTAAAGGCTGTGTACGGCCCCTCACCCCAAGTCCAAAGCCCGCTGCGCAGCTCAGACGGCAAAGTCCTCCTCAGCGACAAGATCTCCATCCTCAACCGATGGTCAGAACACTTCCAATCTCTTTTCAGTACCAACCGCTCAGTCCAAGATTCCGCCCTGCTCCAGCTCCCTCAACAGCCCCTAAGGCTAGAGCTGGATGAGGTTCCCACCCTGGATGAGACATATAAGGCAATCGAACAACTGAAAAGTGGCAAAGCAGCAGGTATGGATGGAATCCCCCCAGAAGTCTGGAAGGCTGGCGGCAAAACTCTGCATGCCAAACTGCATGAGTTTTTCAAGCTTTGTTGGGACCAAGGTAAACTGCCTCAGGATCTTCGTGATGCCACCATCATCACCCTGTACAAAAACAAAGGCGAGAAATCAGACTGCTCAAACTACAGGGGAATCACGTTGCTCTCCATTGCAGGCAAAATCTTCGCTAGGATTCTACTAAATAGAATAATACCTAGTGTCGCTGAGAATATTCTCCCAGAATCACAGTGCGGCTTTCGCGCAAACAGAGGAACCACTGACATGGTCTTTGCCCTCAGACAGCTCCAAGAAAAGTGCAGAGAACAAAACAAAGGACTCTACATCACCTTTGTTGACCTCACCAAAGCCTTCGACACCGTGAGCAGGAAAGGGCTTTGGCAAATACTAGAGCGCATCGGATGTCCCCCAAAGTTCCTCAACATGATTATCCAACTGCACGAAAACCAACAAGGTCGGGTTAGATACAGCAATGAGCTCTCTGAACCCTTCTCCATTAACAATGGCGTGAAGCAAGGCTGTGTTCTCGCACCAACCCTCTTTTCAATCTTCTTCAGCATGATGCTGAACCAAGCCATGAAAGACCCCAACAATGAAGACGCTGTTTACATCCGGTACCGCACGGATGGCAGTCTCTTCAATCTGAGGCGCCTGCAATCTCACACCAAGACACGAGAGAAACTTGTCCGTGAACTACTCTTTGCAGATGATGCCGCTTTAGTTGCCCATTCAGAGCCAGCTCTTCAGCGCTTGACGTCCTGCTTTGCGGAAACTGCCAAAATGTTTGGCCTGGAAGTCAGCCTGAAGAAAACTGAGGTCCTCCATCAGCCAGCTCCCCACCATGACTACCAGCCCCCCCACATCTCCATCGGGCACACAAAACTCAAAACGGTCAACCAGTTTACCTATCTCGGCTGCACCATTTCATCAGATGCAAGGATCGACAATGAGATAGACAACAGACTCGCCAAGGCAAATAGCGCCTTTGGAAGACTACACAAAAGAGTCTGGAAAAACAACCAACTGAAAAACCTCACAAAGATAAGCGTATACAGAGCCGTTGTCATACCCACACTCCTGTTCGGCTCCGAATCATGGGTCCTCTACCGGCACCACCTACGGCTCCTAGAACGCTTCCACCAGCGTTGTCTCCGCTCCATCCTCAACATCCATTGGAGCGCTCACACCCCTAACGTCGAGGTACTCGAGATGGCAGAGGTCGACAGCATCGAGTCCACGCTGCTGAAGATCCAGCTGCGCTGGATGGGTCACGTCTCCAGAATGGAGGACCATCGCCTTCCCAAGATCGTATTATATGGCGAGCTCTCCACTGGCCACCGTGACAGAGGTGCACCAAAGAAAAGGTACAAGGACTGCCTAAAGAAATCTCTTGGTGCCTGCCACATTGACCACCGCCAGTGGGCTGATAACGCCTCAAACCGTGCATCTTGGCGCCTCACAGTTTGGCGGGCAGCAGCCTCCTTTGAAGAAGACCGCAGAGCCCACCTCACTGACAAAAGGCAAAGGAGGAAAAACCCAACACCCAACCCCAACCAACCAATTTTCCCTTGCAACCGCTGCAATCGTGTCTGCCTGTCCCGCATCGGACTGGTCAGCCACAAACGAGCCTGCAGCTGACGTGGACTTTTTTTACCCCCTCCATAAATCTTCGTCCGCGAAGCCAAGCCAAAGAAAAGAAAGAAAGAAGACATATAGCATGCGGCTAAATTTGTAGCAGTTTTACAGTTAAGTTTTCATCAATAAGGCATGGCCTTGTTTAGATGATTACTTTCTGAAAAATCGTTTTTTTTTTCTCTAAGAATGTTCACAGCATTGATTCTAATTGAGAAATCTAAAATATGAAGGCTAACAATTGCGTCTCACGTTAATGATGAGGTGGAAGGCTCAGGGTGTGCAGAATCTGTCAGGTTTGATATCTGTGTCTATAAACACCACCATAATAAACTTTTATTTCCAAGCTTTCATCCAGTGTGTAGGAGTTCTTGCAGCTGTGTCTGGAAATGAGTCAGCCTACTATTTGACCTTGGAGCTGTTGAGGCTCTTAAATCATGTCTCCAGCTTGCCACTGGCTAAGTGTTCAGATTGAGTGAATGTTTCATCGCATTTCTGAAATCTACCAACATTCAGACACCAAAAGCTATTAGAATTTTTTTTTAATTTAAAAGTTATTACATTCTTAAAAAGATTAAATAGCAAGAGAAAAAAAATGTTAAAGCACTTTAATACACTAAAAATCAATTAAAACAATCAAATACATTTAAATCAACTTGATTGAATGAGAACATGAAATTATTTTCGCCTTGCACATCTACCCACAACTTTTTTTCTCCATTGAAATGAACGGTGCTGCTCAGTTTGTGCCTAATTAACCAGGCACAGGTACATTGAGTTGATTCCCTGATTGAAGGCTGGAGGGGTGACCTGATTGAAGCATATAAAATCATTAGAACCATTGATAGGATGGGCAATCAGAATCATTTCCTCAGGGCACAAGTGTCACCCACTAGAGGAAATGGGGGTGGGGAGAGGGAATGTAAAGGATATGTGTAAAGCAAATATTTTAAGACAGTGGTGGATGCCTGAAATGGGTTGTTGGGAGTAGTGTTGGAAGCAGATGTCTTCTAGATATTCACATGTATGTGAGGGAAATGGAGAGACAGCTATCAGGTACTAGCAGCCAATTTTCAATTTGATTTGGATATTGTTTGGCTCAGACATGTAGGCTAAAGGACCTATTCCTGTGTTTTCTGCATTGTTCTCTAAGTGCTGGAAAATCTATGGTTCAACAAACTACTTCTTGACTCCATAATGACTACCATATTAGAGGCAGTTCTCACATCAGCCATAGTCAAGCTTAGCCTCCACTCACTGACTCTAAAGGGACTCTTCAGTTCTTTCTCTTTGGTGGGGTGCTGAGCTAATGGCATCTCCATGAATGCCTTTGTGGCAAATGAAGGTTGTGTATTACATTTATGACAATAAAGGAATTCAGAGCCCCAGACCTCCAAACAGAATATTGGTAAACATTGCCAGTTACAGGTGGAACAAATGGGGTTCGATTGGAAGATCCAAGCCATTGATGTGTTCCCCAGTGGAAATTTGACATTTGTCAAACTTGTTAATTTTGTCTCTCTCCCTAAATTGTTGGGCAAAGCTCAAGACCATTACAAATACAATATCATTAAGATTCCTAGGTCATAATATCATCCATGATAGTATTGAATGATGGTACAGACTGGAGAGTCTGTCCCATGATCAAGATTGGAGTCTTGCCTAAATAGCACTTTTTGTACAAAGAATAAGTTATTTAGCAGTTAGTTTGAGATAATGATGGATGAGATGGTGCACGTCTTATCCCCTTGCCTGTATTCACTGTGTTAATCTTGACGACAGAGGAGTATCTCGTAAGCCCTCTCACTTCAAAGTACTGTGGGATGATGTGAGTGCTGGTATGGCCTTGTGAAGTCTCACTACCAAGCAAGATCCATCCTGTGATATCTCTCAAGTTTTCACCAACTGGCAAAGTTGAGTTTATACTTTGCCAGCCACAAGTTTAAACTGATCAGAGAAGTTAAATTATATTTATAATTGGAATCAATAAATCTTAAAATTGAAGGCAACAAATTGTAAAAATAAAAATCATGAATGCATGTCAAATTCCATCCAAATATATTTTTTAATGGACCTGCATCCTCTTTGTGTGTGGAGTTTTGTCCTGTAATTCCAATTGTTTCTTGTATTATGACTCAGTCTGATGCAGGATCCAAAATACGATTTACTGGTATAAATGGGGAGCCATCCCAGAAGGTTAGGTGAGATCTGTCAATGCTGTACTCTGATTGGTTTGATCCTTTGAATCCACTGGTGCATTCCAAAGTTGAGGTTTCACAGCATTCTACTGAAGTCTTGGACTTAATTCAGTCATTTCACTGCCCATAGTTTCTACTTGAAGCATGTCCCAAAATTGAAACACAGTCCTGCAAATTAAGATTATCAGGTATCATGTACTCGCTGTTCCTACTTCTGAAGATGAATATGGAACATTGAACAGTGCAGGCACTTCAACCATGATCTTGTGCTGACCTATGGAAACCTATCCATAACAATTTAATATTTCCCTATCTCCCACACATAATTCTCTATTCAACTTGTATCCATGTGCCTTTCTCAGTCTTTTGAATGTCCCTATTGTACCAGCAAGTGGTCATTGATCACAGTACAATTTATTAATCAGAATTTTAAAGTGTCATGGACCAGGCAATCTGACTGGAGAAGCTGAAGATCAATCCAAAGGAACCAGAGGCCTCTAAAGTTTAATATGTGGCTACCGCTCTTTGAAGGCCTAACTGAGGTGCCACAAAATCACAGCTGATAGTGATGGTGCGACCTGCTCTTTGGAGCTGTGGACCACTGAGCAATTAATTTGCGACTGCACTGGATACGAAGAGGCAATGGCTCTACTCCCAACAGCAATACAGAGCCCTGAGGAGTGCAATATACATGTGCCTCCAGCTTGGATCCCGATGTCAGGGTCCAGGTGAGTCGGTTGATGATTTTGTGAGGGCCATGCAGGAGCTGGGACGAAACTGTGGGTGCCGAGATGTGACTGCAGTGACCTACCAGGAGGTGATGGGCTAGTCACTGACTTCTGGTCCCATCAAATACAGGAATGATTCCTGGAGAAAAGCCATCGGTGCCAACAGGAAGTGGTGCAGATGGGCCAAGTGATGGAGACTATCTAAAAGAACATGGAGGCCTACTCAATAGGCCACCAGGTGGGGAGAATGGATAGTGCCATCTTGGGACTTGGGGCCCCTGACTGCCATTGCCCCCAGCGAGCACACAAGGTGGAACTACTGCAGCCAAAGCAAACACCTATGAAAGTATTACCTGTCCCGTAGTGCAAGTTACTCAAACTGCTGGAGAAAAGGACACTATGCCAGGTTACATTGTTCTAAGCCCCACTCTAGCAATGCTGTGTGCGCACTGTGACCCATGTTGCCATTTGGGCCAACCTAATTCTTTGGTCATTTCCAGATGCTGAGAACCAAACGTTATGGCCAAGGATGTGACGACACGGAGGGATATCACATCACACTTCACTTCTGGCTGATACTGTGTGCGATCTATGGGGGTGGCCATCTTCACGATCTCCAGGTGGCCGTCTTGGGAGCAGCTGACCAATGACATAGCAGCAGCAGCAACACACAGTGAGCTGACATTGGCTTCCATCATGCTTGACCAGAGTAGACCACACCAGCTGGGGAAAATGATGATGGATATAGAGGAATACGGCCACTCCACTGGCTGCCTGTTGAACAAGGGAAGCACCGAGAGCTTTATACACTTTGGCACAACAAAATGTTATTCCCTGACCACATCCACAGCTAAGGTCAAGGTAGCACTAGCCTCCAAATCCCTCTCTGCATAAATCTGTAGGAGATGCACTGTGACCCTAACCATGGGGGCACAAAATATAAGAAATTTAGACTGCTGGTGATGTCCACCTCTGCTCACCTGTAATAGAAACATAGAAACATAGAAGATAGGAGCAGGAGTAGGTCATTCGACCCTTCGAGCCTGCTCCGCCTTTCAACGAGATCATGGCTGATCTTAAAGTTCAGTACCCCGTCCCCACCTTCTCTCCGTAACCTTTAATACCCTTATACTGAAGAAATAGATCTAATTCCCTCTTAAATATATTTAATGAACCTGCCTCTACTGCCCTCTGTGGCAATGAATTCCACAGATTCACCACCCTCTGGGTAAAGAAATTCCCCTCATCTCGGTCCTAAATGGTTTGCCTATTATCCTCAAACCATGGCCCCGGGTTCTGGATTTTCCCATCATTGGAAACATCCCATCTGCATCCATTCTGTCCAGTCCTGCCAGAATTTTATATGTCTCTATGAGATCCCCTCTCAATCTTCTAAACTCCAGCAAGTACAATCCCAATTTGCGCAATCTTTCCTCATAAGTCATTCCTGCCATTCCAGGTATCAGCCTGGTAAATCGCCTCTGCACTCCCTCCATTGCAAGAACATCCTTCCTTAGATAAGGTGACCAAAACTGCACACAATACTCCAGGTGTGGTCTCACCAAGGCCCTGTACAGCTGCAGTAAGGTATCCTTGTTCCTATACTCAAACCCCCTTGATATGAAGGCCAACATACCATTTGCCTTTTTAACCGCCTGCTGTACCTGCATGCTCGCCTTCAGAGACTGGTGTACAAGTACCCCTAGGTCTCTCTGCACTTCCCCATCTTTTAATCTATTGCCATTCAAATAGTAATCTGCCCTCCGGTTTGTATTACCAAAGTGGATAACCTCATATTTATCCACATTGTAGTGCATTTGCCATGTATCTGCCCAGTCCCTCAATTTATCCAAATCACACTGGAGCTTCCTGACCCCCTCTTCCATGCACACAACCCCTCCTAGCTTAGTGTCATCTGCAAATTTGGAGATATTACATCCAATCCCCTCATCCAGATCATTGATGTAAATTGTGAACAGCTGGGGTCCCAGTTCAGATCCCTGTGGCACCCCACTGGTCACCGCCTGCCACTCAGAAAATGAGCCATTTATCCCAACTCTCTGTCTTCTACCTGCCAGCCAGTTCTCAATCCACATTAATTCTTTGCCCCCAATCCCATGAGCCTTGATTTTGGAAGCCAGTCGTTTATGCGGGACCTTATCAAAGGCCTTTTGGAAGTCCAAGTATACCACATCCACTGGCTCTCCCCCATCTATTTTACCTGTCACCATCTCAAAGAATTCCAATAGATTTGTCAAGCACGATTTACCTTTTGTAAATCCATGTTGACTCCGTCCGATCCCTTCTCTGCTAATCATATGCTCCGCTATTACGTCCTTAACAATGGATTCAATCATTTTGCCCACTACTGATGTAAGGCTCACCGGCCTATAATTCCCCGCTTTTTCTCTACCCCCCTTTTTAAATAGTGGGGTAACATTAGCTACCCTCCAATCCATGGGTACTGATCCTGAGTCTATCGAGTTCTGGAAAATAATTCTTAAAGCATCTGCTATCTGAATGGCCACTTCCTTAAGTACCCTAGGATGTAGATTATCAGGCCCTTGGGATTTATCTGCCTTCAATCCCATCAATTTCCCCAAGACCATGTCCTTAGAGATACTGATTACTTTCAGTTCCTCCTTTGCATTAATCTCTATGTTTCCCAACATCCTTGAGAGGTTATTTGTATCCTCTCTTGTAAAAACAGAACTAAAGTAAGAATTTAATTGGTCTGCCATTTCCTTATTCCCCATTATATATTCCCCTGATCCCGACTGCAAGGTACCTACTCTGGATTTCACCAATCTTTTCCTCTTGACATATTTATAAATGCTTTTGCAGTCAGTTTTTATATTTGCCTCAAGCTTACTTTCGTAATTTATTTTTGCTCTCTTGATTAATCCCTTTGTCCTCCTTTGGTGCATCTTGAACTGCTCCCAGTCTTTGGTTGTGGTACTTTTTTTGGCCAATTGATATGCTCTCTCTTTGGACCTAATGCTGTCTCTAATTTCCCTTGTTATTCACGGTTGAGTCACCTTTTTTGGTTTATTTTTGTGCCAAACCGGTATGGCTGGATTTCTAGTGCCAGCTTAAGGGTATGCTGATGCATTTTAATGGACGCCACCCTCTCACTGTCAGTAATAGCAAGTTCCGAGAGGCTCCTCCCATCCCCTCCGAAGAGACACAATCACACTCTATCACTGGGCCAGGCTCCCAACCTGCAGCCTGGCCACCCTCTGTGACCCTCCACCTCTACTGTTCCAAAACCTCAATCCAGACTGCAAACCTATTGCCACTAAGAGCAGGTGATACAGCTCCGAAGACGAGGAATTCATTAAGATGGAGCTGGAGCAGCTGCTGGAGGAGTGCATAATAGAACTGAGTAACAGTCTCTGTAGGGTGAAAGTAGTGGTGGTGAAGAGAGGGGAGAAGTATTGGATGGTGATAGACTACAGTCAGACCATCAACTGGTTCACTTTACTGGATGCCTACACTTTTTCCTGCATACCTAATATGGTGAACGAGGTTGCCAAGCATAGGGTCTTCTCTACCATAGACGTCAAATCAGCATATCACCAAATTCTGATTCACCTAAAAGACCAGCCGTACATGATCATTGAGGCCAATGACTGATTCTACCATTTCCTGCAGGTCCAGGTTGTTCTCATGAATGGGGTGTCAACGTTCCAAAGGGAAATGGACCACTTGGTGGATGACCATGAACTAAAGGCTACGTATCCATATCTGGACCATGTCACCGTCTGTGGACATGACCAGATGGAATATGCCAAGAACCTGCAGAGGTTCCTGGCCACTGCATAGGCCCTCAATCTCACATCTAATAAGACAAAGTGAGTGTTTAGCATCAAGTGGCTGGCAATCTGGGGGAAGTGGTGGAGTATGGTTTTGTCGAGCCAACCATGAGCACATGTGGCCCAAGAAGGCCCAACCCCTGGTGAAAACCATGACCTTTCTCCCATTGACAGAGACACTTAAGGCTTTCAAGGGTATCAAGGATGAGATTGCCAAAGCAGGGATGCATGCCGTTGATGAATCCATCCTGTTCCAAATGGAAAGTGATGCCTCTGGCTTCCACACTGAGCCAAGCAGGCAGGCAGGCCAGTGGCATTTTTTCCAGCACCTTCCAAAGCCATTGAGAAGGAGGCACACATTATAGTGGAGACTGTGAGCCATTGGAAGCAATACTTGGCCGGCAGATCATTCACCCTGCTGATGGACCAGAGAGCCAACACTTTTATGTTTAATGATAAACAGTGGTGTAAAATAAAAAATGTCAGGATCATGAGGTGGAGAATTGAAGTGTCCATCTCCAATGAACCACCCAATGCCCTGACCGGGGAACCTGTGCCAGGGTGCAAGTTGATCTCCTCTATGCCCTCCACAATAATCTCTGCCACCTGGGGTCACAAGGCTCTACCATTTTGTGAGGGCTTGTAAATTCCTCGACTCATTGGGGAAAGTCAGGGAGCTGACTCGCAATTGCCAGGTCTGTGCAGAATGCAAACCACAATTTTACAGACCAGAGAGAGCCCAACTCATTAAGGTCATTCGCCACTTATAACTTATCAGCATGGACTTCATGGGACCCCTCCCATTCACAAATCTGAATAGCTACTTCCTGAACATTGTGGACGAGTACTCACATTTCCCATTCATCAGCCCCTGCCCCGATATGACCACATCCATGGTCATTGAAGTATTCCACACAGTATTCACTCTGTTATACACCATTTACATTCATAGTGACTGGAGATGCAACTTCATGAGTGAGGAGTTGCAGCAATACTCCGTTTCCAGGGGCAAAGCTATGAGCAGAACCACCAGCTACAACCCCATGGGAACGGGCAGGTGGAGAGGGAGAATGGTATGATCTGGAAGGCAGTCCTTTTGGCCCTCATGTTAAAAGGGATGCCCATATCTTCACGGCAAGATGTCCTTCCAGAAGCGCTGCATGCCACCATGTCCCTGCTCTGCACGGCAACTAATGCATCACCCCATGAAAAATAGTTCTCCCTCCCTAGGCGGCCGGCATCAGGAACAAAGCTCCTGGTTTGGCTGGATGATGACTCTGGGGCCGAAGCTTCTGCAGAACTAGGTTAGAATGCAAAAGGCAGACCCACTGGTCGAGGAAGTGCACCTCTGCACGCAAACCTCCAGTATGTGCTGGTAAGGTACCTGGCCGGATGGAACAATACAGTGGCCATCTGGGACTTGGCATGAGCAGGGGCCCTGGCAGAGGAGTTGCAACTGATTTAACCCCCCCCCCCACCAGGCAGCAACCAGTCTGTCCTAGAGATCGCCCTGACAAACGAAGTAGTATTCCTATTTCCAACACAGCCATCCGAGTGTCTTCCCACTGTTACAAACAAATTCCCAACCCTCTACAGACACTGTTCAGCCCTCAAACACCAAAATCTCAAACAAGCCACCGTTCTGCTGGAACCAACGATACAGCCAGCATTATTTCGGAGATCTCAGTGCCAAATAAAACCATCAAAGTGGCTGAACCTTTGGACTGTATGGACTACAAGACTCATGCCAAATGACATTGCCCTGCATCACCTTGCCAGACTTCATTCAAAAAAAGGGGTGAATGTGGTGGATCATGGTACTGCGGGCATGTCCTCACTGAGCTGGGCAGGCAGGCCTGCCTTCTGTACCTGTAGCCCCTCCCTTTAAGATCCCCTAATAAAGGCCGAGAGCCCTCGTCTCCTCCTTCATACCTGTTTTGGACGTGAGCCAGCAGTATGTAGAGGCATGTCTGGGTCTTCTGATTAATAAAGTCTTTGACTTCTTGCTTTGTGTCTGCAAGTGGTCATTGATCACACTACACCTGATTAATAAACATGGTTGATAAACTTGGTTATTTTTCAAAACGTGCCAACAAAATTAATTTAAGGTTCTCAACCTTTTTCTTTCCACTCACATACCACCTTAAATCTTCTTCTTTTCTTTGGCTTGGCTTCGCGGATGAAGATTTATGGAGGGGGTAAAAAGTCCACGTCAGCTGCAGGCTCGTTTGTGGCTGACCAGTCCGATGTGGGACAGGCAGACACGATTGCAGCGGTTGCAAGGGAAAATTGGTTGGTTGGGGTTGGGTGTTGGGTTTTTCCTCCTTTGCCTTTTGTCAGTGAGGTGGGCTCTGCGGTCTTCTTCAAAGGAGGCTGCTGCCCGCCAAACTGTGAGGCGCCAAGATGCACGGTTTGAGGCGTTATCAGCCCACTGGCGGTGGTCAATGTGGCAGGCACCAAGAGATTTCTTTAGGCAGTCCTTGTACCTTTTCTTTGGTGCACCTCTGTCACGGTGGCCAGTGGAGAGCTCGCCATATAATACGATCTTGGGAAGGCGATGGTCCTCCATTCTGGAGACGTGACCCATCCAGCGCAGCTGGATCTTCAGCAGCGTGGACTCGATGCTGTCGACCTCAGCCATCTCGAGTACCTCGACGTTAGGGGTGTGAGCGCTCCAATGGATGTTGAGGATGGAGCGGAGACAACGCTGGTGGAAGCGTTCTAGGAGCCGTAGGTGGTGCCGGTAGAGGACCCATGATTCGGAGCCGAACAGGAGTGTGGGTATGACAACGGCTCTGTATACGCTTATCTTTGTGAGGTTTTTCAGTTGGTTGTTTTTCCAGACTCTTTTGTGTAGTCTTCCAAAGGCGCTATTTGCCTTGGCGAGTCTGTTGTCTATCTCATTGTCGATCCTTGCATCTGATGAAATGGTGCAGCCGAGATAGGTAAACTGGTTGACCGTTTTGAGTTTTGTGTGCCCGATGGAGATGTGGGGGGGCTGGTAGTCATGGTGGGGAGCTGGCCGATGGAGGACCTCAGTTTTCTTCAGGCTGACTTCCAGGCCAAACATTTTGGCAGTTTCCGCAAAGCAGGAGGTCAAGCGCTGAAGAGCTGGCTCTGAATGGGCAAACAGAGGAACCACTGACATGGTCTTTGCCCTCAGACAGCTCCAAGAAAAGTGCAGAGAACAAAACAAAGGACTCTACATCACCTTTGTTGACCTCACCAAAGCCTTCGACACCGTGAGCAGGAAAGGGCTTTGGCAAATACTAGAGCGCATCGGATGTCCCCCAAAGTTCCTCAACATGATTATCCAACTGCACGAAAACCAACAAGGTCGAGTCAGATACAGCAATGAGCTCTCTGAATCCTTCTCCATTAACAATGGCGTGAAGCAAGGCTGTGTTCTCGCACCAACCCTCTTTTCAATCTTCTTCAGCATGATGCTGAACCAAGCCATGAAAGACCCCAACAATGAAGACGCTGTTTACATCCGGTACCGCACGGATGGCAGTCTCTTCAATCTGAGGCGCCTGCAAGCTCACACCAAGACACAAGAGAAACTTGTCCGTGAACTACTCTTTGCAGACCACCTTAAATAATCCTTTACTAATCACAGAGCACTTATGGCATAGGGATTACTCAACGTGGTATGTGAGTGGAAAAGAAATGGTTGAGAACCACTGACGTAAATAATGCAACCAATTGAACTGTACCTAAATACCAAGACTCAGATATTTCTTGGAAATTAATAACTTTAATAATTTCTGCCATCAAACTTCACATATTAAAAATGAAATTTATAAAGAATACAACCTTAATCATAACAGAAAATGGAGATCATGTCACACAAAGTGTAAATAATGTATCTTGTATTAAAATATAGATGGAGCTTCAAGATTAAATGTGCAGACCTGCTGGGACGATGGTTGGTTTTATTATTGGCACAGCATGAAAATTCATTTGCAACAAACCAGGCAATTTCACATTTTAACATCCCTCACCCACCATGGGTAGTTTGCCACAAGAATGATCATACTTTTACCCTGTAAGGAAGATGACTTGAGTACAAAGGATTGGGTCTTATTCAGAATGCTATTTGTAGTGTACATAAAGGGAGAGACAATGTGAGGAGGATACTGTACTTGAGATGGAATTGGGGGGAGGAGGGGGAAGAGATCAAAACCAGGTTCACTGTGCACTGGCTCTACTATTTTCCAAGGTGCTGGGTGACGAGAGGCAGAATTTATTTACAATACTGATTGGGTATATTTAACATAGAGGTAAATAGGTTTTTGATTACGAAGCGATGCAAAAGTTATGGTGAGAAGGCAGGAAAATGGGGGTGGCACCATTGGTGTAGCAGCCAATGCAACGCTGTTATAGTACTGGTGATTGGGACAGCGGTTTGAATCCTGCACCGTCTGTAAGGAGTTTGCACGTTCTTCCTTTGTCTATGTGGGTTTCCTACAGGGTCTCCGGTTTCATCTTACCATTCTAAACATACCGGAAGTTGTAGGTTAATTGTGTGTAATGAAGTGGCACAGGCTCGAGGGCTGGAATGGCCTGCTGCCATGCTGTATGTCTAAATTTAAATAATTTAAAGATAGAAAATCACCCATGATGAAATGGCAGATTGGCTCATTGGGCTGAAAGTTCTAATTCTGCTCCTATGTCTTATAGTTTTACTGCTTAAGGTGTGGAGAGAGAGGTTTTGATGTGGATAAGCAATGTTGGTGGCAGAGAGTCAGGGAGGGATAATAATGCTGATGTGAAGGGATCCACAGAGTAGAACTTTGGGCCACTTAAAGATCTGATGTTGTGGAGATGGTTTTGATGGGGGGGGGAGGGAGCTGGGAGGAACAGTTTTTGGGGTTAAGCTATCCAAACATTCAGGTATGTATTTTATTGTCATTCAGCTGCCCTGAGAATAGCCAGAGATGTCAAAATCAAAATATGTCAGTCATGATTGCACATCATAGGTAATTCCTCGTCATTTTTCCCCCAATCCATCCAACAATGATTACTATCATGTTTCACTGTGGAAAAATTAAATTTCAATTGCATAATGTTAAAAAGAACAGCTCTATGCAATTGAATTTCCAGGCTGCTTTCCAAAATATAAACATGTGCCAAGACATACTTGCCAATACATTCCCCAAATGAAGCAAATAACAAAAAGCTTGTGTGGCATAGTAATGTAGAGTGTCCCCAGACCTGCTCCAGCTCAATAACTTTACTGGAAATTTTGAGGCAATGTGTTTCCTGTCACTCTTCAGATGAGGTTATGGCAGTAGTGTAGGAACAGTTCTAAGAAACATGGTGATCAAATAATCAAAGAGACTGCAGATGATGGAATCTAGAGCACAAAACAATCTGCTGGAGGAAGTCAACAGGTCAAGCAGCATCAGTGGGAGTGAAAGAATTGTGAACATATTGGGCCCAACCCTTCATCAAGTAACTGCAAATGTTCATTTGGTAGCAAACAAAGATTTTAAGCATCAAAATAATTTGCAGCACTTTGATGGTGGCTAACGTGTATCCTCAGTCATTATGCTCTGAATGTATTGTCTATTAATGGACACTGAGACATGTTAGCTGGCCTTAACGTGGCAGAATTTCTCAAGCTGTAAAACATTCTTGTTATATGTAGTCAGTGCTTCCATCTGAACAGTACTTCCTTACTCTGTGTTATTTAGTCTTCAGTTTGCATTAGCTTTTCATGAAGGTAGGATGATGTGGTATCAAATCACTTACTCCCAATTAGCAGGTCAACAGTATCCTATTCCTTTATAATCACTGTGTGCAAAGACAATATCATAATTTGATTTCATCTAATCTGATTGAAACTTCCCCTACTCCAACCCCACCCTCTATTTATCAAAGGATAGTGGAGCCACAGAAGAAAGAAAGAAATAGTTGTTTGTTCATGAAATGTTTTTTTGGATCAATGAGTCAAAGTATAAATTAGCTCACTGATGTTTTGGTGGGCTTCAACATATAGCTTTTGACTTCTGGCTATCTAATCATAAAATTAATCTGAAGCAAGTTCTGGTGGTCATTGGGTGAATGCAAAAAGAAATATAAAGATGTTTTCCCATCTACAAAATGTGCATTAAACAATCTGAGGCTGTCCTTTCACTGCATGCTCTTGACTTCTATTAGAGTTAACCACCTTCAACTCATGGCGAGTGCAATAGAGGAGGAGATACTCAGGAGCTGGAGTCCAGGTGTTACTGGTTGATAGGCAGACATGCATTTTGGATATGCTAATTTATTGGGTACAACACCTAGCATAAACCAGGAAGCTCAAGAGAAGATTTATCCAAAATGGTTCCCATGCAGATTTTGTGACTGAAATAATTTTCTAATCTATCCAATTACTATCAATGCACCAAAAGCTGGTCACTGAACTCAGATCTGTTGAGAAAGTTACCAACTGTAAGTAGATCTCAAAAATTATATGAATCCAAGGATAATCAACTGAAAGTAACCTCTTCAATTTTTATCTTGCATTTAGAAATGAATTTGGCTGAGGAACATTTTATATTCCTAGAATACAAATATATTTGATAAGAATGCCAAAAAATGTTTCAAAACAGTATGAACTTTGTGGAATGGGGGAAACAGACTAACATTCTACTTCTATCAAAAAGTATAAATTTAAAGATACTGAAAATCTGAGATAAATCAGAACATGCTGGAAATACTCCAGGTCATGTTGCATATATGGAAGACAATCAACCTTAATAATGAAGTACCAATGATCTTCCACTCGATCTAGAAAATTAGAAATGAAACAAGTGTTAAACAGCATGGTAATAAAATGTAGCTTCTTAATGTTGCTGAAAATATCATTTGAGTCTATATTTATTGCTGGATTTGTGTGTTTGAGCTTGCAATTAAATAAAAATGGAAAGACAGATTTAGTTAAGTTGAATTATTTAAAATTACAAAAAAAACTTCAGTCAAAATGTTTAATTTTGAAAGGCACTTTCATGAATTGGAGATACTTATATTTTTATATAAAAATAAAAAAATTAAAAATATATTGGTCCCATCTTTCTGGCAAGACTGGGAGAGAACTTTACAATTTCACACGTTACATTTCCACAGTGAACAACAAATACTAAGGCATAACTTTTTACAAAATAAGGGAAAGATACTATAACAAGTTCAAGCTCTCATATTATTCTACATTTTCACATTAAATCTAATTTAGTCAAAAGTTATTCAGTTACTATATCCCACTGAGATGTTTGTGCCTGCTGTGTCAATGGATGCTTTTAGATGCAAGGATAAATGTTAGGCAGGAATACTCAAGACAGCTCTCCAAAGCTAAATCTGTTTCGATATTTGGATTAACTTTTGATCTTTGCTGAAATTCCACTTTTGCAAAGTTAATTTGAATGAAATTGAAGGGCTTTAACAACAAACTTTCTGTTTTGAATATTATGTATTTTTTTATGGAAAAAAAGATGAAGTCAAGTTTTTCAAAGAGTAGCGCATCAGGCCTATCACATGAAAACTAGCGACTTTTTAATTTTTTTATATTTTTCACACTATGAACCATATTAATCAAAATACACACAAACATTTCCTTCTTGAATATACACAATGGCATTTTCTCCCCTTTTTTCCCCCTCCCTTCCCTTCCCCCTTCGCACTCCCCTCCAAACCCATTAAACGTTCAATATATACAATACAATAAAACCATTAAACAATGTCATCACACAGTGAAAATAAACAAGAAAATTGTGTCATCTGCTTTTACATACTGGATCAGGTCATTTTGTTGTCTTCTCATTCTATCATTTTAGGGGGTGGAGGTCTGGAAAACTAGTGACTTGGGGCACATGGGCGACTGTAGATGCTGGAATCTGACGATAAACACAATCTGCTGGAGGAACTCAGTGTGACAAGCAGCATTAGTGAAAGAAAAAAAAAGGTCAATATTTTGGCCCGATATAGGATTTTGACTTGAAACATTGATCTCACTGATCTGATTAATCCACTGAGTTCCTCCGCAACACTTAGTTTAATTCCAGCAACCTGAGGACGGTGAAGGCCTCACTGTCTACAGATGAGCATAGGTCACAAATTCATTGATTTTATTTCAATGGTTCAGTCAGAGGGGGAAATCACTTAATTGAATCTTTGGATAGTTTATTTTAAATGGGCTGATATTATTTTACTTTACTGAGTAAGATTGACACTTTTGCTTTTAGCAATACCCATTGATGCAAAAGATGGGAACTTCTCAAAGCCATTGCATTTATTTGTTTCCAGAATTTCTGTAGGTAAACTGTGATCATGTCTGTTATGTTAAACACAATGGATGCATTGCCCTTTACAATCCGATTTTGGTGATTGAAGTGAACGTATATAGCAACCAAATATGCAAGCTATTGTAAATCTTAAAGAATTTAATGAAAAGAGGGAGACTTCTTTTGAGACAAGAAGGCTAGTTTATAGACTAATCAGTAATTTGCCATGATATGACCTTTACACTTCGGCATGTAAAATGGGTGTTGGTTCAGTGTCATTTCTACAGAGCTTGCAGCATAGATATAAGAACTGAGGACATTTACGTTCACAAAATTCACTATTTTAATTACTGTTAAGTGGATATCATTAATTTCCAAGCCTGCAACAGCTCCATGTAAATGAAGTAATGCATTGCTGAAATAAAATATGCAAATTCCATCACTCTTGTGACCATAATTGAATGTTTGTGATTGGGACAACTCCATCAATGCAAATTGCAAAGCAGGTGATCCCACTTGCGTACTTGTGCAGAACTCAAGAGAAGGTCAGTATATGGTGTGACAGATTTGTTTTCTGAGGATTCATTCTTCATGAAAGACCCTTGCATAAGTCTAGTGCATGTGAATGATGAGAACCACAACTTGACAACTATCAGTCAACTCATATTACCACAATGTAAAAAGAGAGACCAACCTAATCTTTTCACTGCTTCAGTCATTTGCCATTCAACATTTTCAGAAATAGTCGTCATCCTCTGAGACCCTATCATCTGTAAAAAAAAAGGGTCACTACTAATTTTCATGACAGCAGTAGTGTGAGTCTATTATTGAAGGCATTATCGAGTCTTTACCTGTTGTGATTTCACTTAGTTCTTGAATACATTATCCTTTTTATTGTAGCTTCATTTCACATTACTGCAGTATTCTGCAGCTCTTTCTGAGGGACTGCTTTGTCTTCTTTCCAATGGAAAAATGTCACTAACTGTAAATTTTGTTGTTTGTTGCTGAGGTGATGAATCATTTCATAGCCATCGTTGTTCAGAATCACAACATAAACAATACACACCTAATTGGGATTTTGCTCTATCTTGCTCTGAATAAACTCGTGCTTTAGATAAGCAGCTTTATCATTTAATATTTTAAATTTAATCGATCACAAATTTAATCAGTGACTTCCTGTCTAGAAAATGTTTCAAAATATGTTGTTTTTACATGTCTGAAATGTCTATTTTATGGATTTGTGATCCAGTTAATTGCACCATTTAAGCCCAACCATCTTCATAGGTGTTGCAAAAACATAATTTTCTTCTTCACTTTGAGCACATTTTATTATGTCCTTGCTTACACATCTTTCAATGTCACTTTTTACACAAGATAGCTGATATCCTTAACTTCTGATTAATCACTACAAAAGATAAAATTAAATGACACATTTGACAAGCTATGTTTTGAATTTTGTATTATCTGCCTATCATAGCTTTTCTTTTTTTCTATTTTCTCATCTAATTTCTATATAATTATTTTCTTCTTTAAGGTAAACAAGAAATCCTGCAGATGCTGGAGTCTAGTCCAGAACACAAAAGTGCTGAAGAAGCTCGGCATGCTATGCAAAATCCATAGAAAATTTAAAACTGACAGTTTTTGGGGCCTGAGCCCCTCTTTAGCCCTCCAGAATAAAGGCTCAGGCCTGAAACCTCAACTGCCTTTTAGTTTCCATGGATGCTGATTGACCTATTTAGTTTTACCAGCACTTTTATGAACAGCTTCTTTCCTTCTTTAGCCTTCACTGTGGATCCAATCACTGCTTTCCTTATGAAGATGTGTTGTGACAGAATATAGATATGTTTTTGGGAGATAAATTGTGGCAAGTTTTAGTGTAGGTCATATATAAATACTTTAAAACAGATCTTATTTAAAATACTGGAGCTCTGCTCATGCTAGACATGTCGGGGCTGCAAAGCCTTTGCAAAAGCTCAAGAGACTTCATTAATAATTTGTGACCTATGCTCATCTGTAGACAGTGAGGCCTTCACCGCCCTCAGGTTGCTGGAATTAAACTCAATGTTGCGGAGGAACTCAGTGGATTAATCAGATCAGTGAGGTCAATGTTTCAAGTCAAAATCCTAATTTGTTGTTTACAAAAAAAACAACAGATGCAAGAGCTTGTCAGAGCCACAGACAGTCTGGATGGGAAATTGCTGTTCTAGGATGATATGTGGTTTTGCAATCAGAGAGAGTCAAACAGGCTTTTGCTTTAAGTGTGTGAGAGAGAGATCAGTTCTACAGTTTTACAGTCAGCAGCAGCAACTGGAAATGGAAGAGGACAAGCTGGCAAGCTTGTGGAAAACCCCATTTGGAAGATAGGTTGTGAGTCCTTAGTTCAGCCTGATCAAAGCCCTTGTGGTTCATGCAAGGGGAGAGGCCTGGCTGTCCATTGTTTCATTTGCAATAAGAGAAACAAAAATGCACTTTGTGGTGTCCTGAAAGAAAGAGGCTATCATACGGAGAACCCAGAGGGGACAAGTATTTTCAGCAAGACACTCAAGTGGCTGATGGAAGTAAATCAGTGTGGGTGTCAACGTACAACAAATCTCTCTCTGAAAACTGACAAGAACCTTCCTGAGTGGTAATCATTTACCTTTCAATTACCAAAGCCTGGTGAACTTTATAAATGTTAAATTCTGTGCACATTATAAGAATTGCCTGCAACCAGTGAACTTTGAGGAATGAGAAGTGAGATTTGATTGTGAATCCAATAACTTTTCTGAGTTTACATACATATTACATACATGTGCACTTAGAATTAGAAGGAGATTAAGTTTGGTTAGTTAAGTCAATAGTGATAAGTTAAAGTGTGATTCCGTTTTCAAGTTTAAAAATAATTAAAAGCAACTTTGGTTTATGTAACCAATTGTCTTGGTGAATATCTATTGCTGCTGGGTTTTGGGGTCCTCTGGGCTCGTAACATCTGTACCTTGAGCTCTGGTTCCACCACAACACACCATGATTAGCACCTATAATTTTGTGAATTGTGAGCACACTTCCAAGAAGCAGGGGAGTTGTTGTCGGGAAACTGGTCATAGATTTTCCTTTGTAATGTCTAAAAATTAATGCTTTATTTTCTTCAAAGTATGGCAAGGTTGGAATCTGCAGGAAGAGGAAAGTCCATGAACAAAAATTACCAACTTCAAAGTAGTCTTCATCATGGAATCTAAATCCTGAAACTCTCTCGGCAATGACACAATATGAGCACCTTAATACGAAGACACAAGCAATTGAAGAAGGCATCTCACCAGTATCTTCTCAAAGGCAATTAGGAATGGATATTGAATGCTGGCCTTGTCAGTGAGGTCCATAAGAAGATTTGCTCCTGAGTAGGAGATTGTATCATGGTAAATTAATCCTGAGCTTCATGTATGCATTTGACATTCATCAATCAATCAGTTTATCTGAATGTTGGAGATCTTGGGGGAGTGGAAGCTCACCAGGTATTGAGGTGTATGATGTGTGGTGCTCCATGTAAATGGTTGCTGCAATGCCAGAATCATGTTGATTTGTGGAAGCTGACTTCCCTTTGGAAAGATGGGCCCAGAGGCACACCAGAAACAGCAGCATGTTTCCAACTGTTAGGAAGACTAGTTACTCCATTTCTCCCACAATAGATCCCCTCCAACCTGTTAAGCAGTTACCATTAGAAGCCTGATTAAGTTTAAGATGTGCTTAAATAACAGCAATGATAACTACATCTACAGTTTGACATAACATCACCCCATGGACTTCATGTTAATATTGGTTTGAAATTTTATTCAATTTACAAATTATAAATGCATTATAATAGTGCTATTAATACCTCTGCTTTAATATTATCTACTGCACAAATTCCTCTATATTTCAGTAGTGATCCTATGTTATCAATTTGAAGGTGAAGATGGACACCCTGAGGCCATGAAAGGTACCATTTACGAACAAGTCATTCCTCATTTTTAACTTGTAGATTTTCACGGTGAAGCCTAAAACTTAGAGAGTAATTTCTATTCTGTGCCACAGTCACTTCATTTTATGAAAGATCAGCCCCGATCATCAGCCAATTGTGATAAGGTTCTCTCCTACCTGACAATTCCCAAGTCAGCCTGATTTGAATCCAAAATGACTCTGACTGACAGTACTTAAAAATGTGGTTATTTGTTGGATGCCCCAGGCAATCTAGTCCTATCCTCTGGGCACTGCAGTGTGAGCAGGAAATCAGCACCAGACTTTTAATCACAAAGGAAATAATAATAAAAAATATCACTGTAGGATATATAGTATGAATGCTAAATCTAAAACAGCAGAAGAAAACCAGCTTTTGAAATCATAATGTAAATCTATCTTAGTTGAAAGATCTGAGATGAAAGAAACATTCCAATCAACGTGGGCACTTTGAATGTAGCTCTCAACTCCTGATGCCTAAATTAGCAAGTATTAGACTGCCCCAATGTCTTAGAAAAGATTCTATCACTGAAGAATGTAAATAGGGTCACTGCAGAGCTGAAGCCCGAAACATCAACTTCCTAATGATTTCCATGGATGCTGCATGACTTGCTGAGTTTCTCTAGCACTTTAGTGATTGCCCTTGACCCAAGCATCTGCAGATTTCTCTTTCACCATGATAATGAGTTCATAGTATTGCGTTGTTAGAGTAGAATAGTTATGGGTAAAATATGTCTTTAAAAGAGATTGTGGGGATTTAGTGTAGATTATACTTCACAAACAGAGTAACACTTCACAAAAGACATTTAAAATGCAAGAGCTTTGCTGAAGCTAGATGTTGAAGCTCCAATTGACTTTACAGAAGCAATGCAGAATACTGATCTATTGTGCATGGACAATAAAGTCCAGGCTAAGAGGTATTTATACGATCTTTCAAAGATTGGGTTTGGAACCCTGTAAGAAGTCGTATGGTTTTTACAAGCAGAGGGAGGAAAAACAGACAGGTGATTTCTCTTTTGAAAAGGGAGAGAGAGAAGTCAGTTTTACAGTTGAGGCTGTAAAATGGGAAGCTGGCAGGCTTGTTGAAAACCCCCATTTTGAAGACAAGGTTGTGAGTTCTGAGTTCAGGCTGTTCAAAACCCTTGTAGTCCTTAAAAGAGGAATGGGTGGCCAGAGTGTTTCTCCTGAAATAAGGGAAACAAGAGGAACTCTGTGTTGACCTGAAAGAAGAGGTTATCATTTGGAAAACCCATGATGGGGCAAGTTTCTAAGACAAGATACTGAAGTGACTGATTGGAGGAAATCAGTTTGTTTCTATCCAACAAGCAACAAATTTCTCTCTGAAACCAACAAGAATCTTCCTGAGCGGTCACCATTTAACTTCAAAGTAGTCTTCATCATGGAATCTAAATCCTGAAACTCTCTCGGCAATGACACAATATTTTCACCAGAGCCTGGTGAAGATTTATAAATGTTAAATTGTGTGCACGGTATAAGAATTGCCTGATACCGGTGAACTTGGAGAAGTGAGAAGTGAATGATTGGATTGTGAAACAAATAATATTCCTGAACATATATACATTACATACATGTATGCTTAGAATTAGAAGGGGCTTAATTTAGGTAAAGCTAATAGTAATAAGTTAAAGTTTGATCCTGTTATTATGTTTAAATAAAATTAAAAGCAGCTTTTGTTTTAGTTACCATTGCCTTATACAGTATAATTAATTAAAATTTAAACAATAAATACTAAAGGTAGACAGACAATACATACACTCTGTTATCCTTGTGCAAAAAAAAAATGACTGCAATGGTGCAGACAGTTCTTTTGTGGTGACGGAGCAGTCCCTGATTAATGTAACAAGGGAAGGTTCAAGTGCATGAAAGATGTCAGAAAGAAACTGTTTTTGAACCTAAAAATGTTGGTCTTCAGGCCTCTGTACCTTCTGCCCAGAGATAGCAATGAGATCAGGCTAAGACCAGAGTGATGGGGATCTGTTGTGATCTTGGATGCCTTCTTGATCCAGTATCCCACATAGATGTCTGCAATGGATTGGATATTAAAGCCTGTGATGGACCTGGCTGTGTTTGCTACTTTTAGGAGCCTTCTGCATTCCTGGGTATTTAAATTTCCAAGCAAGGCTGTAATGCAACCAGTCAGTATACTTTTCACATTACACCTGTAAAAGATTGATGGAGTATTTGATGCCATGCCCAATCTTACCAGACTCCTTGGAAAGTAGAGGTGGTGTGCCTTCATCATGGTTGTATCAATGACTCCTACAGTTCCTCTCAAATATGGACTCCCCAGAAATTGAAGGTTTTAACCCTCTCCATCTCAGTGTGTGGTCTAATCATCCCGAAATCAATAATAATGGTTTTCCTGACATTGAGAACAAGATTGCTGTTCTGCAGTGCAGTTATAGCTCAAGAGTACATTAACCTAAATACTTGCTTTCTTCTTAGGCGATCCTTTAAGTTTGAGGATGGCTTGATTACATTCCTGTTTCATAGGTTCTGAAGTGGCTAATCAGATCAATGTGGAAATTATAAACTCTTCGACAGGTGAAAGAAGTGGTGACTGAAGGCAGTGGATGTTGGAGGGTGAGGTTTAGCATTGTTGGTTGTTTAAAGTTCTGAACATCCCTTATCCAAAGCCTTGAGATTTTCAATTATCACCCTTAACATTCTTTTGCCATGTTTGAGCAGTCAGAGAACAGGGTGCTCTCATTTTCTCCCTGGTAAAGGCTGTACCCAGTTTTAGTCCAGATCTGTGTGAGCCAGGAACAAAAGGGATGCTGTCCATCTCTTACTAATAAAAGCTTTCAGTTTCCAATAACTTCAGTCTTCGTGTAATCGATTGTGCATCAATTTTAATAGCAAGATTTTGTTTCCCTTGGAACATGAACAAATACTTGAAATTGGATCTCTTAGAAATCGACCTGACAGAACCCAAAGCAGCTGACAAATTCATACTCTGGTGCCGCTGCTTTGAAAAGTTCCCCATAGCCTCTGCAGCTGTAATCCAGAACAACAAAGACATGCTCCATCTGCTATTTTCATTCATTGGGCACCGAGTCTACCAGATGGTCTGGGACTGCCAGACATACGGAGATGCCATCGACATTCTGAAAGACCAGTACAAGGTACAGGTGAATGAAGTCTATGCACAACATGTACTTCACTCGCGCAGGCAGCGACCCAGGGAAACTTTCAATTACTCTGTCAGGGCCCTGCAGGAGCTTGCGAGGGATGGCAACTGCCAGGGTGTGAGTGCAGAACAACACATAGAACTGATTGTAATTGAGAGGGAATTAGGAGGTTTTTTTTTCTCTCCTTTTTTTTCTCTTTTTTTGGGGGGGAGGGTTCTCTTTTTTCTTTCTTTTTTAAAGAGGATGATGTCACAGAAGATAATAAGTCAAAAATTGAGGATGTTGAATTAGATGAAGAGGAAGATGAGGGGAAAGGTAATAAGAAGAAAAAGAAGAAAATTAAGTACAAATACATTGAGGGAGAAGAGTTTAATAAAATTAAGTTAATTTCGATAGAGAATTTTGAAGATGTTATAAATGAAGAATATGGAGAATTTTATAAGAATTTGAACTTTTTTCTTTTTTTTTCTTTTTTTATATAAGGGGAGGGGAAGGGAATAAAAAGTTTATCTGATTTTTTTTCTAAGGGATGTTTTTGTTCTCTCGATGAATTATAAAGGAAACTTGGTATTAATGGAAATTCTGTATTTATGTATTATTAATTATGATTTTTTTGAATAACAGATATGTGGATGATATATGATTTTAATATTTGAACTTAGTTTTAAAGTGGATTTCATTTGTTAAATACATGTATTATGTTTGATTTAAATATATGTTTAAGGGTATTATTTTAGTATTTATATTTTTTTGTTGTTAGTAATTTTTTTGTTGTTAAGTTTTATCCTTTTTTTGTAAGTGGGGTTTTTTCTATTTTATTTACAATATTGTTAATTAATTCTTCACTCTTTATTTTGGGGGGGAGGGTTGGACTAATTTTAAATTAGATGATTAATGTTGTTTTATAATTATTGGGGGGGGGGTTAATTTGTGTAGTTTAATGATGTAGTATTCTAAATTTTATTATCTTATTTTTTATTATTTCTTTAAATGTAATTTTTATTTTATTCATGTCATAAAATTTTAAATAAAGTTTAAAAAAAAAAGAGCTGCTGTTTAGAGATGCCTGTATAGGCAGAGGCAATTCTTGCAGAAAAGACTGAGCCTACCTCAAACCATCGAACTGGCAAACACTCTGGAGGTAGCCATTCACAACAAAGAATCTTTCTCCAGTGACCACGGGAAATATGGATGCCACCATCTTGGGAGGTGGGATTATGAGTCCCCTCCTATCCTGAGCTGACCTCCGCTGCCATAAGTGATTACACAATGTGCTACATCCGTGGGCAGGGCAAGCATCCAAGGAAATGCTGCCCTGCCAAGGATGCCATCTGCTCCAACTGTGTGAAGAAGGGGCACTTAGCAAAGGTCTGTAAGTCTAAGCAAATCCCCAACACAACAGTACCACAATGAGTGGTGGCAACCATCTTCAATGTCAACACTTCCGCCGTAATTTCTGGGAACCTGGGACACCAATGCATGCGCGCCATGGAAATCACTGACCGCGATGACATCACTTCTGTCTTCTGCCTCTTGTCATCCAGAAATCGATGATGGGGCCATGTGCACTCCAGGGGGCTGCCATCTGGATCCTGAGCAGCCAATGGAATTCCTCGGATGACCAGCTGACATTGGCATCAGTAAGCCTGAATCAACGGGTACCACGTCAACTTTATAGGCCCATGATGGATGTCCAGGTAAATGGCCACCCCACTGCTTGCCTATTTGACAGTGGAAGCATAGAGCTTAATTCACCCAAACACTGCACAGCACAACTCCCTTTGGGTGAAGCCCACTAAACACAGTGTCTCTCTAGTGTTCTCCTCCTCCTCCTCCTCCTCCTCCTCCTCCTCCTCCTCCTCCTCCTCCTCCTCCTGCTAAAGTTTGTGGCATTTGTACTGAGACACTGACAGTCCAGGGCACGGTCTACTGTAACTTTGGTTCCTAATACTTCCACAGCTCTGTTCCCCCATCCTACTGGAATTAGACTTCTAGTACAACTTAAAGAGCATGCCCATGGAGAACAACAGGCCCCACCTTCCCCTCATGGTCTGTAAACAGCAGTTTTTAAACCACCTGCCCCTCCTTCACCACACAGTCGATAAGCAGCCCCAAACCCATGGGCCAATCAGCAGCCCCAAACCCATGGGGCCAACCAACAGCCCCAAACCAATCACCGCATCTGACGTGCTGCCTCTTCATGCTCTGGAATACACCCCTGCTTCTGTTCGTTAATCTCACCCTGACTGTAAGCCTGTCTCCACTTAAAGTCGGTGGTACAGTGCTGAGGACAGGGCATTTATTAAGTCAAAGGTGAGACATCTCCTCACTGAGGGGGTGATAGAGCAGAGAGCCCGGGTAGTGGTGATGAAGAGTGGGGAGAAAGACCGGATAGTCATAGATTATTCCCAGATCATCAACAGGTTCACCTGGCTAGATGTATTCCCCCTGCCCCATATATCCAACATGGGTGAATCAGATTGCACAACCCAGAGTGTTCTCAACCATAGATCTTAAGCCCGCTTATCACCAGCTCCCCATCTTCCCCAAATAACACCATTACACTGCCTTTGAGGTGGATGGCTGACTACCATTTCTTGTGAGTCCCTTTTGGGGTCACAAATGGGGTGTCTGTCTTGCAAAGGGGGATTGATCAGATGGTCGGATAGTGGATGAATATGTGCTGTGTTGCCAATAAAGCCTTCAGTTTCCAATAACTTCAGTCTTTGAGCAATTGATTGTGCATCACAGAGGTTTCGAGGAGCCAGTGGAGTGGTTACAGTTCTTTAAGAGGATTTGAGCACATTTCTAAGCTTTTATTTTCAGCTACCTGATAATCCCTCATGACAGAGCTCAGAACAGTGTCTGTTTCAAGAGTCTGGTGTGAAGCATGCAAATCATATGGCCCATCCAACAAAGTAAAATGAAGGTAACTGTGAATAAACAGAGTTTTTTGACATTGAATCAATGCACTAAGTGCCACAAGACTCATACCACCAGGTTGAGGAACAGGTGCTACCCCTCCACCATCAGAATCCTCAACAACAATCAGGGACTTATTTAAAGACTCTTATTTTGGACATTATTGAATATTTTTCCCCTCTGTATTCCACAGCTTGTTTACATTTCTTTATTTGTTTACATTTGCACATTGAATACAGTTTTTTTTTTGCATGAACATTAAGTAGTAATTCTACTTCAGCAACAGGGGTAAAAAAATCTCAGGGAGGTATGTGATGTCATGTATGTACTCTGACAGTAAATCTGAAATCTGAATCTGATCTGCTTAACCCAAGTGAACTCAGATGAGTTTGCAGGAACAAATTTGGTGGTATGTGGGTATTCCAGAACTCAGAAATATATGGGAGAGTCGGGTATTGCTGTCTGATAGACCATGAATTTTGTATCAGGTTGAAGGTCTTATTAATAATTCACAAAGTGCATTTGCAGTACAGAAAGTGTGAACTATATGTAACAATGTTAAGAATGTTTAAAGCATGAAGTAAGTTTTAAATGCAGAAAATTGATTATGACATATTAGCCTTTTGAAGCCAACTTATACAATGATACTGTGGCATATTGTACCTCAAATTGCTGCAGTCTCCTTTAATTGATTTGGAGGATTGAACAGAAATTTGGACTGTTTTAAAAGCTTTAAAATAATTCACATGACTGAATATTTTAGTTAACAATGAATCAATGGTTGGGCTTCATATTTTAATATTTTTTTGTTATTCGTGTTTTTCTTTATCCACATGTGCACTGTGGTCTGTTAACTTGGACAAACATCAAATGACCATGAGTCCTGCATAGCATATTCTGTTCCAGAAATGTGCAGAGTTTGAGGAGTTGAATAGAGATTTAAAAGAAATCTTGTGAAAGGATTAAAACCTTTGAGATAAACATTATGGATTAGAACAATATGGACATATAGATTGGTCACTTGGATTTTCAGAAAAAAAAAGCTGATGTAGAACTAACTGGTTTTCAATTCACCAAATTGTCCTGTTTTCAGAAGAACACAAAGTGAGCTTGTTAAGGGATAGTTATTGATTATATTTGCAGGAAAGACTTCTTGTTCTTTATAGATATTAATCCCCCATTTGCCAAAGTAACCCAATATAATCCACATTGCTATTTGTGGAGAACTTGAAAAGGAGTAAGAATAAGGCATAGGTTTTCAAAAGCTTTGGCTCATTTCTTTGCTTGCTGCCGAGAAACATTAACCTCAACATTTTCTCTCTCCATGGTGAAAGAATTATTTTCCTTCAGCCTTCTCTGGGGTGAGATTATCTTGAGGTTTGTGGGCATTTGAGAGAAGAAAAACTTTTTTTTTGTTTTATATTTGTACCCTGTGTTTCCCTCAGGATAGTCATGCCTCATTACATTTTCCTCACTTTCTTCCAAACACTAAGTGTTGTCTCATTATTCCATATACACTGCTTAGAAGACAACTCTTCATCCAAGGAATCAACCCCCTGAATTTCTTTCTTCATTAGTGGTACTACTCACACTACATAGCAAAGTCAACACATGTTACTCTATCTCCAAAAATTATTTAATAATTGTCAATAGAACCACTTAATTACTATTTATTATGGTTATTCAAATGATTAACAACAAGAATAATACTATGACTACTACAACTACTAATAATAATACACTAAAACACCTTGTATCTGACATCTATGGAGATTGGTGTATTTTCCGGTTGCTTGAGACTTTCTCTCACAGTGCATTTAACTAATACACCTGCATTAAGAATAATCAGTTTAAAAGAAAAAAAGTACTACATTGTACTTACACTGAACAAACTTTGCCTGTGTATGAATATACAATCATGTTAAATAATTTTAATTTATTTTCAGTCACTTTCTTTGAAAACATTTAACAGTTGTTGCATCTACAGGTTCCTCCCCCTCCATTGAGCTGCCTGAAAGGCAAACAATAATAACTTGGGGGGGGGGGAAAATGGGGAGGGATTAATTTAAATCAGAAATGATTAATCCGTATTCCCCCAAGTTTCCAGATAAAGCCTTTGACTGGGGCGACTCTTATAAGCAGGGATAAGAAGACATTTTAAGAGTCACTCCAACGATGAGTGGCATCAAACAGCTCTTAATCCTGGGCGACGCCTTTGCTGTTTCACAGAATGTTATTCAAACTGCTGCTATGAGCAAAGCATGACCAAAGGACTTGGCTGGCTGAATATTTGCTCCCATTTTCACCAAAGTTTTAGGTGTTCCATCAGAGGATATTTAGTTTTACTAGTTTAAACTTGTGTTTTTCTCACCTATTATTTTATTATTTATTTTAATTTTTAAATTTTATTTTCCTTGATTTTTTTTGCTGGTTGCTTGAGCGTCCAGTTTGCTTGAATTATGGATATGGTACGTTAAAATGTCAATGGACCACATACGTTAATGTTTGGTTATCTGTTTTACATATTATTTAAGCTTAATTTCTTAGCACATGATGATGAAATGCTGCACAGAGTAATGGCAATCAATGAACTGCTTACTGTCTGTAAAGCACTACTACCCATCTCTGAGGTTTTATGAGATAGTTAACAAAGATTCTTTCAATTGCTTCTCACTTATCGACAAATCACAAAGACAAGGGAGATTGTATTGAAATGATTCGTCTATGGATGCTTTATCACTTATTGCTGACAACACATGTATTTTTATGGCAGTTGGTTCACCCTTCCCTTTATTTTTTTTTAATTTCTCCTTAATCCATGAGAGCCGTTTTCAGGCCATCAATAAATTGGCCTCTATAATTTTGTATTAAGGACAAGATTGTATAATTGACTTCATGGTGGATTGTCTGTTCTATTTGTGCAATAAGTCCACATTGTTTGGAACATCAAACATACAACAGCATTGTACAGGCCCTTCAGCCCATGATGTTGGATTGACCTACATAAGCCTACTCAACAAATTAAACCTTCTCTACATCACACCCATAACCCTACATGCTTGCATCCATGTGCCTGTCTAAGAGCATGTTATTGAACCAGCCTCCACCACCAACCCTGGCAACACATTCCAAGCACCTGTTTCTCTCTCCCCTAAACTTACCTCCCCTCAGTTTGCACAGATGTCTTCTGATGTTTCTTTCTCTCGCCCCGGGAGAAAATGATGCTGGCTGACCATGTTATCTATGCCTCTCATAATCTTGTAAACCTCTGTAAGTCATCAATTAGCCTTCTTCGCTGCAAAGAGTAACACCCTAACACAGTTAACTTTGTCACATATTACATAAATTGTCAGCTATATTCTAATTACCCTTGAGGAAAACAGCAAGAAAGTTACAAATAGCTTACAATGTAACATTACAGATACGGTAACAGTAATGTACTTCTATTGAAAGATCTGATCTAATCTTTAATACTATCTAATCTTTAATACTATCACCCACTTATGGTTCTTATGGTATAGATCTTAGCATGTTAGGAAATTAGAAACTCCCCAATCAGCTGTGACACATTTATCACTTATATAACAAAGATAACCTTCAAAGAATGAACAACAGTGATCAGGGAAAATATGTGTGGATTTCTTTCTTTATTTAAAAATAATATTTTATTGATTTTTATATACAAAAAACATGCATATATAATGCATTTATGGAATGCACAATAAAATGGTAAGTTATACAGCTCAACAAATTATCAAGCACATCCATAATATGTAAAACATAGACACATCTATTAATTTTAACACAGATGGTTGTGTCTCTAAACCCCATCTCCTTACCATTGTTACATGGTTGGAGAAGGAAAAAAAACAGAAAAATACAATTTGTTCCTGGAGTTAAATGACATAGTACTAAAGTTTAGGATTTCTATTATATCTAAAGGTTGAATATACTGCTTGCAAAGTACAGTGCCTACATTTCAGTCATTCATTAACACTTGCAAATGCAAGTTCCATCCTGAACAGAAAACCATCGATACCAACAATAGAAATGGAAGGTGCTATTTTGAAGGTCTGTGAAGCCTAGGACTTGTTGGCGCCTTCAGTGTGCCTACGCACAGCGAGATCACGTCTGACAAATAGTGGAGTCAATCAGCTGTGTTTGGGCGGGAAGCCAATTTATGAATGGAAGACTGTTTGACAAGTAGTGGAATTGGTTGGCAAGGCATTCAGAATCTTTGTGTTACAGAAATTATGAATTCTAGAGCCTAGGAGTTCTGTTATTGCTTTGAAATTACCAGGGCAGAAGAGATTATAGATTCTAAGTTCTCTGGAAGCCTTTGACTTTATTTCTGTAACAAAGGAAAATCAGTGCTGGTTTTCTCATAATTAATATTTCTAGATAGGCTATAAACACAAATTCTTCAGTGGATGAAGATTTTGCCAAGATTGTATCATCAACATTTAATAAAGAAATTGACCTGAAGGAGAAGCATTCAGCAGGATATTTACCTTTCTTTACTATGAGAGATATACATGCTTCATCAAAAGATACTGAAAGATTGCCTTGCTTAAACAAATCAGATAACACAGAACTTAAGTGCAGTGAAAGCAATGGAGAAAATAATTTTAAAAACTCCACAGGAAACCCATCAGGGCATGGAGATTTTCCAGATTGCAAAGAATAAATAGCAGTAGCTATTCCCTCTTAAGATCTAGGCTCATCTAATCTCACTTGATTAATCAAAGAGAGTGAGTGAATATTTCATCGATCCAAAAAATTGTTCATCGAACTTCAATCATCTAGAAATTCAGAAGTATAAAATTTCCTGAATGTATTATTTATCTCAGAATGAGCCATAGTAATGTTACCATCATCCATTCGAATCTTTGTAATTTTCCACTTGGCTTCAAAACCTCTCAACCGATTAGCTAAAAAAACTTACCAGATTTGTCACTGTGAATGTAAGTCTGACACTTATTTTTCAAGAGTGGTCCTTCAATCAGATACATTGAAAGGAGATCAAATTTAGTTTGAAGTTAAACTCATTTTTTTTATACAAATCAGGAATTTTAACTTGAGTATATTGGTGATCTATTTGTTTAATTTGATTAACTAATTCTAATCTCTCTTTATTGGCCCTCATTCTTATATTCGTGCTATAGGAAATAATTTCTCCCCTGAAATAAGCTTTCATAGTATCCTAAACTGAAGTTTCTAATGAAGTAATAATATTAAAGAAAAGTTATCTGTTCTTCCACAAATTTCACAAAGTCATTATCTGATGTTAAATTTGACTTGATATACCAATGTCTTTTTTTTATTTGCGGGAGGCCAGGAAGTGTCATAGATAATACGACAGGGACATGATCTGATATTACTATACTCTGATAATTATACAAAACAAGTCAGTGGGATCAATTGATTATAAATAAGAAAATAGTCAATTTAAGAAAAAGTATGATGAGTGAGTGAAATGAAAGAATAGTCTCTCTTGGATGAAGAAAACACCAAACATCAGAGATACCATAATCTGAGTGAATTAATGAGGTAGATTTACTCATTTTTACAGAATGAGGAGATGAACAACCTCAAGCAGGATCTAACCAACCATTAAAGTTCCCACCTAATACCAAAGAGTATAAACTCAAGTCCAATAGAGAAGAAAAATAATTGTTAAAAGAAATCAAGCATCATCTACATTAGGGGCATAAACATTAGCAACAACAAAAACTACAATTTTATTATATAATTTCCCTGAAACAATAATATAGTGACCATTTATATCAAATACAACTCTATGATGGACAAAAAGAATATTTTGATTTATAAAAATCAAGAACCCTCTGGCTTTTGTCTCCAATGAACAATAAAAATGCTGCCCCACCCACCCACCCCCATCTTGTTATAAGATTAGAATGATCACAACTGCAAATGTGCATTTCTAGTAAAAATAGTATTGTGGCATTAAGTTGATTAATATGTAAAACAAAACAAACACTTTCATTTAAATGGATGGTTCAAGCCTTTTATGTTCCAATGAAGGACCCTAATAGAATTATCCGTATTTTTAAATTAAAACTACTGCAGGCTGATTAGCACAATTAATATTCAAACTCCAGGTGTTAGTCTTATGGCTAAAAATTAACACTAATAAAGCCATAACAACTTATTTTGCTTCCTCCTCCCTCAAACCCAAAAGCCAGACAGCTGCTGCACATTCCAACAACACACTCAATAAAACAATAATTCTCAACCCAAACAAATCTTCTTGTTGGAGTTCTTATCTCTTGCTTCATTCTTGTTAATGCAAATGTGGTCAATACTTCTAAATACTACTAAAATTTCAGCCATATTAGGAAAAAAATATTTAAAATGTCTCATACAGTTCTAAAAAATATACAATAGACTAATTATATAAATCACTTTTACTAAGAGGGAAAAAAAGGAAATGTATAATTCTCAACATTGTTCACTGAGAAATATAATAGCTCAATGCTTTGATACAAAGGAAAATGCTTCTATAACTACAAAACTATAACCAAAGTGGATTTTTACTCCATAAACTGTTGCCAAAGCAAGGTACTTTCCCAACAAATATTATATAACAGGTTTACACCTTTAATGTAATAATAGTGAATTAGTTTCAGTCACCAGAAAAGATTCACACTGGCAGCAATGTAGTGGGGAGACCATCTATGTAATTCCAAGCTTCTTCAACTGAAGGCAGCTACTTCGAGTGACCACTGAAAATGTAACGTGGAGGTGTGTGGGATATAACAATGCATCTCTGTATTCAGCCCATTGCTTCAAAAATTTGGGATAGTAATCTTCTACAATCCTGATCTGCTGGCCACCATATTCAAGTTTCCCTCTAAGATGAGCTTCACAGATCAGAAGATCCTTAGATTTATATCAATTCAAACTTATAATGACAATGTGCAGTCTATGCCCCTGAGCCGAATTGAGAATTTATGAGTGATGTGCTCTATCAATCTCTGGTTGAGATAGGAGCAACTCCTTCTCAAAAATCACACAGAAAAACTCCAAAAAGAATTCTGCAAGTTTAGGACTTTCGATAGCTGCAGCCAAGCTCAGAACACATATATTCTGTTGTTTACTCCTGCTTTCCAGGTCAACGACTCTCGCTGTTAACTTCAAATACTGTCACTTAGTTTAGAGCATGTTTCCTCTGATCCTTCTATATGCTCGGTCAAATTGTTCAGCATAAGCTCAAAAGCCGATAATCATTCATCATCTTCCTGGGTTAAACACCTGACTTCTTCAAATTTAGCACCAAACTGATTTAAAATAGCCTTAAACTCACGGTTAACAACTCTCTGTGCTGTTCCAGTAGTTCAGAAATAGCCTCTGTATTTAGATTAGCTGACACTTCTTCTTTCTTTCCAGATTTACCATTTCTTGTGGCCTTTTTAGCGTGTATATAAAGGAGAGGAAAAACATCAAATATTAAGCACTTTGGTTGTAAAATAGGTAGAAAAAATAGAGGTAGGTAGGAGTTGCTCACTACTGCTGTTACTCATTGCTGCAGCCAACTGGAAGACTGTGTGGATTTCAACACACTTTTCTAGGGTCTCTCTATGCTGATGAACTGCTGGTCATCTGTGGAAATTCAGCCTATGTTCAGTGAGTGATGAGAGAGAAGTAGGAAGAGACAACTTGTTTCTACCATTTTGTCTTTGTTGAAAAGTTTTGTGGTTCCTCATACAAGTGGATTGACTTTCTTGAAAATGAGCAATATATCCAGGATATTTAAATTGTCAAGTGTTAATGAGAACTGTCAAGCCACGAGATGGTTGAACAATTTCTTGTTTCATAAGCAGAGAGCAATTGAAGCATATTGCATACATCCTGGATGATAAGGATTGAAAAATAATTCATTGCTCAAGGAACTGAAAAATTGCAGAACACAAGCACACCTCAATTTTCATTCTTCTCTGAGCTGACTTCAGGGAGAATTGTGCTGGCATATAGGAATAGATTTGCCCTCTCAGCAGAATGAAGAGATAAAAATAAAATACCATGATTGCTTTAAAGCAGACACCTGAATACCTGAAGGCATGAAACCTTCAAGATTGAAGTTTGCTATACCTGAAGTGCTTGAGGACATTGTCAAAATGTACCAATCATTGTGTAAAATAGTCCATATATGTATTTTTCTCCTTGCTGAATCGACTTGTTACCACTTCTCTTCCATGTTTTATATTTCATTATGTCAATTTAATTGGTGATTGGGGATAAAACTTGGATGAGAGTAGATGGGTCAACCATTTTACACATGAATTTAACTTGCATTGACCAAGAGAAAAGAAAAATAAATATGTAAAACTGGATTCTTGATTCATCATATGAGGTGAATAATGACACATTTCTCAAATTTTGTCTACTATAAATATCCAAAATATACATCATTTTGTCATAGGATAATGCAGGATATATGCAGGAAAGAATCATTTTCAGAAATTTGCAAGGTCAAATTAATTATTGAAGGAGAATCTATTTAAATAACAGAAGCATTTCATTTGCAGTAGAGTCGTAAAGGCAACTTCTACAGAAGCAAGTGTTCCAAGGTACTTTAAAAGACTTCGATAGAAGGTTTTATATATTTCTTCAAGCTTGGAAATGCCATATTAAACCTGCTAAAAACTGACAAAATAACGTAATTTCAGATGTCCTCAGTACATTTGTTCTTTTCAACATGCACAATCATTAATGAGGCTGCAACAGGAAGTTGAAGAAGATTCATGAGTTATGAGATCATGTACCACCAGGTTGAAAGACAGCTTTTTTCCTGCCTGAATGAACCCCAAAATAGTAAAATCATTTTGCCTTTTATTCCATGCCACCTGATATCTCTCTGTAACTCTACACATTTGTACGGTGCCATTATTGTTGTACTATGTATGAGATGCCTGCTTGCAAAACAACCTCTAGGTTTCATCTTGATACATTTGACAATAACCTGAACTTGAACTTGGATCACAATTATTTTCCAGTTTCTGTTTATCCTTCACTCATATGTATTCCATCTCAGACATAGCATTAGAGTTAACAATATGATCCTCACTTGCTAGGTTTTCCTTACATTCATCATATCCACTTTTATTGAGACAGATTTCACATCTGTCTTCAACAGTTGAGGCAATTGCTTGAGCACAGGCAGACAATTATAGAAGATTTAAAAAATAAAGTTCTTTGCAAGGACAATCAGTTACCCGAGAAATAGTGAGATTTTATTGGTTCACAAAGAAATTACAAATTTCATACTTGATATAACATAATGATACAAAACAGACATGTAACCCTGTAACTGATACATCAATTCCCTTGCAATGTCTTTTCCAGGTGAAAAGTAATTTCTCTAATAGCTCAATGTCAGTTGTGGGCAGCAATTGTCTTGCAATGGACCATCATGCTGTCTGGTATGATGCGACTGTGCACATTAACACAGTTATACCAGGGTACCTGACTTTATATACACTGTCGCACTTGTATCTTATGTACCTGAATACCTGCAGCAAGTAAGAATTTCAGTGTAACTGTACATTGAGCTTATGTACAAAATAATAAACTCTCATGCTCATGTGACTGAAGATTCAACACTGAAAACACTTTTTAAAATCTAGCATAAATTGTTTCAGCTAATTGCCCGTACTCCCCACTGAAATTGGCCAATATTCCTCATTTACTACAATGAAATGTGTGGCTGTATTCATTGTCAGTTGTGTTGCATTGTGCACAGTTTCCCCTGATGCCTGTAAAATCTCACCAGAGTAGGTTTTTGGAGCAATTTTTTTTAAAAATTTTTGTACAAATGCGTTGGAGTAAACATTAAGAAACAGTTTGTGGCCATATTAATTTGTCTTGTTGAAGAATGTTCTTTTTGTAATCAACATTTTTATTCAGAAGTCTCCTTGCTGCCATTATATTTGTAGATTCTGCAGAGAAAATTCCTAGTTTGAAATTGTTTGAACCATCATCGAAGAATAATGACAATACAGAAGATGAGGTATTTAAAGAAAAAAAAAACACTCTCTGTATGACTTATGCTTCACTTGGTTCTTTTTCACAAACTTATAGCTTTTAGGTATTTCTAAGAACTGTGGATCAATATTATGTTCCTCTTTGTGTGCCACATTTTTCACTTTGCATGGAATGAGAATATTGGTCAGCATTTGCTTCTGACCAAAATGTGCTAGAAATATTGCCATTTTACAATCATTTATTACACCTTTTTGGATCCTCAAACTTCATCTTCCTCTTCAACCTCCATTTTATTACTTGTTACCAAGAACATATACATTTTGAACTTGAATGAAGCTTAATGATTCTCAAGCTTATTTGTATTGGTTATCAATCCTGAAGTAATCTGTGTGGGTAACAATTTTGTTCCATTTATACTCATCTAAGGCATGACCAAATATGGTACATGAAATGAATATAAATTTTAAATTAAAAAAGAAATTTGACATACTGCATCTAACAGGCCTTTTTGGCCCATGAGCCCATGCTACCCAATTACACCCAAATGACCTATAACCCTGTACATTTTGAATGAAGGAACAAAACCTGAGCACCTGGATGAAACCAGGGGAGAACATAAAAACTCCTTACAGATAGCGCAGGATTCAAACCCCGGTCCCTGGCACTGTCACAGCGAAGTGCTAACTGCAACGCTAACCTTGTCTCTCTATTGTAAATATTCAATGCATAAAGCTGAATTATGAAAATCTTTGAAACTGATATGAAATGCATTCATACTTTTAGATTCTGCTTAGATGCAAAGCAAGATCAAAACAATATACAAGTCGAAACATAGAATGCTTGGGCCATCATTATTGTATGCAGACATATCACCTGACTCTGTAATCTAACATCATTATATCATGAGTACACACACACACACACACACACACACACACACACACACACACACACACACACACACACACACACACACACACACACACACACACACACACACACACACACACACATACACACACACAGTCAAGAACCAAATAGTAACCATTTGAACATTGAGTTCAATGGATTTGTTTTTGTCAACATTTTGTTGGTAATTTCTGTACATATATTATCAAATTACCAATATCACAATTAGTGATAGTGACATAGAATAAGTTTCATCAGTGTAGATATGGAAACTGATGCTTTGTTTAATGACAGCAGAATTACTATTCTGATGGTACATTTTACAGCAAGCAAGAAAACTGAGGTCCTCCATCAGCCAGCTCCCCACCATGACTACCAGCCCCCCCACATCTCCATCGGGCACACAGAACTCAAAAGAGTCAACCAGTTTACCTACCTCGGCTGCACCATTTCATCTGATGCAAGGATCGGCAAAGAGATAGACAACAGACTCGCCAAGGGAAATAAGGCCTTTGGAAGACTACACAAGAGTCTGGAAAAACAACCACCTGAAGAAACACACAAAGATCAGCGTGTACAGAGCCATTGTCATACCCACGCTCCTGTTCGGCTTTGAATCATGGGTCCTTTACCGGCATCACCTACGGCTCCTAGAATGCTTCCATCAGCGCTGTCTCCGTTCCATCCTCAACATTCATTGGAATGACTTCATCTCCAACATCGAAGTACTTGAGCTGGCAGAGTCCGCAAGCATCGAATCCATGGTGCTGAAGACCCAAATGCGCTGGGTGGGTCATGTCTCCAGAATGGAGGACCATCGCCTTCCCAAGATCGTGTTCTATGGTGAGCTCTCCACTGGCCACCGCGACAGAGGTGCACCAAAGAAGAGGTACAATGACTGCTTAAAGAAATCTCTTGGTGCTGATATCGCCTCCAACCATGCATCCTGGCGCCTCACAGTTCGGCGGGCAGCAACCTCCTTTGAAGAAGACCGCAGAGCCCACCTCACTGACAAAAGACAAAAGAGGAAAACCCAACCCCAACCAACCAATTTTCCCTTGCAACCACTGCAACCGTGCCTGCCTGACCCACATCGGACTTGTCGGTCACCAACAAGCCTGCAGCAGACGTGGACATACCCCTCCGTAAATCTTCGTCCGCGAAGCCAAGCCAAAGAAATAAGAGGAATAATTTTAGATGTTGTTTGGTGACATAACTATAACCTGTAGAATTACTCTCTTACAGCTCAACTTAATCATTAGGTTTAATTAGAAGTAAAGGTGGCACAGTTAGCGTAGTTGTTAGTGCAATGCCAGCAATCGGGAAAGGGTTCAAATCCCACTCTGTCTGTATAGAGTTTGTACGTTCTCACTCTGTCTGTGTGGGTTTTCTGTGGTGGCTCTGGTTTCCTCTCACCATTTGAAACCTACTGGGGATTGTAGGTTAATTGGTTGTGAATTGGGCAGCATGGACCTGTGAACTGAAATAGCCTGTTAATGTGCTGAATGTCTAAATTAAAAAAAAATAATTTAATGTTTTCAATATGCAATCATGTAATAATGGTGACAAAATTATGCTTATTCTCAATAAATCCTTTAATAGATGGTAACGATATGCAGAGTCAAATAACACTCTCTCCAATGTTTTGACAGCATAAAAACAGAAGAGATGAAAATAATTAGCAATGATCATAAGCTGAAATTATAAAAAAAATGAAAATGTTGGAAATATATTAAAGTGCTGTTTGTATCAGAAAATAATTTAAAAAAATCATGGTTAATGTTTCTTTGACCATTCTCAACAAGTTGTGGGAAAAAAAGCCAACTGCAAAAACTGTAATTTAACATGAGTCCTTTACATTACCTTATTTCCACCCTTAATCTCTTTTTAGCCTCACACAGAAACATCACAATATCCACTTCCAATGTCCAGTGAGATATCAACAAAGGAGCAGCTATAAGGTCTTCCATTGTCTGAACGTGGTCTGCAGAAATCAATCAAGATTTGGAAAGGCTCTTGGCATGAGGCCCAAACCAAAAGGGAAGGTATTATTAGCTTCTGATATCAATACATCTGCTTTTCAGCTGAGGATGGTGGAACACCAGCACATTAAGGTCACCTTGCATATATTGTGAATAATTTAAATACAAGCTGCCTTTATATTTAAGCTTGATACCTGCATTTCAGAGATTTATTGTGGATATCAATAAAATAGTGCAACAATTGGCATTCAAACAAAAAAAAGGCTTTGTTTCAGTGTTTGGCTTTTCTTGTGCCTAAGAAGGAGTTTATCATCTTATAGGGGTTTGAATCTTGATAGGGTAATCCAATAGAAATCACATATGATCAAGATTTTATTCACTTTAACATAGTAATGTAAAGACTTAGGGCTCACTGTTAAACCCTTATGAAAGGTAGGAGAGAATCAATGATTGATTAGTTATTTTAAATAAAGATATGCTCAACATGTAACTCAGATCTCTAAAACAAGGGCATATTTTTTTGTGTTCACATCTGAGCATCACACATTGAAAAAGTGAGGCATGTTTTTATCATATAAAATCAAATTGTTAAAATATAAACCTGAGAATGGTAGGGATGGGGAGCTCAGCAATAAACAGGTGGCTGGAAAGCCAATTGAATTTAATTTAAACATACAGTCCACGAGTCTGTGCTGCCCAATTTTTACCCAATTAACCTGGAATTGTATGTTTCAATGGTGTGTTTTGAACATTTCTTGTGTTCAGGCAGACCGGGACTACATTCCACAGTTCCTATCTTTTTTTTCATTAAGTTTAATGAGAAACCTATGCACATAATAATCTAGTAAATGGCATAAACCATATCATATACATGACAGACATAAAATGTAAATCAAAAACATAGCCATAATTCGTATCTTAACTTAATCTTATCCAAAATATTAAATCTAGGATTGGATTGAAATTAACAGTTGACACATTCTTCATAATATTTCAAAGATAATATTGAAAAGAAAAAAGATACTCCCCAGAAAGGGGGAAAGTAAAAAAAAAAGCAAAATAAAAACTGGGGCAAAAATATACTTTCTTTTAAAGTAATGTAAGTTATAAATAAAATTCCCTTACAGAAAGAAAACAAATTTATACTTCTCGGATATTAACTTTATCTTCTGTAACATTATCAATGTTTACAATTCTCAATTAAACTCACATTTATCTAATATGTCTATAAAGAAAAAAAGGAGAGAAAAAAAGCCTTGTAATCAGACCCTTCTCTCTAAGCAAGGTTAACTTATATGAATAATAAACATATGAATTGAATGGCGACATCCAGAAACCAGACAATAGATCTCAGGAGCATCCAAACACCTTAATTATTTAAATTATTACAGTAAACCATGAATGGGCTCTACATCTTATGAAAATTAAACTATATATTTTTAATATTATATCTGGTTTTTTTTCTAACCTTAGGAAAGACACAATATCATGTAATAACTGAATCCACAATCCCTAAAGGGAGATATTGTTTTATCTCTATTTCCTGGCGATTTTTCTTCACCAACAACCACAGAAAAATGTTGATGATCCAGCATAACATTTCATTGCAGTGCATGAGGGCTACATTGACCATTCATTCTGTGGGTTGTGGTCATCATTTAGCAAGGACCACATGAATTGCCTGCTTATTACACTAATTGTTGACCAATTATTTTTTTCATTTATGTCTTCAATGGTGAACCAGGCTGTTCTGTGTTAATAAAGGTTGTTCCTCACAACCCTGGCAGTCATCATTTAACAATGGTTTACCTTTTAGCCATTGAACAGTCATACAATGGACACAAGTATTAATGGGGACCTACAATTAAGTTGCTAGCAGTTGCCGAGGTCTTTAGATGTTTTGATCATCCCCAATATTCTTCTCGCCTCTCTTCTGACATTGATAGAGGCCTGTAGGTTTAGAAGGAATAATGTGATTTGGAGAAGATCTCATTTACCAATTCCAAGAAGTTGGACAGGAAAATATGCACAACATTATGCTAATCTCATTAAATCTATTTGAAACAGTGCTTTGAGAAATTCATCTCATTCACATCCATTGAGAACTGTTGGTGATACAGCATGACATTTCAACACAGTACATGAGAGCTATTTTTATTATTCATTCTGTGGGATGTGGACACCACTAACAACATTTCTTGTCAAGTACCAATTGCCCTTGAGCAGATGGTGATCCACAGGTTTCTTGTACTATTACTGCTGACCTTCAGATGCTTTCAGAGCAATTTGGGAATTTGCAGCAGATAAGGACAATCAGAATGAAGGAATCCTGATCTATTTTAAGGTGAATTTTGAGGGTGGTTCACTTCACTTTAATAGTATATCTGAGTTTTTTTTCTAAACTTAGGAAAGACACAATATCATGTAACAACTGATTGTCTTGTTATGAAACTAAGGATACTAATGCTGATTCAATTGCACACAGATTTTTAAGGTTGGCCTGTTAGTGTCTGCAGCACAGAGGAATCCATTGCTTGCTGAATGCAAGACAGTTTCACATCAACTGAATGCATTCAACAAAATAAAGCAGCTCGAACACCATCTGGAAAAAAAAAATCTTTGCTTTGGAGAACTTGGCAATTGGCAGACATAGATGGGGGTGAATTGTATGTTGTAAAGGTGTCTCAGAGGATAGTTTGTGATGAATTTATGGTTCTTTCTGCTTGAGGAAAATTTTATGGAATATGAATGTAAACACGCTGCTGAAGATCCAGCTGCGCTGGATGGGTCACGTCTCCAGAATGGAGGACCATCGCCTTCCCAAGATCGTGTTATATGGCGAGCTCTCCACTGGCCACCGTGACAGAGGTGCACCAAAGAAAAGGTACAAGGACTGCCTAAAGAAATCTCTTGGTGCCTGCCACATTGACCACCGCCAGTGGGCTGATAACGCCTCAAACCGTGCATCTTGGCGCCTCACAGTTTGGCGGGCAGCAGCCTCCTTTGAAGAAGACCGCAGAGCCCACCTCACTGACAAAAGGCAAAGGAGGAAAAACCCAACACCCAACCCCAACCAACCAATTTTCCCTTGCAACCGCTGCAATCGTGTCTGCCTGTCCCGCATCGGACTGGTCAGCCACAAACGAGCCTGCAGCTGACGTGGACTTTTTACCCCCTCCATAAATCTTCGTCCGCGAAGCCAAGCCAAAGAAAGAAAGATTAACATATTTAATTGGTTGTCCCGTGAAGCTTCCTGATAGCTCCTCACTGTAAACCTAGTAAATCCAGGGAATTAAGCCAAATGATCTTTGAAAGTCTACAAGCAAGGCAATTCCTTTCCATTCCATTAAAACCTTCATTAGTTCTGCTTGTCTGAAATAGGAATATGCAGCATCAGTCCTTGATATCATCATGTTGTGGACTGAAAGGTCCAATTTGGCTTGAAACATCCATTCATGTTTAACTGGAATGCGACACACTGTAGTTAAGCTTCCCCATTATTTTTTTTAGGACCTGGAAGTGTCAAAAACATTTAACTGACTTGCCCAGCACATCAAGCCATAATGGACCAGATTGCACCCACTCCAGGTCACACATCGCCATTGCTGCTCATATTTGCAGACATGCAGCTACAAAGCCTCCGTTGTGCAGCTCCTCCATGAGATTCACCTGATCGTGAGCAGTGACCAAGCCACAAGTGGGAATTAAATACCTGCAAGCAAACTGCTCAACTGCCTGCTGGAAAATTCCTGTCATCACAGGGCCTTTCATATTTTGAAGCATCTCATTTTTATTCAGCAGATATTCATGTTTTCCTACAACATCCCACCAGTGTTTTCATGTTTTCCCACTCACATACCACTTTAAGTATTCCTTATGCCATAGGTGCTCTGCGATTAGTGAGGAATTACTTAAGGTGGTATGTGAGTGGAAAGAAAAAAAATGAAAACTACTGTTTTAATTGTTATTTTAATCTAATGCAGTGGTTTTCAAACTGCCCCCTAAACTCTCATTCCACCTTAAGCAATCCCTATGCCGTAAGTGCTCTGTGATTAGTAAAGGATTGCTTAATCCTTCCTTCCTTTCCCACTCACATACCACCTTAAGTAATCCCTTACTAATCACAGAGCACTAACGGCATAGGGATTGCTTAAAGTGGTAAGTGAGTGGAAAGAAAAAGTTTGAAAACCACTGTCCTACACTTAGCAAGCTGTGTGCCCTTGACTATCACCATCTTATAAAAAACCAGTTAAACATTAATGAAAACTCTAAATTTTACCTATGGTGTTGTATTCTCAGATGCCGGTCAGATGGTAACATCATAAAGTGTTTGGGTTTCACCTTTGATCCAAGATTCCATAAGTTGGCAATCTAAACGGTGTATTTATAACATGGGGGTGGGGTGTGCATTCAAGATCTGATTGCAGAAGCAAAGGGTTTTGTTTACAATTGTTTTGCTAATGTGGTTTTAGCAGTTGCTATTCAACAACTTTTCTGGAAGATTGGGATGGTATGCAAAACTTTGGAGGGAAGGGTAATGATAAATGAATTGTTCTCTATTCTCTCTCTGACTAAAGAGATAAATGCATAAGGAATGAAAAAAGTGTAGCCAGTTTCTGCTGAAAAGCCACTGGAAGAAGATATCCTGCTTCGTTCAGGCAATGTAACAGAATCTAAATTATGTTCCAATAATGGCAGCAATATGTACCATCCCATGAGAGCCCTCAAATTTTTGCAGCCTGTAAATTGCTCCATTATCTGCTAATCACAGCATTGGAAAGGCAAGAAATGTCAGTCTAGTGATAATATAAACTGTGAGAATTCTGATCAATGGTGACATCACTTAATTTCAAAGATTTGCCTGCCATGAGTTTTCTAAACCCTGTCTCATTTTTGCTACAATTTGCACTGCTATATGAAAGAAACTAAACTCTGAAGCATCCAGTTTCTTTTATAAATTTTGAGTTTTGGAAGTAGAGGGTGATAGTAGAAGATTGCTTTGTAGACTTGCAACCTGTGTGCTGTTTATCATCTATATCATTGGGTTAGAATTATTCTTCTTACTATCCATTCTATAAGATGTTGATGGTTCCTTGCAGTCAGTTTGTGGGGTTTCTATGAGGATACCCCACTCCTCAGAAAGGAACAGCATGTGCGTGAATGGATTTAGGTGAGTAGGGGCTGCATCCATCCTCTCGACATTCCCTCCCAGATCCAGCGGCACAGTGAGGTCCAAGATGGCTGGGGGAGTTCTGTTGAAGGGAATGGCCAGACCAAGCTTTGATACAAGGGATTCTCTTGCTGCGCTTCATGGCACGTTTGCTCAATGGCCATTGACCTTACGACAGGGTTCGTCCATCCTTAGACAGGTCTTGCTTTTCATCCTGCAGGGTGTCTAGCCACCCTCCGCACCAGGCAAGCCTGGTGGGGGAGCCAGTTTAGTCACTGACCATCCAACAGGTAGTATTGGGTTACCTAGTACCAGTAGCATTCAGATGAATGAGCTGAACATAATGGGATAGAATTAAAATGTATATTGGCATGATTTGTAAGTTTGTCTGGCATTGTAGCTAGTGAAGACAGCTGCAGCATTTTCTGATTAGTCATGCAGATAGGCAGAGGAATTGCTGATGGAATTCAACACAGAGAAATGAGAGATATTTTACTTTGGGAACCCTAACGTGGGTAGGACCTATACAATGAATGGGAGGTATCTCAGGAATGTTGGAGAACACGGAGGTCTACGAGTACAGTTAAATAGACCCCTGAAAGGGCATCACAGATAGATAGGATGGTTAAAAAGGTTGTTGGCACTGGCATTCATTAGTCAAAGTATTGTGGATAGAATTAGGAGGTCATGTTGCAGTTATATAAGATGTTGAGTCTCATTTTGTTTATTGTCTTCCATTTTGCTCACTGATGCAGGAAAGATATTGTCAAGCTGGAGAGGGTGCAGAGAAGATGTACGAAGAGGTTGCCAGGACTCGGGGGGCTGAACCATAGGGAGAGGCTTAATAGGCTAGAGCTTTGTTCCTTGGAGCACTGGATAATGAGGGGTGATCTCATACAGGTATGCAAAATTATGAGAGGAACATGTCGGGTGAAAGCAGAGAGTCTTTTGCCCAGAGTAGGGGTATCGGTAACCAGATGAAATATTTTTAAGGCGAGGAGGAAAGACTTTACAGGAACCTGAAGGATATATTTTTTACACAGAAGATGGTGAATATATGGAGCAGGCTGTCGGATGAGATTGTTGAGACAGGTGCCATACAACGTTTAAGAAAAAAATTGGACAGATGCATGGATGGAATGATATGGGTGAAAGACAGGAAGGTGGGACTCAGATGTCAGATTTCAGATTTATTGTCAGAATATAGCCATGTCATCACACACCACCCTGAGGTTCTTTTTTTTTCCCTATGGACAAAGCAGAATTACCACTTATTGGTAGAGCAACAAAAACTGTACACAGCATATACATGTAAACAGATAAAGAATTGTAAACAAGTAACAAATATATGCACACTGTGCAACACAGAGATAATAAAAGTTCCCTGATTTGATAGTCTGATAGTGGAGGGGAAGCGACTGTTCCTGATCCTGGTGGTGCAAGTCTTATCGCACCTATACCTCTTCCCTGGTGGCAGCAGCGAGAACAGAATGTGTGTTGGGTGGTGCGGATACTTCTTGATTGTTGTTGCTCTCCAACAGCAGAGTTTCTTAGATATGTTCTTGATAGTGGGGAGAGTTTTGCCTGTGTCCACTATCTTATGGAGGGCTTTATGCTCAGGGGTATTTGTGTCCCCATACCAGACCATGATGCAGCCAGTCAGCACACTTTCCACCTCACCTCTCTAGAAATGTTCCAGGGTTTCTGGTGTTACACCAAATCTCCACAAAGTCCTGAGAAAGTAGAGGTGCTGACATGCAACATGTTATTCATTCTGGGCAAGTTGGGCTGAAAGGCCTGATTCCATGGTGTGTGACTCTATAAATGACTTCCAATTTATGCAGCATAATTTTGTAAGTGAAGATGACAATGAATTGCAAGAATCTGTGGAGAAGCAATCTACTTCTGAGATGTTCACGAAAAATGGCAAAGCACTTTTAATAAGAGATGGCAAGACTTTGGCAATTAACTCATGTGAAAGTTGGGTGAAATATAATCCCTTTCTTTGATCCCTGTATTTTGAGAGAGACTTCAAATGGTTATTGACATAACCATTGTTGAATAGAATTGGATGTTTCTATTTTTGTATTTATTGGCGGCACGCTTGATATAGCACTTTTACAGAGCCAGTGATTGGATCAGGATTTGAATCCGTGCTGTCTGTAAGGAGTTTGTATGTTCTCCCCGTGTCTACATGGGTTTTCTCTGGGAGTTCCAGTTTCTTCCCACTTTTCAAAACTTACTAGGGGTGTAAGTTAATTGGGTGTAAATTGGGTGGCATGGACTCATGGACCGAAATTGTCTGTTACAGTGCTGTATGAGTAAGTTAAAAAAAAAAAATTATAATTTAATACATTTAAAAATCTAGTAAGGGAAGATTATTTTCAATTTGGCCTATAATTCTGCATGGGGAAATCATACTAACTTACAGTAGCAATTTTGTTCTCCTTGTAGGATTTTCAATAAATTGTTTTCATAATGCTTGTGGAAATGGTTACTGAAGTTTGAAGAATCTAAATTAGTGATGGGAATATAATTTTGAGAGACAAACTGACATTTTCTTGTAATTGGAATTAAAAGAAGCAAAAATACTGCATTTAACGAAAGATAACAGGGATATTGACCACAGCTAATATGTACAGATCTCATGCCTAAACATTGATACAAAATGAGTATTCCAATGGCTGATCTCTTGAACACTTCTGATTAGTATGTTACGAGCCCAAAGGACCCCAAAACCCAGCAGCAATAGACATTCACCTAGACAAGTAGTTTTTAAAACAAAAGTTGTTTTTAATCAACTTTAAACATGAAAATAGAATCAAACTTTAACTTGTCTCTATACTTAACTAACCCAAATTAACCCTCTTCTAATTCTAAGCGCATGTGTATGTAATGTGTGTGTAAATTTAAGAAAAGTTCTTTGGTTCACTGTTCAATCTCACTTCTCCTTCTTCCAAGTTCTCTGGTTGCAGGCAATTCTTATACTGTGTATACTATGTATTTAAATACTGTGTATTTAACATGCATAAAGTTCACCAGGCTTTTGTGCTCAAAAGGAAAATGTTTACCATTCAGGAAGGTTCTTGTAGAGAGAGAGAGAGAACTGCCAGAAAGCCCATGTGACTCTCTCACTTGCAAACCCCCCCACCTTCTTCAGCAAACCAGAGGAGTTCTCCTCTCTTGGTCAAGCTGTTGTCTTAGATAAACAAAACCCAGAAGTGACCTTTCTGTGAGCACACTGAAGGTACTTGCAGCCAGTTTGTCTCCTCCAAAACAATGGCTATTCATTTCATGATGTCATTTCAATTAGCTTATGAAATACTTATGAAATGTGCATAAAAGTCTCCAAAGATCCTGCAATGTTACTGAATATGAATTCTTCAGTCTTTCAAATAAGATCTGGTTTAAAAAGTGTGTATGTATGTAACCCACTAACCTTACCAAATTCTCCTAATATTTATCCATTACAAGTGACACTCACTTAGAATACCAATTGGGGAATAAAAGTTAACTGTTGTTCTAACTTCAGAGTTTGGGGAAAGGGAATGGACTGTAGGAGTTTAATTAGTTGTTAGTTTTAATTATTTAAAAAAAATATATAATTCAGGTTTAAACAAATATATGTCACCATATTAAAAGGAGAAGAACATTGAAGTAATTAACCTTCTGGTAACCTCTGATTGGTCATAACAATGAGCCTCTGAACAAAAACGACTGAAGTTAAATTTATACTTACATTTCATTTTACCAATTGAAAAACATTGTTTTAATGTATGGAAGCAAAGCTGAAAGCTGACATTTCCCAATGATCTTTTCTCAGAATTAGATAAGTCTCAGAATTTTCACCACACACACACACACACACACACACACACACACACACACACACACACACACACACACACACACACACACACACACACACACACACACATGCGCGCGCGCGCGTGTGTGTGCGCGTTTATGGTGCCAGCAACTTTAATGAAATTGCATTAAGAGAATACAATGATGGTTAACCTGGGATATATTCAGATTAACATCAGAGCTGATGCTTGTCAAAGTAGACACAAATACTTGATTTTTTTAAAAATCTGGAAATTATAAGCAATGGTTTATGTAGCTTGGAAATAATTTTATATTCCCTTTATTCATTCATCTCCACCAAATGTAAAGTTGACTGTCCATCATGGTGTCATCTCTTTCACACTTGCATCCCACTAAGTTGACCATTCAGTGTCCTGGGACTAGGTATAGGAGTTGGATTTTTCACACTTGACCACTCCTAACTGGGACACTGAACACTTTCACACTTGCAAGGAACAGTTAAGACTGTTCTACCTTCTACCAGTGATGTCATATGCATCAAATAATGGTGATCAATGATCCGGATCAATGTATTATGATCTTATATTTGAACAAAATTAATCATGCATAATGGTGACATGATTAAGCTTCATGTACAACACTGTATGAGCCTTTCAGACCCCTTTGTTGTTGTGCCAACCTATATAAACTTTTATAAGGGACCACTGGAAAGTGCTGGCAATAAATAACAATAGCAGACAATATTTAAACAGATGGGGAAGTTTATAGCACTATAGTGCACAATTTATATAGCATAGGAAATTTGTAACGCTATAGCACACAATTTATACAGTGTGGGAAAATTGGTAGCACTATTGCATACAATTATAAGTACCATGGGAAAAAATTATGGCGGACCTGCCATCCTAGGTTGCATGCATGGCGCAACTATGGAGGGATTTCTGAGAAGTCAGGTCCACCATCTACTATTGCTTTTTTCCACGGTCTTTATATTATGCTAGAGCACTACCAATTTTCCCACCCCGTTTAAAAATTGTCCGTTATTGCTATTTATTTCCCCCTTCTCTCTCTCTACCCCCCTCACTGTGACTTTCCCATGGCAAAATTTATATCTTCATTTTAATTTTTACTTCGTTCACGTTCCTGCACTCATGCAAAAACTTGGGTCATTTCAATCCCACTATTTAATTACCCATTTCACATTTGCTTGATTGCAAAGCTGGTGTCTGCAGGTGTTGGGGATTGTACTAGGAATCAAGGCTGTCAATCCCCAGCGTGTGATGATGTCATTTGACACCGGCATTGAGCTGATTTTGCTTTCACGCTAGACATTTTGAAGGCTGATTGGCAGTTAACTCCTGGGAACACTTGCAAGTATGAAAGGGGCTATAGATCTCCTTGTCACTTCTCTATCCTCAACCTACAATCAAGTTATTTCTGATGCCAGCATGTTTTATTCTAACAGCATGTTAGAAGATTTCCTGAAACACGAAAAAGAGTATACTTTAGCAAAGGTACTCCTGGACTTCTTGATTTGCTGAATAAAAGACTAGGTATCAGGCTTCCCTGTCGACCCACTGTTACAATGAATCAGAAATTGACAAGAAACCAGAAGTCCTTATTCTGTGCTGATATTCTTTTACTCAAGATTGAGAATCTACACTAATCTTCATGAGAAAACTGACTCTAAATATTCTTCCCTTGCTCTCGATACTAACTGAACTCCATGGACTCACATGCATGCTGCAGAATAATTTGTCACTGATTGAATAAAGTGAAACTTCTGGTGAGTGACAGATCACCCTCCCCCAACAGCAGTATCCAGCAGAGTGTCGACTTGGAACATTTCCCTGTGTGCAGAATCCTATGTCTGAGAAATCTTATCTTTAATAAAAAGTACTGCGTGCTAGAAATAGTTGCAACATTGTTTTTCCCATTTGAGGAAACACTGAGTGTGGCACTCTCCTATTCCTACTGGCTTGAGAAATAATACATCAGTTTTGTCTATCTCTCCTGTCTGTTAGCTGTCTTAATTTGGTAGTGCAACTTTAACATGTAACAAAAAAAAAAAAACAAGATTACATTCTAGGTGATCAAACACAATTTTACTAGTATCTGTGAGATCACACTGACAATAAATTTCATTTCAAATAAGGACATTTTCAATGGAATGAGATATCTACAAAAAAAAACTTTATATTTCTGGTGGGAAGATACAAATCCAAGACTTCCCCAAGCTAACGGCATACTGGATGAAATTCCACATGTGTAACCAGTCCTTCAACATGACAAAGTACTTATTATTGTTCGTTTTAATTAAGATAGCTGTTCTCAGGTCTTCATTTAATAGTCTCTGACTATTGAGAAGGAGAAATAGAGGAGACCACCTGACATGATGGCGATCATGGCAGCAGACCATTGAGTGGCTCACAGCAGCTGAAGGATGCTAAAAGCAAGGTGACTATTGTAGCAGACCAACGAGAGGCTCAGCAACAGAGGGACCCACACATTCTGTGGGCTGCTGGACACTGGCTCATGGGAATGAGGTAACAAAACCGGAATTCGAGAGAGCGTTCAATGCAAAAATCGGCTCCCGACGGGCTTCAGTTACTGAAAGCTTCCTCATTGTGTCAAAGGTTTGGATCCAGGGCTTGGGATGCTGATGAATGGAACAGGAGGCTGTGGGGCTGCAGAGGATCCTGGGGGTAAATCCACAGATGCTCAGTGCCTCTTAAGGGACTCTCCTTTGCTTCTCTTTCTCTGGTATCATAAGGGGCACTGGATCCTACAATTAATGACTTTTTATCTGCCTTACAGCAGGCAAAAGTTAAGGATGTTAAATTTTTTTATGTATTATTATGTGACAATAAAAGGAACTTTGTACTATTACAATTTCTAAAGATTTTCAGTATAGAACCAGAGAATTAGAAGCTATTTATCATTTTCTTTGCAAACCTGACAGTGTTGGGGATAGTTGTAAGCCCATAAACCCCAGAGGGTCATTGAAGAAAATATCTCTGTCTCAGTCTTTATTCACAGCTTGTATATTTGAAGTACCATTAGTTACCCTATGACATGCTGCAGTATTAAATATTGATCAGTTCCATGTCACTTTATTATTCAGTACATATGGTCATCATATAAAGATAATTACAACTGTTTGTGGATGCTGAGTGTCAAAGGACACTTTGAAGAAGAAAAAAAAATCACTATCAGTCAAGGTACTCCCCGACCTATAACCTTATGGCCATCTGTATATGACCAATTTTTTTTAAATAAAGAAAAAAATATAAAAAAAATATGCTTTTACGATGAAAGTAGGGGGAGCTGGCTGGTGGTCGCCACGTTGTATTTGATGAACAATAACATGGATACAGTGCATTTCTGACATTCTGTGGTGGCCCGCAATTGCAGAGATTAGGCCGACATATCGTGCGGCAGCAAACACGGACAGAGATCACTAAAGCAACTCCCAGGACAACAAACTGGCAGGGGTAGAAGCTGGGGCAGCATCAGACCAACAGCCCTAAAATGGCATTGGTCAAGCTGCCCAGCTAACTCAGCAGAAACAGGCTGGGGAAGAAGGGCATTCATATGTATGAATGTTCCCGCCCACTATGTTATTCATATGACTGACTCAGTCAATCAACAAAAACAGCGAGAACTTGAAGAGTATAAAAACAACCTTTCCAGCCCTAATAAAGTGAGCTTAACCTGCCACACTGTGTGCGTGTGTGTTTCTTTGTAACAGCCGGCTACAGTACATCCATTTTGAGAGAAGACCAGTTCATCAAAATGAAACACAGATGTAAGTTGAGGAGTACCTGTATTACATATAAGTAGATGATGGGAGTGAGACGCAGGCAGCATTCTGATGATCATATAGACATAATATGTAGAGGCTGTTCATTGTAAGATGATATTAAATGGACTGATACTTGACAGCATCTGGACCAAACACTCTATTGTCATATCCTTGTTCAAGATTATAATTATCGTCAATTCTTTGAAGACTCACATTCAGTGCTTTTCTGACAATCTCACTAGCGTGCAATTACTTGTTTTCTAAGAATATTACCAATGATTGACCATCAGAACACATTTCTGTCCTTGTAAATTAATGATGTCACAACTCTTCATTTCATTTTTTTCTGATAATACAAAATTATCCCCTCAGCCAATTAACAGATTCATATATCTTATATCTCCACAACAGAAGCTTCTTATCCATGACATAATACCTTTCCCATCCATTTTATTTTGACCCACCATTTTTTACTCTGGGTTTCCCCCTGAGTGGGCAGTATTAGTGACCACGGGTAAAGGCACATGGACTCGTTCTTGTATTCTTTTGGCACTTTCATTCAAATACTGACTTGCATCAGTAGGATGGCTTAATATTTGCTTTAGACCAGTAGTTTTCAAACATTTTTTCCACTCACCTTAAGTAGCCCCTTATTAATCACAGAGCATGTATGGCATAGAGATTACTTAAGGTGGTAGATGAGTGGGAAGAAAAAGTTTGAAAACCATTGCCTTAGACAAATGATGTTCCTCCAGTGCAACTAAAAAGATACCTGCTCACATTCGACAACAAATTGGCCACCTACTCCATCCAAATGATTGGAACAGTAATAAGTAAACCCATGCCTCAAATAAACATTTCCGTACACATTCAAATACTTCAGAAACTACTTTATTAATCTCATATGTTTCAGTCTTCCTCATTAGTCCACAATCTCATTGAAAAAAATTGGATTATTCTAGGCAATCACACATCAAGTACATCTTGATAAAAGTACATCTTTCATTTTCAAGATCATTATTGACCAAACTTGAACATAACTATAGAACAACCATGAACTGGAGACACAGGAAATATCAGATGCTGGAAAGTGGAGCAAAAAAAATAATTGCTGATTAATATTCATTCATTGATTACCAATCCTAACTCTTGGTTTACAAGCCTTAACCCATGATAATTGATATTACCCTGATCAAACCCAACAACCAACCTGAAGGTCAGCAACAAGATCCTGCACTCCCCTTCTTACCAGTGCCCCAGTTTTCATCTTTCCTTTCAAGTCACTAGGCTCTGGCACCCACAATGTCTTTAAATTCACACATTCTGCAGACCATGAGAAGACTTGGAAGCAGTATTCAACTCATTGAGTCCACTCCATTATTCAAATCATGGCTAGTCTATTTTTAATTTTAATCCCATTCTCCTACTGTTGATGCCATTGCTAATCAAGAACCTGCCAATCTGTTTTAAATTTTATCAACTAACCAGGACTCTGTTTCCATCAATTCTTTTAAGTTTACCAGCTTCGCTGGAAAATTAAATACAATACTGTGATTTCAATTGAAATTTAGACAGGCCATTTCAGCCCATGAGTCTGTGCTGCCCAATTTACAACCAATTAACCTATAACCCCTGGGAATTTTTCAAATGGTGGGAATAAACCATAGCCGCTGGGAAAAACTTATGCAGACACGGGGAGAACATACCAACTCCTTACAGACGGCATGGGATTCCAAACCCTGTTCCAATTGCTGGCGCCGTAAAGGCTAACCAGTACATAAAATGTGCCCCCATATCTTAATAAAGATAATTAAAAGTAGTTGTGGATCAAATATGAACAAAATCCAGAAGATTTGCAAGTCTGGCATCAGCAAATAATTGAGCATGCAAGATGATTGGAGTTTTACCACTCGACATTGTATAGATATGAGAAATATGCTGAATGTTCATGTACAATTTGAAAATGCACAAAATTATCCATCATAATGTAATATTCATACTATTGCCATCAGTTAAGAACACTGAAACAAATCATTAACACACACTAGGGTGCCTGTACAGGAGTTCAAGCACGTCCGGGAATGGTTCAGCCACATTCACGTGGACATTGTCGGGCCCTTACCCATTTCCTGGGGCAACCGTTACCTGTTTATGGTGGTGGATCGCTCTTCTCACTGGCCCGAGGTGATCCTGATGCCAGATGCCTCCATTGACTCCTGCTCCCGAGCACTGTTGCATGGTGGGGTCGCCCGGTTCGGTGTCCCGGGTCACCTCATCAGCAATCGGGGCACCCAGTTCACATCTGCGCTCTGAGCACAGCTCGCCAACAGGGTGGGGATACAGCTACACCGCACCACGGCCTACCACCTGCAGGCCAATGGACTAATCAAATGTCTGCACTGCCACCTTAAGTCGGCGCTCATGGCCCGCCTCACCAGTCCCGACTGGGCGGACATACTGCCTTGGGTGCTCCTGGGCATCCACTCCACTCCCAAGGAAGATCTGCAGATGTCATCAGCTGAGCTGTTCTACGGTGCGCCGCTGGCACTTCCTGGTGAGTTCGTCAATGCACCTCACAATCCCCAGCGGTCGTTGCATGAGCTACCTCCTCACCTCAGGGCATGCTTGGACTTGTTCGAACCCCCACTGCCTCCCAGGCATGGCACCCACTTGTCTCACATTCCTGGTGAACTGCTTTCCACGGAGTACATTTTTGATCGGCGGTGCTCAACCGCGGCACCTCTGCAGCGACCGTACGAGGGGCCATACAGGGTTGTACAGCTTTCCGGCTCGATTTTCATGCTGGACATTGGTGGCAGGCGGGAGCTGTTTACCATGGACAGGCTGAAGCCAGTGCATCTCGATCCCACCAAGCCCATGGTCGTTGCCCAGACCAAGAAGCGAGGCCGCCCAGTGAAAAACGACATTGGCACCGGTTCAGGGGTGGGCTGTGTGGTGGCTCACCACGAGGCAGGCGAACCGGCCCCACTTGTAATCCATGCAGTGGGGCAGCCGGCCAAAATGGCGCTGTCCAGGGGGGTGGAGTTTCCATTCTTTCCAGCATGGTGCTCAGAAACCCGCGCTGGGGGACCACGTGACGCCCGGGTGACGTCAGCACCCTCCAGCGCGGTTCTCAGCCAGGTCCGGGCTGGGAGTGTAAGTGCAGCCCAGCAGCCTGCAATAAACCAGTCTGCTCACTGAGCTCAACCCGTCTGGTTGTGTGTGTGTGTGTGTGTGTGTTATTGCAGGAGCAGTGTAGCCGCCGCTACAAAAATCATTATTCAGTGACCCTTACAGGCATCAACAGAAGAAACTCTAATTGGAATTAATGATTTTGAAAGAGAAATTAAACAAATATTTTGTGCCTTCGCAGAGGTCCAATAAAACCTCCTGGAAATAATGGAAGACTATATGTTCAGTAATGAATGAGCAGCTGAAAGCAATTGGCATGAATTAAAACACAAGTTCTGGCAGAGTTAACTGGAAAGTAAGGGCAAAAATACCCCAGGAACCTATTTCCTACATCTGAAGATACTGTGGAGATAGTATTACTTACCAACATACAATGGATTTGAGCATGTTCTTCACATGTTGAAGGCAGCAATTTAAGAAATGAGTTGGAATGAAAACAAGAAAATTTTGATCAATTCTTCCAACGTTATTAGAAATCAGTCCCCCTACAAATGAGAGTCTCAAATGGTTAGTGCAAGCAGTTCCTTTGGTCGTTCTGCCACAATGCCCATGGGAAGAAGTGGTGGTGCTAGTTCTGATACTCCTGTATCTCTTCCCCAACGGGAGCAGCTATTTGATGCTATGGAAGGTGTGCTTAATGATCCTAGTAGATCACGTTGATGGGTGGGGGGGGGTCGACTTCTGTGATCCTCTCTGCCACTCATATGATCCTGTGGATTGACCTCTGATCCATTTCTCTGCAGTTACTGTACCACACTATGATGCAGCCAGCCAAGATGGAGTTCCTATAGAATGGTGAGATAATGTTCATCAGTTGCACCTTCCCTACAAGTGAATAGATGCTGAATGACCATGATAGGTCGCGAGTTAAGTTATCTCCTTCTACTATAGAATTGTCCATGTGTAGAGGAGGGTGGTAATTCCTCGACCTCTTAAAGTCCATGATCATCACCTTCATCTAGTCCATGTTGCGACTTGTTGTTACTCTTACATCATTTCACCAGATTTTCCACCTCTTTTCATAGTTTGACTCATGATTGTTGGTGATGAGGTCATCTATACCTGTGTCATCAGCTGGATCTCACGATGCAGCCATGGGTCAGTAGTGTGAACAGGAGTGGGTTGAGCACACGGCCCTGAGGTACACCAGTGCACAGCATTTCAGTGCTCAACATTCTGCGACCCATCCGGACAGACTGTGTTCTTTCTGATAGGAAGACCAATAATCAATTACAGAGAGGGATTTTAAGCCTCAGTGAGGACAGCTTCTCCCTCAGCCTCTGGGGAATGATTCTATTAAACACCAAGTTGAATTCAATGCCTGGTGTATGAGGTGTCATTCTCCAGGTGGGCCAGGATGGAGTGAAGCAACAAGGCTATAGCATCATCTGTGGAATGGTTTTTTCTATAGGCAAATTGAAATGGATCCAGTGTCACTGGGAGGTGTGATTTAATCCTTTGAAGAGAAAATACTGGAAACTATTACAAAATAATGCTAATAAAGCACTTGGAAAATAATAACAGATGATGATAGGGATATGGGGAGAATAGGATACATTGAAAATTCACAGTGGAATAGGATAGTTCTGTGAGCCAATATGCACTTTATACGTGAATAACATGCAGTGTGAACATGGTTTTATGAAAGATAAATCATATTTGTTTAATTTCTTGAGATTAATTGTATTGTAAGTAACTGAGTAGAAAATGGTGGACCTGTTGAAATGGTGTGTTCAGACTTTCAGAAAGCATTTATCAAGCTAACACACTGTTAAACAAAATTAGAACACACATTTTGGGGAATTATGCTATCAGTGATGCAGGAATAAATTGCAGCAGAGCACTAAAAATAAATAATTTGAGGATGTCTGGGATGAAAAGTTCCAACTTCTGGGATATGGCAGAGAGCACTGTGGGAGCCCCAGCTGCTCACAATCTACAATCATTTTCATGTCAGAATTAGGTGCAATAAATCTAGTTTTGTTGATGATACAAAGCTGGGTATTGTAAGCTGTCATAAGAATTCATGATTAAGTTTGGTGAATGGTCAATGTCATGGCAGATGGAACATCCTGTGGGAAAATGGGAAATCATCAAATTTGGTAGAAATATTATGAGAGTTTGAAAGGTTTTAGTACATTCTAGGTGTCTCAGTGCATAAATTACTGAAAGTGATCATGTACTTATTGTAAAATATTGGAGAGACTACAGTGCATTGGCCTTTATTTCAGTGTAAGAAGAGAGCCATCTGCTCTAGAAGTTATGATGAGTCCAAATCTGGAATATTATGCCCAGCTATTATTAGCTTCTCAGATCAAGAATGTAGAGTATGTAAAATGCATCCATGTACTTCCTGTTGCTTCAATATTCCAAATTCCCAATTACTCTCTTTTCTCCAGAATATTTAATTCCTTATGATCAAATATACAAAAAAAAACTTATTGAAAGGGTGAGAGAATTTAGATATGATTTTGGGAGATAAATTTTGGGGGGGGGGGGGAAGTGTTTTTTTTTAAGTCTAGGTCACATATAAACACTTTAAAACATATCTTATTTAAAATACTGGAGCTCTGGGGCCAACAATCTTTGCAAAGAGATTTCACTAATGGACTGTTGTTTACAAAAATGCAACAGATGAAAGAGCTTGTCAGCACCGCAGATTGTCTAGAGGGGAACTTGCTGTTCTAAGAGGGTCATGTGGATTTGCAAGCAGAGAGAGTCAAACAGGCTTTCTCTCTCAGAGAGAGAGAGAGAGACAGACAGACAGACAGACATCAGGCAGGCAGACAAACAGAGATCAATTCTACAGCATTACAGTCAACAGCAGCAACTGGGACTGGAACAGGACAAGCTGGCAAGCTTTTGGAAAACCCCAATTGGAAGATGGGTTGTAAGTGCTTGGTTCAGCCTGGTCAAAGCCCTTGTGATTCATTCAAGAGGAGAGGACTGGCTGTTTCATTTGAAATAAGAGAAATAAGAAGGAACTCTATGGTTACCTGAAAGAAAGAGGTTATCATCTGGAGAACCCTGAGGGGGCAAGTTTCTTCAGCAAGACACTGAAGTGGCTGATTAAAAAAGGAATCAGTTGTGGGTGTCAGCATACAATCAATCTCTCTTGGAAAACCTACAAGAACCTTCCTGAACTGTAACCATTTACCTTTCAAGCACCAAATCCTGGTGAATTATATAATTGTTAAATTCTGTGCACAGTATAAGAATTTCCTACAACCTGTGAACTTGGAGGAAAGAGAAATAAGTTTGGACTGTGAACCAAAGAACTTTTCTGAACTTACACACAAAGTACATACATGTACGTTTAGAATTAGAAGAGGGTTAAGTTAGGTTAGTTAAGTCAATAGTGATAAGTTAAAGTGTGATTCTGTTTTCATGTTTAAAGATAATTAAAAACAACTTTGTTTAAGTAACCATTTGTCTTAGTGAATATCTATTGTGGCTGGGATTTGAGTTCCTTCAGGCTCATAACAAAAGTAATTTCAACCTCAGAAATACTTATCAAGTGCCTTCAGAAGCATAATAGCCTGAATCTGCCTTAGATTGTCTGATCTTAGAAGCTAAGCAAGCACAGGCCTGGTCAATAGGAACACCAGGTGCTGTAGGTTTCTGTGAGGGGAGCTGGATGAAGTGGTAACTCTCTCTCTGCTCTTATGGTAGAGAAGAGTTAAAGAATTTCATGTATGTTACATTCTAAATGTAGTATTATGTTCCAATAATGGAACCTTTGCGTTTACCTAAAGGTAACCTTCATCTTTAGTATGGTAAATGCCCCTATGACATTGTAATGCAACATTTGATAATTTTCCACACAACATCAGAGAGCAGGTAAATAATTAGGTAGATTTTATGGCAAGTATTAAATGAAAGATGGAGATAAAAAGATGACAAGTATGAGAGAAGGAATTTTGAAATTTGGAGGAATTATGTAACATAGTTTGTTATGAGTTGAATACCTATATCCAGGCACCATGCTTAATGCATTATTACAGGTAGTCCCCAAATTATAACCTATGTGACTTATGATCATCCGTATATATGACCAATTTAAAAGAAATAAAGGAAGAGTGGCAGAAGCATGGTAAATTACCAAAGAAGACGACAAGCAAAAATATAATAAGCCCATCCCCTGCTGATATACAAATGGCTAAAACTCAATTTGGAATTGAAAATGAAGGTAATCAATTTCTACACGCCATTCTAAGATACTTCTGACTTACATCCATTTCAAGATACAACTGGTTGGTCAGAATGGAACATCACATAAGTCAGCGACTACCTATATTGACAATAATGGAAGATAAATCAGTACATCATATAATTGTCAATTTGCTGTCTAGTCACATATGTTCACAGAGTTAAAATTCACTCTTGTACACTTTGCATTCTAAGGTAATTTGTTCTAAATTTAGAAGACATTTTTGCATATTTGTGTCACATACTGCATATGTGTAGAAATTTAATAAAAAGTACATGTCTGGCATTCTGGCTTTTCAATTAAACCTGTGATTTATGTATCACTATACTATTGTGACAAGTGAAATTCCTTTGGGAAACCACAATTAGAATATTTAATTACAAAGTTTAGTTGAGATGGCAATTTCTTTGACACAAGTATTGTTTTATTGCTTCATTTTTATGATGCAAGTATGAAATGTCATGGTATACATATTATTATTGCTTGTTTGGTGCAGAAATGTTATATATATATATATTTATGAATCAAAATGCCCATTCAACAATAACTAATGAAATAAAAGCCTAGATGCAGGTTTCCTTCATTATTTTAGCACCTTGTGCCTGCTAACTTGAACATGCTATTAAATGAATAAGTTTAGGGAATAAAATACAATACATCAACTGGAATTTGAAATAAGGGAACTAAATTATTGTATGATCTTCTAAGTGTTGGTCTATTATTTTGGATTAGAACAAGCCACATTATTAAAAGACAATCCACAGACCTTTTTTTTTTCTATTTGGGTTTCATTTCCCAACCATTAGTGACAAGGAACCATTGTTTATGCTTTTGGATCATTATGAAGAAAGGTAGGTTTTCTTTATTGAGTGGCCTTACAAATATTGTTTTTACAGCCAGTAAAATTATTTGGAATTGCAATCAGTACTGATGGAAACAGAAGCCAATTTGCATATAGCAGTGACCTGATAAAAGTGAACAGATAATAATTTGTTAATGATCAAGGAATATTTTTCATGTCCAGTTGAATATCAATTTGCAATGCCATAAATAAATTTTATATCCATTTCTGCTACACTGAAAGTTTAATTCTGGACATTATGGAGAGAGTTTCAATTGCCCAAGCATATTTTATCAATGCAAAACTCCTCATGTTATGCAAAAAATAGGATGTTGCCACTGGCACGATTTGTAAGTTGGTGGTTCTAGAAAACAACTGGTGTTATTTACTTAGAGTTACCAATGAACCTATGATATTTAAACGTTTAATCTGTTTTTGGTTTGTCCTCAAAGAGGCATATAAATATTTCAAATATTAAATGAGTGCCTGGACTGCTTTTGTAACTGTGCCAATGTACATTCTTAGCTTATTAGCGGAGTCATTCTCAGTGGCTCCCACTTCTGGTTTCTGCTACATCCAACAGTTTGCATCTCATTGAGGATGTCTGCCATATTCCGTAGTCAATATAGATTCCACCTACTTTTTTTTCCCAGCCCACTGGAGCAGGTAGAGAACACATCAGTACTGGGTGGTATTTTGGTCTTTCCTAAAGCACAAACATTTATATCCACTGACAACTTTATTGCAATCATTGGGAGTCTCCTTGCACAAAGAGTATTTCTTCTGTGGGATAGCTCTTCACTACCATGACCTGAGAGCACTCACCCTTTATGTTCTATCCATCACTACAGCATCTTGAATTCAGTAACAAATCTCTCCAATGGCAAGAGAATGTTGTTGGTAATGTGATGTGTACCTTTGAACACTATCTCCACATATAATCTTTGCAAATCTGAATGGTGACAACTGCAAGTGTTTGCAACAGATCAGATCAATTACTTAGGTGAGTTGATAAGTTCTTAATGAAGATAGTGAATTAAGATAGTTGAAAAATAATCAACATTGCTTTATGAATGTTATAGTTGAAGATTTTGGTCTCTCTGAGTTAGTAAAATAGTGTTGAAGGATCCACATTGCTATTTTTTTGTCATCAAAGCAATTGTCAAACCATTTCTAAGCATATCATTTATGGAATTAGCCAGCATGGCTGTAGTCCTCTACCGGCATCACCTACGGCTCCTAGAACACTTCCACCAGCGTTGTCTCCGCTCCATCCTCAACATCCATTGGAGCGCTTTCATCCCTAACGTCGAAGTACTCGAGATGGCAGAGGTCGACAGCATCGAGTCCACGCTGCTGAAGATCCAGCTGCGCTGGGTGGGTCACGTCTCCAGAATGGAGGACCATCGCCTTCCCAAGATCGTGTTATATGGCGAGCTCTCCACTGACCACCGTGACAGAGGTGCACCAAAGAAAAGGTACAAGGACTGCCTAAAGAAATCTCTTGGTGCCTGCCACATTGACCACCGCCAGTGGGCTGATATCGCCTCAAACCGTGCATCTTGGCGCCTCACAGTTCGGCGGGCAGCAACCTCCTTTGAAGAAGACCGCAGAGCCCACCTCACTGACAAAAGGCAAAGGAGGAAAAACCCAACACCCAACCCCAACCAACCAATTTTCCCCTGCAGCCGCTGCAACCGTGTCTGCCTGTCCCGCATCAGACTTGTCAGCCACAAACGAGCCTGCAGCTGACGTGGACTTTTACCCCCTCCATAAATCTTCGTCCGCGTAGCCAAGCCAAAGAGAAAGAGATACTCACTATGCTCCCATGACCATGTTGCCAAATGCCACATCAACTCCATCTGCAACCACATTGATTCAGTGACCAAAACATAAATCAATGCCCCTACTTCTTCAGAAGCCCAAGGAAATTTAACAAGTCACCGCTGTTTCTCGACAACATTTACCGATGCATCTTTGAAAATATCCTGACTAGAGGAAACACAGATTGGAATGGATTGTTCCACCCAACATCTCAAGAAACTGCAGAGAGTTGAGAACACAGCACAGACCATCATACAATCCCCCTTCTCCTCCATGCACTTCCCACTGCCTCAGAAAAGGAGCCAACATATTAAAGGACTCATCATACCTGGGCCATACTCTATTCCCTTGCCTCCTGTTAGAAAAAAAATCACTCAAAAATGTGATATTCCAGCCAACCAGATTCAAGGATAATTTTAAGGGTGGCGCAGTTAGTGTCGACATTAGTACAGCACTATTACAGCGCCAGCAACATGGGTTTGAATCTAGAGCTGTCTACATGAGTTTGTATGTTTTATCAGTGACTGCATAGGTTTCCTCCAGGTGCTTTGGTTTCATCTCACGTCCAAAGATGTATGGGTTGAGTAGGTTAATTGGCGAATTTGGACAGTAGAGGCAAGAAGGCCAGGAGGGCCTGTTACTGTGTTGTATCTCTAAATATTATTTCAAACTCTAGAATAAACCTAACATGACTAAAATAATGTTGATCTGGCTCTGTTCACACTGACTTCTTTGAACACTCTGTTTAATTGCTTGACTTGCTTGTTACCACTCAAAATGAACTTTTTTTTTACTGTATTTCAGTACACATGACAGCAAGATTGAAACTTGAAGCTTGTGAGATTATTTCCAACTTACAAAAGGAGCAGTGTTCATTGGCATATGTTCCGTTGTAGCCACTAACTTGGATAAAAAGTTTTTTTTTCGGTTGAAGGTACCACCAATACTTATTTAGTCAGAATAGCTGGAGATCTATGGAAATTCTTTAAGAAAAATATTCAATGTCAATAATTGACAATCCTTAGATGATGCTTTAAGTGATAGTGAGGCATACTCTGGTCAGTCCTTTTCAACCATGGGTGATCCAGTAAGTTTCCTTAAGGCATGCATCCAATTCAAAGATTTCATGCCTGATAATATGCCATTCATCAAAGCATTTAGACCTCAAAAATTTCTTTTGAATAGAATATTTAAATTAAACCCAAAGAAGTCAACAATTATATAGATCGTATGACATAACTATGATTGTGGACAATAAATTCAACAAGTACATAGAGTTGGATAGAAAATACTATCCAATCTAATTTTGTATTTTTATATGTAATACAAATGAGGAAAAACCCAACACCCAACCCCAACCAACCAATTTTCCCTTGCAACCGCTGCAACCGTGTCTGCCTGTCCCGCATCGGACTTGTCAGCCACAAACGAGCCTGCAGCTGACGTGGACATTACCCCTCCATAAATCTTCGTCCCCAAAGCCAAGCCAAAGAAGAAAGAAGAAATTATCATTTTAAAGTTGCTTAGTTTACTGCATGGCTAAGGAGTTTTCAGTTGAATTGTAAGAAAAAAAATAATTTAATAACAATTTTATTTCCAGGTGCTCTTTGTGCAAGGATATTGTTGTTATGGAAATAATATTTAAAGTACAAGTAGCAATACCAATTTGTATTTTCTCTCAGTCAATGAATTAAACTAATGCACATAAAACAGTAAATTCACAATAAGTTGTTTTGTAGATAAAAAACTGAGCAGCTGAGTTGGAGAGAGGGATCAATAATGTAAAATGCACAAAGGAAAACATTATTTAACTGTAGGAACAATACATCCATCCTGTGCATGAATTAAGAGCTAATTAGAACATTGCAAAAAGTTACTATGCTTGGTTAACAACCTGCAAATGAAACTGCTTATAGTTTATTAGAGATAATTTGAATGAAAAATTCAGTTTTACTTATTTTGATTCATTAGCGGCTATTGTGTGTCTCATATGGATTGCAATTATCTTCCTACGGTAAATTTTAAAATAAATCATTTATGATATACAGCTGAAGAAGCTTGTGGAGATTCCCCAGCTGTCACTATAGCCCTGCCTTTGCTGCTATGATATCAAGAACAAAGAGAGGATACAGAATGTAACTGTCAACTTAATCGGTTGCATGAAATTAAGCAGCAGTCAGCATCGAGCAGTCAATACATAGTGCAAGCTTGGAGTCTTCGGCAACAATTTTAGATATTGATTTTGTATGATTCAACATTCCATTATTATATTACAAGTGTAAGGTTGATTGTTCTATTGGCAACAATAAGCAGCCATATGATTTGGATTCTCATTGAATCTGTCAGTGAACAGATGTATCAAATGGAGAAATGGTCACATGGGAAACGTTAAACAACGGATTAAGTTTGTAAATAGTGATCTTACAAAAAAAAGAATGCAGGAACAGGAAGACACTATTTGGTTTCCTGAGCATGTTCTAATATGCTTGCAATCTAGTTTCATCTGCCAAATCAATTCTGTAATCCAAATTCCTTACTTATTAAAAATGTATCAAACTCAGTTTTGAATGGTTTTTTTATTGATCTTATCAAAATTCTTATCTTATAAAGGAGCGAACTGTGTTTTCATTTCCTTATATTTGAGGAATTATGAAGTGTGAAATGATATAACCAACAAATCTTCTCATTGCTTTAATTTATCTAAAGATGTAACTGTAGTGCCTGCGACACACAGAAAACATCACTGGACTTGGTGGGTTTTCAGTAGAAATGTTTATTTGAATTTCGCACGCGCCCCTTTAAGGCCAATGGGAGTTTTGACCCGCGCAGCGCTGATGTCATCACGTGGCCCAGGGCGGGAGCTGTGACCTAAGCCACTAGCCAATGAGCAAACCCTGACGGCACCATCTTCTGCAGCTGGCCCACCAGCGCGGCGGTACGAACAGGTTTGGTTCACTCACAGAGATGTGTGCCGCCACATAACTCCGTTTTTGTCTCATTCTCTTTACTCCTTGATCTTCTTGATTCAAGCGAATAGGGTTAATTTATATATTCTTCAAAAATTAACTGCAAAACTGTAGTTCTTATATTGAAAAATAGTGTTTACTTCAACTGTAAGACATTAAAAGTGTTTGCTTTCACACAATAAAACTAGCAGAAGTTTTAAGTAGGAAAAAAAAAGCATCAGGGCTGAGAAATGGTAATAAAAACAGAAAATATTGGAAAAGCAGGTTGTGCAGTAACTTTGTGAAAACAAGTAGAGATTTGTTTAGACTAAAAACAGAAAATATAGCACAAATAGCCTCTGACATTGACCAAAGAAGTTAATATTGCTCTCATTTGTATGGATGGTGTCAAGTGTAGAGTGAATAGAAATATTCAGAATAATGATATATTTACATGAGAATGATAAATTTTCTGAAAATGAGAAAATAATTCTATATTTGAAGCAATGATGTAGACATGATAATCTTAAGCTTTATAGCCAAAGTTCGAGACAGCTGAAGAAGAGAATTTTTTTTCTACATTGAGTTTTCTTTTCAAATTTTATTTAGAACACATAGCGTCTTTCATGGGGCATGTACCGTGGGGTATTTGGCCTGCCCACATAAGTAGCACTCCCGGCCATGTGTGGCTGTGATAGTCGGTACATGGGGCAGCTGCTGTGCGCTGCAAGCCTGGTTTTCGGAGAAGGCGCTGTTATCATTGGCGAGATGGTCCACTCCCAGTTGGGCCTGTTAGTAGGATTTCACCAGATCAAGCATACTGGCAAGGTCCTTCTTCCCCAGTTCTAGGAGAGGCAGCCTCACATACATCAAACTCCCTCCAGCCACGAGTGTATCCTGGACTTGCTGTTCTTCCCTCACCTGGGCTGAGAACGCTTTTTAATGGCACTTCGTCTTCAGTGCCAATAGTTCCAGGACATAGTCATCCAGCGATTCACCTGTAGTTGCTGATGTTGTGAGAGTCAGTGTCTCGCCAGTTCATAGTTCTGGGGCCTATGTAGTGGGCCTTCAATGGACATCTAATATGTCACGCAGTCTCTGATGACCACATAGCCCTTTGGGCTGACTCGAGAAAGGAGGGCTGATCTCCTGAGTGTGTTGAAGTGGAAGAATTCTTGGGTGGCTACAACGTAGGATTGAAAGCATTCTAACCAGTAGGAAAATCCATCCAGGGCCTTTGGGGACAGAGAGTCAACCTGGAGCATTGCTGGCCTCAGAAGAGCTTCCACCCTGTCTTTAAAAATAAGCTAATAAAATTGTAACATGATTAATGATACTCAGGGATTTGTGCGGAGCCCAAACATGCTTTTATTAGCTTATAATGGCCAGTATTTACAGAGTTCCTCCAGTAATTCTGAGGTAAGGCAGAAAAACTGGGTTTATATTAGGACTGATGGGGGAGGAGCCAAGAAGAGGGGTCAGCCATCTAATCTACACACAGAGACTGTGAATTTCAATTCACTGCAAACAGCCAACATCATGAGGGACCCTCATCAACTTAGTCACAACCTCTTCTCACTGCAACCTTTGGACAGAAGGTCCTGAAGCATGAAAACCATCACCTGTGGGCTCAAGAACAGTTTCTTTCGAACAGCGATCCAAAACTTGGGCATCCCCTTCTTGCTCTAATCAAGGGTTGCTCCGACAGCCTAATGGACCATCTGCACTATGGTAATTGCACTTTTTTTTTGCACTAGGATTAGTGTGAACAATTATTATCCATCTATCTTATGTATTTCTTCATTCACCTGTTTACTATGATTGGCCTTTTTTAACAAATACCTCTGGGTGCAGTAAGTAAGATTTTTGGTGCATGTGAGCATTGTATATGATATATACTCAGTATCATTTTTATCATTAAGATATGGAATACATCATCTCAAAGATTGGTGAGAACTGAATGAAGAACAACTTTTGCTGGACCATTTGGTATCTTCATTGGAAGGGACAAATGTCCAGGGCGATGCAGGAGAGCAGTAGACAGACTCAAATCAGATGGCATGAGTGTCCACCTATCCTGCTGTGTGATCGTGATACAACTATAATTCATCAAAACCCAGCAATATTTCCCAGCAATAGAAAACAACAATTCCCCTTAATTGCTTCATTTAGTTTCTCTAAAGAAGACTTCAACCCCCCCAAAAAAAAAATCCTCACTTTCGCCTTGTTGATAGCCAGATGAGCAATTCTGATGAAATGCAAAGATAATTCTTCACTTCCTCATATGCCATGGTTGCATGATATTATGTCTAACTTTAGTTTGGAGAAAATTAGATCTAGCATTAAAGATGTCAAGGTTGAATTCGACAAGATATGAGGCCTGTTGATGGATGACAATCACAAATTAAAGATTTAGTTGTGTGAATGCTCGGAGGATTCCCTGTCTGATGTCCGAGAGTCACGATTCGATTTTTATCTGCTTACTCTATGTAGGTTAACCTTGTTTAGTCGAAGGGATAGGATTAGTGGGGGAGGGGGTTCTTTTTTTTTCTTTTTCCTTTTTTTAATTTCGAGAAAAAAAAAACAGGCTATAGTAGACAATTAATAATGATCAGATTATAGGATGAAGATCTATAGTCCCTATATGAGATTTATGATTCTATCTTATTATTTTCATCACCAGAATCAGAATTTATTGTCATGAACAAGTCAAGAAATTTGGTGTTTTTGTGGCAGCATTCATGTTATAACCATCTGACAACATTACTATAAATATTAAAAAATATAATAACAATAATCGAGCACAAAAAGTAAGGCGGTGTCTTTGGTTCATTGATTATTCAGGAATCTGATGGCAGCAGGGATAAAGCTGTTTAATATAAGAATCTGAGGTTTGGACCAAATTATGTGGCCTGATAATTATGTTTTATATTCTGTATTACATTATAAATGTAATGTAAAAACTATAAATTGAATTATGTAATCAGAAATCATATAAAAATGTTTTTTTTTCTATTAAAATCAATAAAATTCTTTAAAATGAAAAGAAAATAACAATGATCCTTTTCCTCAGTTGAAAACATTTTTCTTTTACATCTTAATAGACTTTGCTAAATATAACATGGTTGAAATCTTTTGTGTTGTGGCAGCACACATCCTCATGGCGAACCGGCCCTGCTTGTATCGCCACGTGGCGGGACAGCCATGGGGAAATGGCGTCTTCAGAGGTTTCTCTCTGACTCCAGCATCCCTTCCAGTGCAGTGATTATGATGTCACAATGCACCAGGTGACTGAGTTCATGCTGCCCTTATAGGGGCGCGCTGAATTTGGATAAAAAACTGTCATTAACGACCCTCAACGTGGTGGCTGTGTTTCTTCCACTGCTCACACCACCACAGTGGTAACCCCGATGAGCCCAGATGTTTTTCTAGACTCAAAACACCATGGATTCAGCAGAGATTAATGCTGTCTCTATCAAGCTTCCCCACTTTTGGACCCACCGACCGAGAACGTGGTTCGGGCAAGCAGAAGCACAATTTCAACTCCACAACATCTCCTCAGATGCCATGATGTTCTATCATGAGCTCTCTGGACAAAGATATGGCAGCAAGGTTGAACGACATCATCCACCACCCCCTGGCTACGGGCAAGAACACTGTCCTCAAAGACCTGCTGCTTGGAACTTTCGGGCTAACTCCCCAAAAATAGGCTTCCAGACTCCTTCACCTAGATGGGCTTGGGGATCGTAGTCCGTCAGCGCTGATGGATGAAATGCTGGCCCTGGCGGATGACCACAAGCCTTGCTTTCTCTTCCACTAAATATTCCTGGAACAGATGCTGGAGAACATCCAGCTGCTCCTCAGAGATGAAGACTTCTCGAATGCAAGGAGAGCAGCAGCTCGTGCGGATGCCTTCTGGCGCACGAATAGGGAGAATGAGGCAGCCCTGAATGAGCTGGCACAACCAGGAGCCAGCCGACCGCAAGCCGCTCCCAAGACCAAGCCAGAGGAGGACCAGATGACCTGATGTTTCTACCACCAGCGCTGGGGAGCACAAGCCCGTAAGTGCCGCCAGCCCTGCAGGTTTCAGGGAAATGACCAGGCCAGCCGCTGTTGATAGCTGCAACAGCTGCCCACACAAACAGCCTCCTTCATGTGATGGACAGATCCACCAGCCGCCAATTTCTGGTGGACATAGGGGGTGAGCTCAGCATCCTTCCCCCATAGCATTAGAGACTCACACCCGATCTCGAGGTCCAACTCTGCAGGCGGCCAGCGGCTCCACCATCAGGACCAATGGCGCTGGCAGGGCACAGATCCAGATCGGGAAGGAGAAGTTCCACTGGAGGTTCGTCCTAGCCTCTGTGGGCACCACGCTGTTAGGGGCTGACTTCCTCAGAGTGCACAGCCTACTGGTTTGAATGAAGGGCAAAAGGCTTGTCAATGCCAGAATGTTCCACTCCACCTGACTGGACACAGCAGAAGCCTGCAGGCTCGAAATCGCCGCTGTAGCCACCGCCAGGGACAAATTCGACGAGATCCTCCACAAATTCCCTGCCATCTTAGAGCCACAGTTCAACGTTGCCTGCCCTAGCATGCGGTCTTCCACCACATTGCCACCTAACTGCATACTAGACTCAGACAGCTGCCACCTGAGAAGCTCCAGTAGGCAAAGGAGTAGTTCTTCATGCTCCAGGAACTGGGAATCGTCCGGCGCTCAGACAGCGCCTGGGCATCACCGCTCCATATGGTCACAAAATCGTCCAGGGGATGGAGACCATGTGGGGACTACTGTGGGTTGAATGATGCAATCATCCCCAACAGATACCCGGTGCTCCACATACAGAACTTCTCTGCCAACCTTCATGGTGCACAGGTCTTCTCCAAAGTGGACCGCGTGCGGGAATACCATCAGATCATGGTGCATCCAACGATGTGAATAAGACAGCCATTATCACCCCTTTTGGCCTCTTCGAGTTCCTCTGTATGCCCTTCGGTCCAAAGAATGCGGCCCAAACATTTCAGCACCTCATGGATGTGGTTGGAAAAGACCTGGACTGTGTTCGTTTACCTGGGCGATATTCTCATTGCCAGTGGCAACCACGACAAACACAAAGCCCACCTCTGCACACTCTTTGCCCGACTGGAGGACTTTGGCCTCATGGTCAACGCGGCCAAATGCCAGTTCCACAAGGAGTTGCTCCAGTTCCTGGGGCACACCATTTTGGCGACTCCAAGAGTTCACGGGGATGGTGAACTTTTACCATCGTTTTATCCCCAAAGCCGCACGTACAATGCACCCATTGTTTGCGCTCATGGCCACCAAAGAAAAGACTTTATCGTGGTCAGAGGAGGCGGACAAGGCTTTCATCACGATAAAGGAGGCTCTAGCCAGCGTCATGCTCCTGGTGTACCCATGGCCGGAGGCACACACATCGCTCTCCATGGACACCTCAGCTATGGCAGTGGGGGAGGGGGGGTACTGGAACAGTGGCTCAATAAACAATAGCACCTACTGGCCTTTTTCAGCAAGGAGCTGCATTTGCCAGAGCTCAAATAGAGCACCTTCAACCAGGAGCTCCTGGTGCTGTATTTGGCCATACGCCATTTCTGCTACTTCCTCGAGATCAGGTCACTCACAGCCTTCATGGATCACAAGCCCCTCACTCAAGCACTGGCGATGGCCGTGGTCTGCCAGACAGCAGCGCCACCTCTCATACGTGTCTGAGTTCACGACCAACTTCCAACACAGAGCCGGCAAGGACTATGTAGTGGCGGATGTGCTCTCCCGTCCAGCCATCAACACTCTCGCATCTGGCCTGGATTATAAGCAACTGGGTCAGGCACAGAGTTATGATGCGGAGACGCAAGCCTTGTGGACCGCCATCTCGAGCCTCAAACTCAAGGATGTCCGGGTGCCCAGCAGTCCGGACACATTGCTCTGTGACTTCTCAACAGGCAAGCCGCGTCCGGTGATCCTGCCGCACTGGAGGGTGAAGGTCTTCAGTCTGAACCACAACCTCACTCACCAACCATCCACCATGTGGATGGTTGCAGAGCAGTTTGTATGGCACGGGCTGAAGAAGGAGGTGGCAGAACTCGCCTCCAAGGTCCAGTGAAACATGCAAGCCCCCAACCAGAACTTCAACCCGGCAGTTTGCAGATTCCAACGCATCCACATTGATGTTGTTGGGCCCCTGCCAGTGTCTAAGGAGGCTCGTTACCTCCTTATGGTGGTGGATCAAGCCACAAGGTGACGAGAGGCCATCCTGATTAAGTAGGCCTCCGCGGAGACGTGTGCCAGAACTCTGGTCAGCCAATGGATTGCCCATTTTGGAGTCCCGGCGACATCACTAGTGACAGAAGGGCACAGTTCACATCTGCCTGTGGACTCAGATGGCAAAGCTCCTGGGGGTCAAGCTCCACCACACCACAGCATACCACCCATAGTCCAATGGGTTGGTGGAGAGGTTCCACAAGCACCTGAAGGCATTGCTTATGGCCAGGCTCTCCGGACCAGACTGGGTGCACGAACTACCCTGGGTCCTCCTCGGGATTAGGACGGCACCCAAGGAGGACCTGCAGGCTTCAGCAGCGGAGATGGTCTATGGTGCACCGCTTTCCCTGCCGGGTGAGTTTTTCGGCCCAGACCCTGACACCATGGCCACCAACAAAAACCTGCTGGTGGACCAACGCAGGTGACTGGCCTCCCTAGCTCCCCTACCCCCAGCACGCCATGGCACTCAACCGTTTATTCTCCCCAAAGAGCTTGACTCGGCCCAGTTCTTTTTCGTGCGGAGGGGACCACAAGGTGCACCACTACAGCAACCGTACGAGGGGCCATATAAAGTCTTGCACCAGTCTAGCAGAATCTTCACCCTGGACATTGGTGGGAGAGAGGAACTTTTTACGGTAGACCGCCTGAAGGTAACCATTTGGAATTATAACAGCCAGTGCAGACAGCCACACCCAAGCACCGGGGCCAGCCGCCAAAGCGACAGGATGCATAGCCGGTTCTGGGGGTGGGGGGGGGGGGGGTTGTGTGGCAGCGCATATCATCATGGCGGACTGGCTCCACTTGTATCGCTATGTGGCGGGACAGCCATGGAGGAATGGCATCATCAGAGGTTTCTCTCTGACTCCACCATCCCTTCCAGCGCGCACCCTGGGCAGCGATTATGATGTCACAATGCACCAGGTGACTGAGCTCATGCTGTCCTTAAACACAGTCGTTAATGACCCTTAACGTGGTGGCTGTGTTTCTTCCACTGTTCACACAGCCACAGTGTAATAATTTTAAATTATGAAGGAAAACTGTTTAAAATATAATTACAATTATAAAATCAATTTAGAGCAGTGGTTTTCAAATGTTTTCTTTCCACTCCCATACCACCTTAAGTAATCCCTATGGCTCCAACCAACAAATTTTCCCCTGCAACCGCTGCAACCGTGTCTGCCTGTCCCGCATCGGACTTGTCAGCCACAAACGAGCCTGCAGCTGACGTGGACATTTACCCCTCCATAAATCTTCGTCCGCGAAGCCAAGCCAAAGGAAACTTAAAGTGGTATGGGAGTCAAAAGAAAATGTGTGAATCCACTGATTTGAAGCTATTGAACAAATTCCATCAAGGTTGCAGTGAATTGGAATTCATTGTCTGTGTATTGTTTTGATAGATGGCTCCACCCTCTCCTACCTCATTATAAACTCTGGTTTTCCTGCCTACCTCAGATTCACCTGAGTACTATTGTATCTACTGGCCATTGATTATAAGCTATTAAAAGCGTATTTGTACTCCTCACTTGTCTGAGTGCAATCAGTTGCATTGCAAAGGTTATTTGTAAAACTGTGATTAAGGTAAACAAATGAATAATTGTAAATTCTGCACAGGTTCTAGTATTAAATCCTCTAATTGGTCATTGGACAAATGATAATCACTTTTGATTAGGTAATTCGTATAGACCCACAATAATCACCAGGAATGTGAGGAGCAAGAAGATTAAAGACACCATCCATTGGAGAGACTGGGTGCAGGCTGGGAGATTGATTTGTTGAGCACCTTCATGTGATCCCCATCAGTGACAGGGATCGCCCAGTGGCCAACCATTTAAGTTCTGCATCCCACTCCCAGCCTCCAAAAATAAAGCATGGAACAGAGGACATTACAGCATAGTACAGGCCCTTCAGCCCTCAATATTATGCTGATCTATATTTTCTGAACAAAAAAAAGTACTAAACCAGTGGTCTCAACCTTTTTCTTTCCACTCACATACCACTTTAAGTAATGCCTACGCTATACATGCTGTGTGATTAGTAAGAGATTGCTTAAAGTGGTATATGAGAAGGGGAGGTTGAGAATCACTGTACTAAACTATTCCTACCTCATAACCATCTATTTTTTTTTTTCATCCACGTTCTTATCTACAAGCCTTTTAAATGTCCCTAATGTTTTTGCCTCCAACACCACCTCTGGCAAGGCATTCCTGGCACTCACAACTCTCTGTAAAAAAAAAATACTTACCCTTCATGTCTACCCTAAACTTTTATCCCTTCAATTTGTAGAGGTGTCCCCTGGTGTTTGCTATTCCTACCCTAGGGAAAAAGCACTGACTATCCATCTTCTCTGTGCCTCTCAGAATCTTTTAGACCTCCATTAAGTCTGCTCTCATCCTTCTGGCCAATACAAAGTCCTGACTCATCAAATAGTGAGCAGGTCTGGGAATTCTTGTGCAGATGATACAACCAGCACTAGTCTGAGCAATTGGTGGGAGTGAGAGCAGGAAGAGTATCCAGACATGAGAGGGTCTGCAGCTCACAGCTCAGCAAAGCTGGGGGCTAAATGGTAAGCCCTGAATGCATAGATGCCGTGCCGACCCGTAGTTTACAAGTGGGATGATTACAGCAGCTGTGTGGCTGCGGGAGTGCTCGTGGTGGTGGTGCTGAGGGGACTCTCTCTTTCTCTGACTGTAAAAGGCACGACAGACAATTTCTGCCAATGGAATGTCGGTCTGCCTTATGACAGACAAAAGCAAATTCCGTGTAATATTGACTGTTTTTATTACATGACAATAAAGGAATTTGGAAACTTAAATCTTGCATGACTTCTCGCTGGAAAGGTGTAACTGCCTTTAATTAGATTATGAACAATGCTATCTTGCATATTAAATAGGAATCTAGTGTCATTTTCTGACCTTTTTCCCCTCAGGAAAAGTATGATGGATATTTATTTTCTGAATTATAACGTGATTGAATTTAATCTGATATTGCATCATAAGATTGGCCAGAAAGTCATAACATTAGATCTAATTAAACTTAAATGACATAGGATTCATTATGTCATAACTTCAACAGGAAGTTAATAAAAATGTCCTTAATGTTAACAGCCAGATTATAAAATCTTAAAGACATTAATTTTTAATTTAAATGGGGGTTTGTTTGAATTAACACCACCAATGGGTAAAAGGCTCGTAATTCAGCTGTTAATGACCATTTGGTGCATAAATGGTTAGTTCTTCTACAAGTAATATAACCGTTCTACAAAATTTTAATTTTGCTTTATTACAAAAGTAAAAAAAATGACGTTAGTCTTTGCTTACCAGTATTGCATGATATTTAAAAAATTGAAATGTTGTTCATTTTTATTTTATTTTTCCTATAATTATATAGTTGTATGTTTATATTGGAATTTAAAAAAAAAATATTTTGCTTGTTTTCATTTAGTATACATTTGTTAATTGAACTTTAATTTGTTTTGAAGAGTTTAATTTTTTTCTTTGTAAAGGGGTAGTGGCTGAAGTTCTAACAAATTGACTCATGTAAGATTTCAGGTGCTTCTGAAAATGTGCTCCCCAGCACCTTGACAATCCATGCCTCCGATTTCTATCAAGTCAAAAGACAAACTAAAATGTAGAGGCACTTTATTACACAGTATCATATTAATGCGTTGTGCTACAAATATTTACCGGAACCACAATGATTTGACAATTTGCATTTTTTCATCCTCACCACTGATCTTTTCCCCAGTCTTCTAAGTGAACCCCTATTTCCATGATACTCTGCCTGAGTTTCTCCACAATCCCTAATTGATCAACTTCCCCCTCTCATCAGCTCCATGTTCCCCATTTTTTTCAGCACTAATTTTCTTATCAGCTTCTAACAGTACCAAACCCTTCCTTGCATGCACCTGATCTTCTGTCTAATTTGTGCATTCTCCTCGCACAACACTTCTTCTTCAGTCTTTTCTGCTTAACCCCATGACACTCACCCCAACACATTAGAATCCGAGAACCATGTGGCATAGAACCTGGCCATTTGGCCCAATTTGTCAATGCTGACCAGAGGACACCCATCAGCCCAACATTGGGTTGATAGCTTGCTATGTCAAAGGGAGTCGAATGCTCACCTAAACATATTTTAAATTCTATTAGTGTCCCAGCTTAAGCCACACTCTTAGGCAATGTATTTGATGTATCCACTCCCTTCTAGGTGAAAAAGTTCCTTCATTTCCCTTTTAAATCTCCCCTATATTACCCTAAACCAATGCTTTCTACATTCATCCATCTCTTGTATGGGTAAAATTTCATGCAGTTAAAATCTTTGTCCCATCCTTCCCTATTCTTCATCTGTGCTCCTTGTTATCCAATAACCCACCCCTCTTCTTTCTTCCATTCTTAATTTCCATTCTGATGTTCACACTGATTCTTGAACCTCTTCTCTCTCTCTCTTTAAAGATCCCACATACAATTTTTGACCAGGTTCCATGGCCTAATTGGTGGCATTCTTAGCTCCAAAAAAAATCCTATTTCTTTGATCTCTGCTAATTACAGTAAAATCCCCATTATCTAGAATTCAAGCAACTGGAAAAAAAATTGTGGAAAATAAATTGATTAAAAAAAAGAGTTTAAACTTGGCATCCTCCTAGTGGTCAGTATGTTGATCCACCATCCACAATCTCAAACAACCAACAAATAAATATACTTATCCAGCATCTACCAATCCCCATAGGTGCTGGATACTAGTGGTTTTCACTATATTTCCACATGTTTTCTAATTTCCCCCTGCCATATGCAGCAAATAAGTCCCCTCAATTCAATTTTCAAAAAGGAATTGACAATTTCTAGGCTCAGTTATCATTATCTATCAACATCAAAGCATAACATAGTTGAAGTATTTCTGCCTCCAATGCATTAAGCAACACCAGCAATACACTGATGTTCAAATCACCACAGCAGCATAAAGTGGGGTCTTTGGTGGTTTTCAGATTTGGGTATTCATATGGAAAAAGTCATGGTATTGTCAGAAACATTATTACAATGACCTTTTCTTGGCATCTTTGTGGTTGTTCAGCCTTTTCTTTCTAATGCTTGACTTGGGAAAATATAGATATTCCCAGTCAGAAACTAGATGAACTACAAATCATCACTGAGCTAAAAGGCTACAAGCACATTCAAGTCAGGAGGTACAGTTCTTTGCAAGATGTGCCAAGATGACATCCTCACTCTTAATGTCAGTAAAACAAAGAAGCAGATCATAGTCTTCAGCAGGATGGTGGGTTCAGAACCCACAACATTGTCCACACTAATGGCAATAGTAGCTGCCTTCTGGTTCTTGGGACTCAACACTTCCAATGACCCGAGGTAGAGTAATCATTTTGATGCAGTGATAAAGAAAACACACCAACGCCTCTGAGGAAGTTTGATGTATTCCTTCATGTTCCTCAAAAGCTTCTGCAGGTGCAAAAGGATACTATAGGAGCTGCTCTGGTTGGAATAAGCTCCAGGAAATTGTGAATGCATCTGAGAATATTAAACAATCTTCCCTCCCCTCCATCAACCCCATCTACACCACCGGTACAGATGTCAGGCAGCCAATATACTGATCCCATCTCAGATCCACTCTCTCCTCCCATTGGGAATGAGAACTTGTAACTGCTGTAGCAAAATAGATCAAAAGTCAATCCACAGGACCATAAGAATGGCAGATAGGATCATGGGAGTCTCCCTGCTCCTCCCCACCCTATCAATATTATCTACCAGGATCGTTGACTGAAGAGGGTATGCAAAAATCATTGAGGACCCTTTCCATTTTGCACACAACATCTTTCAACTGCTCCCCTTGAGGAAGAGATATAGGAGTATCTGAGCCAGTACCACTAGGTTGGAAGAATAGTTTCTTCCCATGGCAGTGAAAAATGCTGAACAACCAAAGGAACTGTTCACACTAACCATCCGAGACTCTCATATGTACAAAACCTTATTTATTCATTTATTTGTATTGATGAAATGCTTGGCCTTCATATGTATTGTTTGTCTGTATGTGTGTTATGTCTGGTTGTGCATTTACATATTTTGCACCAAGGGCTGGAGAATGCTGTTTTGTTGGGTTGTACTTGTACATTCAGATGACCAGAAACTTGAATTGACTTGTCCACCAACTTAAAGACAATTTCTTACCCACAACCATCAAGCTCCTAAATGAACCTCACAATAGTGCCCTTGCTATGTACTAAGATGCATCTTACTGTACTACTAAACTGTAATTGTGCTCTTAATTTCCTGCTTCAAATGTTTGTTAGAGCTGGCCTGTTAGATGCTCATGGAAGAGTCTGCTCAATGTACCAGGTATAATGTGTCAAACATTTTGAACTTGAACTAGATCTATTCAAGGATTTTTTTTTTTTTCCTGGCATAGAAGGCTGGAAATCTGACCCTGAAGAATAAGGGTTAATTGAACAACTACCTCAACAACTGACTAATTTTAAGTTGTGATCACCTTCCATCTATTCAAATGTTAGAAGAAATGAATGCATGACCAGCTTGTCTTCTTGACTTGAGAAGGCAATGGTGCATGACTTTCTTGAATGACTACAGCCCCTTTTGAAGAAGGTGGATACACAATGGTGCTAGGGAGTTCCAAGATTCAGACCCAGTGAAGATAAAATAATAACAACGTATTTGCTATTATTTTGAAAGTCCAATTTTCCAACTTCACATTGCATTTTTTTGAGATTCGACAGCAGAAGGATCCAGATGATAATGCACGTGATGAACACGGAAACAGAGCATTCAGTTTCAGGTCAATTTTTCACTTGTGCATTGGCAGTTATTATTTCATTAGGTGTGATAGAGAGAAAACCGTGACAATGAGGCTCCAAATCTGGTTATCCCAACATTATTTCTAAAGAACACGTATTTGCAAAATAAACTTTATAAAGTATTCAGGAATATATTGCTAGTCATTTTCATTTCAGTTCCCAATCAAAATCTTACATGCATTAATTGCTTGGTGCAGTGTATTCTAAAACACAAATATCACTCGAGCATCAATCGAGTGATGAAGTATTCAGTTGGCAATGCTGATGGAGGAACAGTTCTCAAGAGGCTTGCTTGACGTTGGTCATTCTGTGTGATGAACCAGGGAATAGCATTTTCAAGAGCTCCAGAGGAATTCAATAATACAAAGTCCACAGCTACAGGAGACTGTGGCCTCAGTCTCTAACCCTACCATCCCTGAGAATCTATAGGATGCATTGCAGCAAATGTATGTAAGATAAAGAGAGGAGTGTGAGGAAGGATAGGATTAGATTGTAGTAGAGCAGATTTACATTGATCAGCACAATATCCTAAACTGAAGGGCATGTGTACGATGTTTTAAATCAATATTTCTCAAACATCTTTCCAACTTTGAAGAACTAATTATGGGTGACTTTGAGCTAATTGACTAAATTATGAAATACTTCATCAGACATGAAAATTTCAATGCTTTATAATTCAACCCTATATTACATCATTTGTGAATATACAGAAATCCCTTATTTTCTAATAGATTTCTGTTACCATTATGTGATGACTTTTATTTTTACTTCTCTCCATATTCTGTTCATAGTGGTTTATCTTCATTTGATAAACCACAGAGCCCAGGCGGCAGTGAGGTGACAGGCTGAGGGGAAACCCTTTAAAGGTCTTTCATGACCTTGGGACTCAGTGACAGCGGAGGCCTCTTATGGTATCAATATTTGAATGAAAAGATGGTTTCACCATAGATATAAACAACAGACCAGCTCTGAAGGAAAATTCCTGCAGTGAAACTTCCTTCAAATTATAAAGTCACGCTGGTTTATGAAGTGCAAGACAGCAGATATACATATTATTACCCCTAACAGCATCAATGATGACAATTGCAATGAATTTTAAAATGAGCCTTGGGCCATTCAGATTCATTCATACTTTTAATTAAAATTAAAATTAAATTCTTGGACAATAAACCTTTTTTTTCTGAAATTATCTTCTTTTCCCTTCATTTTGAGTTATTTTTGCTTTCCCCTTTCCTTATCCTAAGCTTGCAATACAATACAGAGTTAGGGATTCATCTTCAGTTGCTTGCATGAAATTGACAATACAGAGCACCTGCAATGTTATGTGCTGTTTCTGATTTTGGTCTTACTGACATGGGAGGAACAACACCTGATTTTCCATCTGGACACTTTCCAGCTAAATGGCATTAACATTGACTCTTCTGGTTTCTGCTAACTTGATCTCCTTTCCCCCTCCCTTCCTTTCACCCTGTCAGCTCTCCACTGCCTTCCCTCTCTGTTTACCGAGCCATCCCTCCTTCCTTTGCTTGTTGCTATCCCCTCACTCTCTTCTCCACCTACTATCTTCTGCCTTTGTGACCATGCTTCTTCCCTGTGCCTTCCCCTTTAATCTTTCATTCAAATGTCTGCCAACATTTTTTCATACCTTGATGAAGGGCTCAAGCCCGAAATTTTGGTTGTATATTTTTAACTTTGCTATACAAAGGACACTATTTGACCTGCTGACTTTCTCCAGCCATTATGTGATTTTACGTTTCACTTCTGACATTCTAGTCACTTGCTTAGCATGAAAAATCAGAGCTCAAAAGACACCAACATTTTGAAAGATCAAAATGGAACCAAAAGAAAATAAGGTCCAATATTTCAGGGTATTTCTACAAAACACTTGCTTCTTTAAAATCAGAGAGATAAATAGCATGTAATTAGTTATCCTCACAGAACAAAGTTAACTGAGGTACATTTTGTGTGCAGAATATTAAAATATTTTGTATTTGGGATTTTGCCAAAGAATCAACATTAAAAATGGCTTATTTCAAAATACTAAGAGTTCTCTATTAATAACTATTTTACAGACGCAAGTCAAACTCCCAGATGCTACTTATGCATACAGAATGCTATGGAAAATACCCACAATCAATGAAAAAGCACTTTTGGATTCAAGGTGAAATAAATCATTTTGATGAATATGAGTCAAAATACTGTTATTGAAAGCTGAACCTTTGTTAACTGTGCCACAGTGCACTGTAATTGTATAAATTCTTAAACTTTAAGTAAGTTCTCCTTTTATCAGCATATTCATTTTTCAAGGAGAAACATTTTATCCTGTGTTGATCAAATCCACTATCATTTTGAGAGAGAAAAAAAATGACAAAAAAAAATGTAGTTGGGGGGAAAAAAAATTAACATTAGAAGCAAAATCCATCAATCTGCCTTGCTGGGAAAGAAAGAAAACACTTAAATGGCAGGAATTGCTCATTTTTGCAAAAAAATGATAGATAAAGAATAGAGGGAAATTTTGCCTAGGAGATTCTCATAGCACTGAATGCATTTTTTGCTTTGTCAGGATATTGTACAAGACCTACTAAATTCAACTTATTGGAATTGCATATTGTTATACATGTATATATTTAGGTACATGTATCCCACGGGATTGGGGATAATTTGTTTCTACTCTGCATCATGTGATGTCTAATGAGGCCATTGTAGGATTGGTAGACTCTTGGATTACTGAAGCAATGGTCAATGGGAAAGGCAGACAGGTCAATTGTAAGGTGATCACTCTGAGATGATTATGCAAGGCTTCTGCTTCCTCCCATTCCATTGATTAAAAATTCCCACTGCTGTCCTGAATGCAACTTCTTCACTTGGAATGGATATGCATTTCTCTGGAGAAGCTCAGAGCACATTCTTAAATATTTCTCTCTGTCCAACTGGTCATCCCCTTCCATGTCAAACTAGAAAGAAAAGGGGTATGATTATGTAGCTTGGTCAAGGCAGCTGAGAGAACATTACTAGAGTCTCATCACTGAAGGAGCTGGCCTGAGAGAGGGACTGATATTGGCTCACTTAACTTTCCAGTGAATTTGATGGGATGAGGTGGTAATTTTACCACTGGTTAAGGAGACTGTTAAAAATAGCTCTGGTCTCAAAACACATGAAAAGTCATAGATCACTACCTGGTAGACAGTGATTTTTTTTCCATTTCTGAGGCACTGATCTTCAAATATTTTTCTTTCCTCAATCAACCAAAGGCTACACTGGCAGATTGATGGTGACAGGTGTTGACTGGAAGATGACCTCTGGATTATCTAAGTGCATCATATTTTCCAGGGTCTCATTTGTAAGCCCTTATTGCCAGAGTGTAATGAAGTGCAACAGCAGGTGATTGGTAGAGGGTCATGATCTTGGATGAGTGAAATAACCATGCTCTGAAATCGTACTGGCCACGTCCCCTCCCAGCTTCATCATTATACAACATCGGATGCGAGAATCTGTAAGACCATCAGAAGTAGGAGCATTTGAATCATAAGTGATGTATTTTTCCTCTCAACCTCATTTTAATAACTTATCTGCATAGCCTTTGACACCCCTATTAATCAAGAGCCAACACCCTCCACTTTAAATAAACCAACGATCTCCACAGAATCACAATACTCCCTGGAAGTAGATGAAGATGTCTCATTACACAAGCCCATCTCCAACAAATTTAGCCTGGTGGTGCTGGTTCTGATACTCCTGTATCTGCTTCCTACAGGAGCAGTTGAAAAATGCTGTGTGCGGTGTGGAAGGGGTACTCAATGATTCCACACCCCTTCATCAGTCAATGATCCTAATAGATCATGTTGATGAGGGGGAAGGGAGACTGCAATGATCCTCTCTGCCATTCTTATGGTCCTGTGGATTGACCACCAATTCATTTCTCTGCAGCAACTGCACCACACTATGATGCAGTCAGTCATGATCCTCTTGCTAAGCTACTGTAAAAGGTTGTCATAATGGTGGCCGGTAGCCTTGCCCACTTCAGTCTTTTCTCTTTTGCACCATCCAAATAAGTGAGGAGATTTTGTGTCCATGATAGGTCATGAATTAAGTGAATTCTGAGGAATTTGGTGCACTCCACTCTCCCCTCTACAGAGTTGTTGATGTGTTCTGGAGGGTGGTTGTTCCTAGTCCTCCTGAAGTCCATGGTGATCTCCTTGTCCATGTTCAGACTCTGGTTGTTACTCTTGCATCGTATCTCAAGATTTTCCATGCCTTCTCTGTAAGGCAACTTATTGTTGTTACTGATGAGGCCAACAACTGACGTGTCGTTTGCAAACATGATGACACTGTTGGAGCTGGATCTGGCGATGCGGTCATGGGTCAGTAGAGTGAAGAGGAGGGGAATGAGCTCACAGCCCTGTGGTGCTACAGTACTCAGCATGACTGTGCTCAACATTCTGTTACCAAGCCTTTAACAACTACTGTTTCACCACCGGTCTTCATCTTCTGTCATTCTTCCCCTAATCCAAGGAAAACTGTTTTGAAGTTCCCAATAATCCAAATTCACTTGCACATTAGGAGAAGAAATTCCATTAATAAATAAAGTAGGGATGAAATCTCAACAAGGTTATGCAGAAAATATCCTATATCATAGTAATATTCCTCCTCAAAGTTAACATGATAATTTAACCTCAAACATTGAAAGTTAGGTAGAAGAGATTGTTAATTGTAGTTCTTGGAAAGTTGCAGGGAGCCACTTGAAGAAAAAGATTTATTATATTATCAGCTTAATCATCTTTACAGCACCATTCCAAATGAATTTTAACCAACTGGTCAAGACTTGACCATTTTGAAGTTTATTTAATACTGAAGCCAGGAATTACTTTACATTATTTTGACAATAAATGGTTTGCTCATTATATACATGTTTAATAACCACTTTCAAAAAATAGTCCTTGTGATTGATGAATAGTTTCAGACCCTGAAGGGCAGATCGAAGTGCAGTCAATCACTGATAAATGTTCAGGGTCCTCGCAATGCAACTTTCAAGTACGGACAATCTGTCAGTACCTATTGAAGAAAAAGTAGTCTGTCAATGTGGCTTCAACTGAGAGCATAAGTGGCTTTCTGAATACTGAAAAAATGAGGTATTAATCATTGTTTTACATTACTTTAAATAAGTGTTGCCAAAAGCACGATTTCATTAGATGTGTGGCTGACATGTCAAATGTCTCATATTCATTAGAGCTCATCTCAACTCAGTGAAACCAGTCAGAAGGTATTCAAGCATAAAGCATGAGTTTTTCATGCTCTGCTGGGACCAAGGAAAGCTGCCTCAGGACCTTCGTGATGCCAGCATCATCACCCTATACAAAAACAAAGGCGAGAAATCAGACTGCTCAAACTACAAGGGAATCACCTGCTCTCCATTGCAGGCAAAATCTTCGCTAGGATTCTCCTTAATAGACTAATTCCTAGTGTCGCCGAAAATGTCCTCCCAGAATCATAGTGTGGCTTTCGCGCAAACAGAGGAACTACTGACATGGCTTTGCCCTCAGACAGCTCCAAGAAAAGTGCAGAGCACAAAACAAAGGACTCTACATTACCTTTGTTGACCTCACCAAAGCCTTTGACACCGTGAGCAGGAAAGGGCTTTGGCAAATACTAGAGTGCCTCGGATGCCCACCCCCCCGCCAAGTTCCTCAACATGGTTATCTAACTGCATGAAAACCAACAAGGTCAGGTCAGATACAGCAATGAGCTCTCCGACCCTTCTCCATTGACAACGGCGTGAAGCAAGGCTGCGTCCTCGCACCAACCCTCTTTACTATCTTCTTCAGCATGATGCTGAAACAAGCCATGAAAGACCTCAACAATGAAGACGCTGTTTACATCCGGTACCACACGAATGGCAGTCTCCTCAATCTGAGGCGCCTGCAAGCTCACACCAAGACACAAGAGCAACTTGTCCATGAACTACTCTTTGCAGATGATGCCACTTTAGTTGCCCATTCAGAGCCAGCTCTCCAGTGCATGACGTCCTGTTTTGCGGAAACTGCCAAAATGTTTGGCCTGGAAGTCAGCCTGAAGAAAACTGAGGTCCTCCATCAGCCACCTCCCCACCATGACTACCAGCCCCCCCACATCTCCATCGGGCACACAGAACTCAAAATGGTCAACCAGTTTACCTATCTCGGCTGCACCATTTCATCTGATGCAAGGATCGACAAAGAGATAGACAACAGACTCGCCAAGGCAAATAGTGCCTTTGGAAGACTACACAAAAGAGTCTGGAAAAACAATCACCTGAAGAAACAAACAAAGATCAGCATGTACAGAGCCGTTGTCATACACACGTTCCTGTTCGGCTCCGAATCATGGGTCCTCTCCCGGCATCACCTATGGCTCCAAGAACACTTCCATCAGCGCTGTCTCCGTTCCATCCTCCACATTCATTGGAATGACTTCATCACCAACATCGAAGTACTCGAGCTGGCAGAGTCTGCAAGCATCGAATCCACGCTGCTGAAGACCCAACTGCGCTGGGTGGGTCACGTCTCCAGAATGGAGGACCATCGCCTTCCCAAGATCGTGTTATATGGCGAGCTCTCCACTGGCCACTGAGACAGAGGTGCACCAAAGAAGAGGTACAAGGACTGCTTAAAGAAATCTCTTGGTGCCTGCCACATTGACCACCGCCAGTGGGCTGATATCGCCTCCAACCGTGCATCTTGGCGCCTCACAGTTCGGCGGGCTGCAACCTCCTTTGAAGAAGACTGCAGAGCCCACCTCACTGACAAAAGACAAAGGAGGAAAAACCTAACCCCCAACCCCAACCAACCAATTTTCCCTTGCAACACTGCAACCATGCCTGCCTGTTCCGCTTCGGACATGTCACTCACCAATGAGCCTGCAGCAGATGTGGACATACTTCATCCGTGAAGCCAAGCCAAAGAAATAAGAAAGGACATTGGACATTTGTGGAAAGAACATCTGTCAGTTAAATAAATCCAAATACTCCCCTTAATTTTTAAAATGCTGGCAATGGATACCATACATACATGTCCAGGAAGGGCAGAAATAATATTCTAAAATATAATTCTGGTGTATCAAATGCTCAAAGTGGGGGGGGGGGGAATCCCTGCTCGTTAAACTGGCTTTGCAAGCTACTGAGCTCTATTGCAATTTTGAATAGCCAATAAATTTGAGCACAGCCAGTGACATCATTTTCTCATGAATAAATTGTTTATTGATTTATTGTTTCATTTAAAAGCTACTGGTCATCTCAATTAATCTTTTCTTTACTCTTGTTGAGTCGTTGATCTCACCACTTCAGATTTCTGCAAGCCTGACTACTCATTTAAAACATGCAGGACAGGGGGCTTGATTAGAGCAATAAGCAGAGAAATTAGTATGCCTAATCTGTGATATGTGGTTAGATCAGGGAGAACTTTGTCCACTTGTTACCTCCAGTGAGTTAACTTATTGATTCTAGAGTTTTTAGGAAGACACAAGAATTGTTTCCATCATATCGACTCGCACCTAAATTAGGGCACTTCCAGAATATATGAATCAATGAAGCTTCATAGATTTTACACTTATCAGGTAGTGGATCAATATCTGCATTAAAAACAAGATAATTTGACTTTGGTGTATCCTATTCACCATTTTAAACTGTAATAAACAAATTTATGCACAAAATTAAGATTCATTAATCAAGTTAACAGTGAAACTCCAATCTTGGTCTGAAAATGATCTGTTCAAATCACATTCCCAATCATTCTTAATCCTAGTCATTGAGGCTGTTCTTAAGTCTAATAAGTTATTATAAATAATTGATATTAATCCATGCCAGGAGAACTGCAAATCAAAAAGTAAATTAAGAATTTTTTGCAAGATATTTTTCAAACTTTATCATTGATTCTAAAGATCAAATTAGATTCATGCATTTTCATTGCTGTTTGTTTTTTCTCAAGAAGAGGATATTCTCTTGACTTCAACCCAAGAGAGAATTTTAGCTTTTACCTCATTGATAGCTAGACGAGCAATTTTAATGAAATGGAAGGATGACTCTACCTATTCATGCCCAGTGGTTACATGATGTTATGTCCTGTTTAAGATTGGAGAAAATTAGATACAACATTAAAGATATAGTTTCAATTTGACAAGATGTAGGGCCCATTCATAGATTACTGTCATTATTGGAAGATTTAAGATGTCTAGATGTTTCGGAGACTGACTGTCCGGTGTCTGAAGGTCGCTATTTGATCCATATTACTACAATTTTACAAATTAATCTTGGTCAGAGTGAGGGGTTAAAAAAAAAATTCAAAAAAATCAACTCACACCAAAACATCACTTGCCTCTAGCCTCCTTGTGTTTGACACATTAATTCATAGTTTATGTTCTATGCTTCTGCTAGCAAGAGGGGTTTCACTTTTCCTAAACCACAAATCATCCATTATATGCTCTAATTAATTTAAGGACAGAGATCAAACCACTTTAAAATCCATTGACTTCATTTGCAAAAAAAAGTTACAAGATTTAAGTACTTGCCTTCAAATCAGCCCATGACCTTGCCTATTATTGTAACTTTAACTTTGACACCAAGCATTGACTTAATTTCTGAGAAATATTTTGTTTTTGCTCTGAGTTACCAACTCCCACCTCCATGATGAACATTTTCTTCATCCATTTCCATCCCTTCTCTAAAACTACTTTCTATTCTGCCTATCTCTTTCAGCTTTCTCTTGGAGCCTGCTTTTTCCAGCCTTTCCTTTCCTTTCTCCCTTAGCAGCATTTGCTTGTCATCCTCCAGCAAGCAAGGCAGAAACCACACCTTGATCAAGGAGAGTACAAGCTCAGAAATGCCCATTACAGAAGTTGCAAAATTATAATTGGTAGGAGAAATTTTAGCTAATCAGCACTCAACATTAGTGTCTGGAGAGGCAATGTTTATACTGGCAGTATTAGAGGTCACGGAGACGTGACAAAGCGCGTTGCCATAGGACTGGCCACCAACATGCATTTTAATTATTCTTGCTGTTATTAGCTACCGGCAATACAATTGATTAGCTGACAAGAGGTTTGGATTTTACTGCATTAGAAGCACACAAGTAAATACATACTCTTGCCTTTAGATGTGAAAACTATTCATTGGGATTGCTGTTTCTGATAGGAATTATTTTGAGATTTTTAAATTGCAATGCAAGAACCATGTTAATTATTCAAAAACATTTAGAAGTTAAGGAAAACTTAATCATTTTCCACAACTGTCTTTCTACATATTTCAATTAAAAAAAAACCTCATTAATAAAAAAGAACAAAATTACTTTTGGTTGAAGACTTGCAAATATTAACAAAATTCTAAATAATTTCATCCACGTCCACTAATTAACACAGACTTTCTTTGATTAATGGGAGCACTGTCAGAAAGAACTTGGTTACCTCAAAGGACTGTGGTCTAGATTAGCAGTCATTTTCATAAGCTTCAAATTCCCTTAAATCCAACAACCAAAGTATGTATACCATAAGTTCACAGGTCCTTTGTTCAGAACAAAGTGTTAGACTGAAGATTACTCATCAGTGTCCAGAATCACTCAAAGGTCTTGTGAAAGGTGAAGGAGTTCAATGTAAAATTCATGATCATGAACAGTAAGAAACATAAATAAAGGCAAGAGTAGTCTGCTTAGGCTTCAGAAATATCATGCATGTTTTTTATCCCCACTGAGTGTTACTTTTTTGGCACTAACCTTATCGCCCATGATTTCTGTAAAATCCACCCCCGAAAAATCCCATCAATCTTGAGCAGGAATTTTTCAGCTTAACAGTCTTCCAGTGCAACGGATTCCAAAGATACATTACCTTCCATGTGAAGGAATTCCATCTCATCTATATCTCAACTGGCCAACCCTTTATTCGGAGACTGTGACCCTGCAGTTCTAGACACATCAGCTGCGGCAAACATCAACTCCATGTCTCGCCTCTGAAGCCATTTAGGAATTTACCACTCATTCGAACTTAAGACTGTACCAGCTAGACCTGATTACCTTCAGAAGTCTAGACAAAACAGTCATCCAAGGAATCAATCTGGTCAGCCTTCTTATTTCTATTCTTGATTCAGGTCGAAGGGATGAAGTAGTAATATGGTTCATGGTTGCTTTTATTAGACAACAGATTCGCCAAGGCAAATAGCACCTTTGGAAGACTACACAAAAGAGTCTGGAAAAACAACCAACTCAAAAACCTCACAAAGATTAGTGTATACAGAGCTGTTGTCATACCCACACTCCTGTTCGGCTCTGAATCATGGGTCCTCTACCAGCATCACCTACGGCTCCTAGAACGCTTCCACCAGCGTTGTCTCCGCTCCATCCTCAACATTCATTGGAACGACTTCATCACCAACATCGAGATGGCAGAGGCCGACAGCATTGAATCCACGCTGCTGAAGATCCAACTGCGCTGGGTAGGTCACGTCTCCAGAATGGAGGACCATCGCCTTCCCAAGATCGTGTTCTATGGCGAGCTCTCCACTGGCCACTGAGACAGAGGTGCACCAAAGAAGAGGTACAAGGACGCCTAAATAAATCTCTTGGTGCCTGCCACATTGACCACCGCCAGTGGGCTGATATCGCCTCAAACCGTGCATCTTGGCGCCTCACAATTCGGCGGGCAGCCACCTCCTTTGAAGAAGACCGCAGAGCCCACCTCACTGACAAAAGGCAAAGGAGGAAAAACCCAACCCCCAACCCCAACCCACCAATTTTCCCTTGCAACCGCTGCAACCGTGTCTGCCTGTCCCGCATCGGACTTGTCAGCCACAAACGAGCCTGCAGCTGACGTGGACATTACCCCTCCATAAATCTTCGTCCGCAAAGCCAAGCCAAAGAAAAGAAGAAATAATGCATAAAATTGTAATATAAATGCTATACTTATTGTCTGCCATAAGGCAAAGAAAGATTCACCATGAGCCATGTCCAGTGCCCCTAACAATAAGAGAAAGTGAACCAGACATGAAAACCTTGAGAAATACTAAGTGTCTGTGGGTTCGCTATCAATGCTCCTGTAGCCTCTGCAGCCTCACAGACTTAAGTTCAAATCATTGACTGTCTGAGTTGCAAGTCAAACATTCTGATAAAACCAGGAAGCCTTCATTGCCAAAGCTCTTCAGGAGCCCTTCTTGCCCTTAACAATATCTGAATCCTGGTTGCAATATCTGATTTCCATGAGTCGGTCTCCAGCAGCCTATAGCATGTGAGTCCTTTGACCATGTCGCGAGGATCCTGCAGCATGTACAAGTTCTTTGATCTCAAGTCACCAATTGTCTGCAGTCTGTGTGGGACATTCATGATCACCTTCCCTGTAGAATCATCTCCAAAGCTTCTCCTTCTCAACGGGGTCGTGTTCTCCCTATTTCTGCTCCTCTGCTCTCCAGAGGCTGTAACTATTCATCGTACACGGCCCAGCCCAGATGATGACCTCCTGGGAACAGACCTTCTGTAACAGGTTGTTTAAAGCCTGTATGAAGATGTTGGCATCCAGACTGGGCAGTAAGATCCTTCAGAGCAACACTGTGTCTCACCCTCTGCTTTGCCAGTTCTGGCAGTGCCTTTATTTTCTATAGGTTAGTCTAAACTAAATGGGCCTGTTTCTGTGCTGTCATGCTTTATGGTTTGGTGTGTTCCTAGTTGGCTTCTGTATAAAAGAAGTATAGATTAATTGACTCTCATTTCAATCCACAAGGTCTGTTCCAACCATCAAGTGCACATTTAAACTAATCCTATATTAACCCTATTTTGTTTCCTTATTTTCCCATGAGTAAACCCCTACCCTCACTCCCACCTAATTCTATCACTCAGCAGTACAACAAGGGACAATTGACAGTCGCTATATGACCCAGCAACAACATTAAATTAATTTGGAAAATAAAATCTATTAATCATTTTGGATAAGCCAAAATTTTTAGAACAACACAGCAGCATAATTATCAGAGATGCCTCCTCACAGTTCCAGTCTCAATCCTGACTTCTGCTCCTGACTGTGGAAGCTTGAACCTGCTCTTATAATCCTGTGAGTTTCCTCTGTGTACTTGGGTTTGGATAGAAACCCATGCATTCACAGGGAGAATGTTCAAACTCTATGCCAATAGCACTTTGAGTTAGGATTGTACCCAGGGCACTGGAGCTGTGAGGCAACAGCTCTATTAACTGTGCACTTGTGACGTGCTTCTAAAAAACCTCTCCCAAATGATTTTAGTTGGTATTCAAATTAATTTCAATCCTACTCTTTTGATGTACGATTTCTGGAGTCTCCATCAGTCTTTAATAAGGAGGAGGGAAAAACAAAGCTAGATTTTTCATTTGTATGTGGAAGACAGCTATAAGAGGTGCACTTTAGCTCTAGGTAATGATCCTGAAATGGAATCCGTTCTTGCAGCATGAATGTGGATGATTAGCCCAATAAATTAGCTCAGGAGGACCAGGAATGATTACTATTCACTACACTTCAACAACTCTGAAGTAGAGAGTGGAAAACACCATTCCTTGAAGTTCATTTAAATAGATCACCTCACTTTTCAGAAAGGTGCTATAGTGATTGCACTTCCTGAGAAGAAATGAAGAGGGCAAGGTTAATGGCTACCATTAGGTCAACCTTCTATAGGAGTTCTATTGAGAGTGTCCTGGCCTGCTGCATCACAGTGGGATATGGTTGCTGGAGAGAAATGAATCAGAGGTCAAGCCACAGGACCATAAGAGTAGCAGAGACGATTACTGGAGTCTCCCTCTCCCCAATCGACATGATCTACCAGGATTGTTGTTTGAAGAGGTTGTGCAAAATAATTGAGGACCCCTTCTGACCTCCACACAGCATTTTTCAGCTCTCCCATTATGGAAGAGATACAGGAGTATCAGAGCCAGTACAGAGAGGAACAGGGAGCTAGGCTGAGGAACAATTTCTTCCCACGGGCAGTGAGAATGCTGAATGACCAAAAATGCTGCTCCCACTAACCCTCTGAGACTCTCATTTGTAGAAAACTCTATTTATTTATAGATGAAATATTTTTCCTGCCTATATATTGTTGGTCCATATGTACACTGTCTGATTGTGCGTCTGCGCGTTTGGCACCAAGGACCAGGGAATGTTGCTTTGTCAGGTTGTACTTGAGCCATTAGAAGACCATAAATGACTTGGAAAGTTGGATCCATTGTGTCAAAATTTTTCTCATGTAAAAAATGACTGTAAGGATCAGGCTTTGAAGCATGACACAGCTAGAACAGTTTTATCGACTTGTCTGCATAATAAAAGACTGATGGACAATGCACTGAAGGTGCAAGAATGAAAATGGCAAGAAAATTCTGTCATTAATATTTGGATTATAATTTTAATTTGTAACAAGAGTTATGATAAGAGCAGCATTTGTGAAAATGAGTGGTTGAGCTCCATAAACTTTATTAAAACAACTTTACTCTAAGAACGTGTCAGGATTTCTATTGGCTAACTTCCAGCCTTGACATGGCCCCCCTAACTTTTAATTTTTCATATAATAAGACCAAAGAGATAATGAGAGAAGAAAGCTGATACTTTGTTCACTTTGCTGAAATTTACCAAGGTCTTGTTTTCTTCTTTGTTTTGACCTGGCCACAATCTCTTGAAGAAGATTGTCTGGTTTGCCATTGTACACTATGCTCTGTTAGTCTATTAATTTGTTGCTTCTTTATCAGTCATTTCATAGTTAAGGTTTCAATAGATTCAACTTTACTGTCACAATGAGAAGTATTTGTTTTGTGAGAACCCAAGTCAGTCAACATACAGAGCTGCAAAGTAGAAGACAAAATCACGTGTAGCGTAACAATGAGAAGATCGATTATGACAGAGCAAGGGTAACGTAGGAACACTATTGGGAGGTTAATTTGTGACCCCAATGGCTGCAGGGTAGAAGGTGTCTTTGAAGAGAATATCTCACTATTCCCTCCCGACTTTCAAATGCACTTCTATTGCTGAATCCCACACTAATAATATCAAGGCAATTACCACTGACAAAAATAAAATTGGAGTCGTCATATACAAAGGGTGGCTCAGAACCATGCAGTGAGTAACTCACCTCCTCACTCCTTAAACTCTGTTTACCGGCTACAAATTAGGAGTCCTGTGTTTGAGCCCAGAGGACCCCAAAACCAAGAAGCAATAGATATTCACCAAGACAAATGGTTATTTAAACAAAACTTGATTTTAATTATCTTTAAACATGAAAACAGATTCACACTTTAACTTATCACTATTAACTTACGATACCTAACTTAACCCCCTTTTAATTCTAAGCGCACATGCATGTAATGTGTGTGTAAATTCAGAAAAGTTCTTTGGTTCACAGTCCAATCTCACTTCTCATTCCTCCAAGTTGACTGGTCACAGGCAATTCTTATACTGTGCACAGAATTTAACATTTATAAAGTTCACTGGTCTTTGGTGCTCGAAAGGTAAATGGTTACCACTCAGGAAGGTTCTTGTTGGTTTTCAGAGAGAGATGTGTTGTTTCAGGACATCCACAACTGAGGTACTTCTATCAGTCACCTCAGCATCTTGCTGACAAACCTGCCCCATCAGTGTTCTCCAGATAATAACCTCTTTCTTTCAGGTCACCACAGAGTTCCTTTCTGTTTCACTTATTCCAAGTGAAACATTAGACAGCCAGTCCTCTTCTCTTGCATTAACCACAAGGGCTTCAACCAGGCTGTCTTCCAAAAGCTTGCCAGCTTGTCCTGTTTCATTCCCAGCAACTTCTGCTGGCTGACCCTGTCAAGTGATCTTTCTCTCTCTCTCTCTCTCTCTCTCTCTCTCTCTCTCACACAACCACACACACACACACACACACACACACACACACACACACACACACACACACACACACACACACACACACACACACACACACACACATAGAGAAAGCCTCTGAATCTCTCTGCTTGCATAACCACATGACCCTTTTACAATAGCAAAACTCTCCTGTGGACAATAGCGGCTCCAGCCTGCTTTTTCATCTGTTGCCTTGATAAACAATAATCCATTAATGACATATTTTGAGCACTCTTCAAAGCTCTTGCAAAAGGTTGTGTGAAGCCACCATGTCTAGCTTTTCAAATAAGACCTGTTCTAAAGTGTTTGCATCTAACAAACCTTTCCCAATATATCTCCCCAAAACATTTCTATATACACTCTCACACATCCAGCACATTATATTTTGCTTCAGATTCCAGCATTTCAAGTCAATGGAAAGGATACTTAAGAATAGGATCCATGAGCATTTGGAGAAGTACAGTCTACTCAAGGAAAGTCAGCATAGCTTTGTGAAGGGAAGGTCGTGCATCATAAGTCTAATTGAGTTTTTGAAAGATAGCAAAATAAATTGATAAGAGTGGGGTGGTAAATGCGGTCTACATGGATTTTAGCAAACCATTTGACAAGGTCCTCCGCAGAGAGACTCATTCAGAAAACCATGAGGCTCTGATTCAGTGGAACCTTGGCTGTGTGGATTAAAAAAATAATTGGCTTGTAGGAAGAAAGCATAGAGTAGTAGAGGAAGGAAAGTATTCTGCCTGGAAGTCAGTGACTAGTGGAGTGTTGCAAGGATCTGTTCTTGGAACCCTGCTCTCTGTGAGTTTTTTTAATTATAAATGACCTGGATGAAGAGATGGAAGAATGGGCCAGTAAGTATGCGGATGACATGAAGAGTGGAAGTGTTTTTGATATAGCTGAAGGTTGTCAAAGGTTGCAGGAGAATATAAACAGGATGCAGAGTTGGGCAGATAAGTTGCAGATGGATTTCAATCCGGATAAGTGTGAGGTGATGCATTTTGGAAGGACAAATCAGAAGTCTGAATACAGGGTTAATGGTTGGTTACTTAAGATTGCAGATAAACAGAGGGACCTTGAGGTTCAAATCGGTGCAAAACATGCAGAAACACAACCAGACATAGCGCACATATAGACAAACAATACATATGTAGGACAAGTATTTCATCGATACAAATAAATAAATATTGTTTTGTACATCTGCAATGCCCTATGTCTTCAGAGCTATGGGTAAACTCGCACCTCAGGGACTGCAGTAGTTCATGAAAACTGCTCACGACCACTTTCTCAAGGGTAACGAGGCATAGCCAATTAAATATTGTCTCAGCCTGTGAAGCCCAAATCTCCTAAATGAATAATAAAAATAATGATACCCTCTTGTAAAGATTGAACTGAAACAAAAAAATTGATGAACCAGTCAGATTCTGTGGAATGTCTAAGCTATTAATTTTTACAAATACTTTCTGTTCAGATCTTCAGAATCTGATGTTTTTTTTTAAATTAACATATCATTTTCTCTAATAATTGCTTGCCCTGTTCACTCTTTCCCTCCTTCTTCCCTCTCCCCCCAACCTTCTGCACATTGGCCTAATACTGTAATGCCAGCTGAAATCAGAATTTGGCGTGCAGAGAATGCAAGCAGAGAGAAGCATTTGCTCTCTACATTTCTCTGGAATTTGCTCAGAAAACCTTGGCAAGTTCAATGTGCCCATTGTTATTAGTTCATAAATACCCAGTAATTTGGGAAAAGCAAGATAAAGGACATGAACTGTGAATCACCACAAATTGTCATTTGCTTAGCTAACCAAAGCATTTAATCAGCCCACCTGATTAAACCTAGTAGGTTTTTTTTGGATTTTTAACTCAAACCTGATTTTAAAATCATCTCACAAATTTATAGTTGCTATTTCAAGGTGTAAATATCTGGTCTTTTGCTGATTTATAGTTCTGTCATTCGACTTAAACTTGAATGAACAGAAATTGAGCAATTCAAACTCTGGAATGCAACAAAACTACATTAAAACCTGCCTTTAAATTACAACCTTTTTCTCCTCATCCAACTTCCTTTCCCCCTCTCCCCAATTCCCCATATTTATCAGTCTGTCTCACTATTTTTATGCCTCTATTCTTAACAGGCTTGGAAAATTACACCTTGGTCTTACAGTCTCCTCTATCAGTTTGCACTTCGATCAAAATATGGTGCAAATATAACTGGAGCTGAAGAACGAGGAAGAATGAAAAATTAATCACAGCAAGATGCTGTGCTGAGAAATTTCTGGGACACCATTTGGGAAGGTAAAATGATTCCAACTTTGTGTAACTTTTACTTTTGAATCCGAGGATGAAAGATTATTCCAGGACTACCTGGTGAGGAACTTGTTGAACCTGGATGCCAAGGCTACAGAGCACATAGACAGTTTAAGAACCTCTTTCCTCATTAAGAGGTTGGAATCTATGATAAAGCTCTATAAATTGTTTGCTTAAGGGCTATATATCTTATACATGACGTGAAGGTAATTTCACCCATTCCTTTCATCCTATTCCAATCTTTCTTGATTCCCTTTTTCCCTGAAACCTATTCCCTCTGACATATGCTAATCGACTCACCTTTTAAATGAATAATAATGGTGGACTAATTAGAATAGCCTGATCTGTATTAAAAATGTTCAACAAAATGTTCAACAGTATCTTTAACTTCCTATTATGAATAAAATATATTTGAAATATTACAAAAATAAATCCCAGAGACATCACAAAACAACTGAGAGTGTGCTGCATAGTAGGAGAAGGAGAATTTCAGTGCTGTATTAAATTGAGGTCCAACCTAATTTCTAGGATGGCTCAAAATATTACCAGGCAAGATCATGTTCAACTGTGCTTGCCGTAACAGTGCACGTAGTTGGTAATGTAGCCATCTGCCAATTGGAAGAGCCTGTAAGGAGCATCCAACATTCAAGATGATGCATCCCAAGGTCATGCCTTCAGCAATTTTCTGATGTACCATAACATTGCATGCTGCCAAAAGTCAGCTCCACATTTTGGAGGAAAGGCTTTAAAAATACTGGAAATTGAAATAAATAATTTAAAAATTGATTTAAACAAATTGTAATCACAATCATTTGCTTGTCAAAAATATAGTACAGAATTAAATTATAAAAAAAAGTTGAAATTACCTTGATAATGCAATGATTCTATCAAAATGAATGGGACCTCTCAAGATTCACAAATAATAGTCACTGCAAAGCTGAGCAGCTAGGAACGGAGTAAGATGCAGAATGCCTCTGAAATAATTGCCAAATCCAGGAACAGTCTGAGAAGTGAGCAGATGTGGAATTTTGAATTGTGCTCCCTGTGGAGCCATTGATTTTGTACTAGTCCAAACTGTCCCAAAACTCTCCGCTTTTCATTTAATTTCTCCTAGTTGTGAACATGATGGGCTGAATGAGGCATTCCCTATTTCTATGAAAATGTGCGCTTGGTGAGAGGAGACAGAGGATAGTGGTGGATGGTGATTTTCTGATTGGAAGTCTGAAACAAGTGGTGTGCCACAAGCATCAGAGAAGGGACTTCTGTTGTCTGGAATGTGTACAATTTATGACTTGGATGACGATGTATGTGCACTGGTTAGTAAATTTGCAGGTGACACAAAAATTGGTGGAATTTTTGATAATGAACAACGTTGTTTGGGGATGCAGTGAGACTTAAATCAGCTGGGTGGAATTGGCCAGACAAGTGTGAGGTGATAAACTTTGGGAAATCAAATTCTGGGAGAACATTTTGAGTAGGGTTCTTCAAAAAGTTGCTATACAGAGAACTTGGGGTGCAAATCTGGCGGATAGCATAGTGAAGAAGACATTTAGTATGCTTCCCTTAATGGGCTAAGACATTGCATATAAAATTTGGGTTGTCAGATTGCAGCTGTATAAAATGTTGTTTGACTCAACATGGATTATAATTGTGCACAGATCTAGTTATCACATATGGGAAGGTGAAGACAGCAACAGAACAAATGCAGAAAAAAATGACTGACATATTCTATGGATTGAACAACGATAGTTATATAGGACTAATAGGTAGGATGGGTTTTATTCTCATTTCAACGAAGGAAGCTGAGGAGGTTCATAACATCTGATAAAACTATCAGGGGCATTAATAGGATAGACAGTAGGAGCCTTTTATTGAGGGGCAATGAGTATTAATCTAGAGGACATTCTTAAGGTGAGAGAGGCAAAATTTATAAGAGATCTGAGAGGTAAGTTTGGAATAAACTGCCTGAGCAAATGCAATTAAAATGGTTAAATGTATTTTCTGGACATACAGCATGATAACAGGCCCATGGGCCCATGCCCCTGTTTACACCCAATTGACCTACATCAGGGAAACAAAGAAAATAGGTCCAGGAATAGGACATTTGGCCCTTCAAGCCTACACCGCCATTCATTTTGATCATGGATGATCATCTATTCAGTAGCCAGTACCTGGCTTCTCCCCATACCCCTGATTCGCTTAGCCATAAGGGCCAAATCTAACTCTCTCTTAAATATAGATAAGGAACCAGTTTCAACTACTTCCTGTAGCAAATAAGTCTACAGATTCACCACTCTCTGATAGGGAAAAAAAAAACATTTTTTATCATCTCCATCCTTAAACTGAGACCCCTGGTTCTGGTCTATCCCAACATCAGGAACAACCTTCCTGCATCTAGCCTGTCCAATCCCTTAAGAATTTTATACATTTCTAAAGATCCCCCCTCAATCTTCTAAATTCCATCATGTATAAGCGTAGTCGATCCAGCTTTTCCTCATATGCAAGTCTTGCCATCCCTTGTATCAATCTAGTGAACCTTCTTTGAACTCCCTCTATGGAAATGATGTTTTTCCTCAGACAAGGAGACCAACTCTAGGGTGTGGTCTCACCAAGGCCCTGTACAACTTCAGTAGAACCTCTGCTGCTGTAATCCTCTTGCTATAAATGCCAACATACCATTCGCTTTCCACACTGACTGCTGTACTGTCAATGACTGGTGCACAGCGACATCCAGATCTCGGGCATCTCTCATTTTCCTGAACAGACACCTTTTTGGTAATAATCTTCTCTCCTGTTTTTGTCTCCAAAGTGGATAACCTCACATTTATTCACATTGTATTGCATCTACCATGCAATGGACCACTCACTTAACTTGACCAAGTCACCCTGCATCCTCTTAGCATCCTCTATACAGCTAACCCTGCCACCCAGCTTCATGTTGTCTGCAAAATTGGAGATGCTGCTTTCTATTCCCTAATCTAAATCATTGATGTATATTGTAAATAACTGTGGTCCCAGCTCTGAGCCTTGCGTTACCCTATTAGTCACTGCCTGCCATTCTGAAAAGAATCCATTTATTCCTGTCTGTCAACCAATTATATATCCACCTCAATACCATATCTCCTATACTGTGCGCTTTAAATTTGTACGCTAAACTCCAGCGCGAGACCTTATCAAAAGCCTTCTGAAAGTCCAGATATACCACATTCACTGGATCTCCCTTATCCACTTTACTAGTTACGTCCTCAAAACATTCATCAGACATGATTTTACCTTCACAAAACCATACTGACTCTGTTCGATGATATCAGTACTTTCCAAATGTGCTGCAATTGCATCTTTAATAAATGACTCCAGCATTTTCCCCACTACCCATGTCAGGCTAACTGGTCTATAATTTCCCATTTTCTTTCTCTCTCTCCCTCTTTTAAAATGTGGGGTTATGTTTTCCACTCTCCAATCCAGAATCGAAAGAATTTTGAAAAATTATCACTAATGCATCCATTATTTCTTGGGCTACTTCCTAAAGCAATTTGGTATGTAGAAGGTCTGGCCCTGGTGTGGAGGGGTTGGGGAGTTATCTGCCTATAATCCCTTCAATTTACCTAATACAACCTCTTGACTTACATTTATTTCCTTCAGTCCTTCCCTCAGATTAAATCCTTTGTCCCCTATTATTTCCTGAAGATTATTTGTTTTCCTTAGTGAAGACAGAACCAAAGTAGGTATTCAATTGGTTTGCCATGTTCATGTTCCCCACGATCAATTCACCTGTTTCTGACTGGAATGGACCCACATTTGTCTTTACTAATCTCTTTCTCTTTACATATCTCTAAAAAGCTTTTACAGTCATTTTTTTATGTTCCCTATCAGTTTGCTCTCATAATCACTTTTAACTTTCTTAATTAATCCCTTTGTCCTCCTCGTTTGAACTCTGAATTTCTGCCAGTCCTCAGGAATTTTTTTTTTTCTGGTGAGTTTACATGCTGCTTCTTTGGATTTGATCCTGATTTCCCTTGTTAGCCATGGATGCACTGCCTTCCTTGTTTATTTTTTTCCCCAAGTTTGGATGTACAATTGTTGTATTTCAACCTAGCTATCTATAAATGATTGCCACTGCATTTCCACTGTTAGTCCCTTAAGTAACATTTGCTAATCTCTCTCAGCCAATTCACATCTCATACCATCAAAGTTACCCTTCTTGAAGTTCAGAACTTTTGTATCTGAATTAACTCTGTCACTCTCCATCTTAATGAAAAATTCCACCATATTGTGGTCACTCTTGCCCAAGGGCTTTGTGTAACAAGATTGCTAACTAACCCTTCTTCATTACTCAATACCCAATCTAGAATGGTTTGTTGCCTCGTTGGTTCCTTGACATGCTGGTTTAGAAAATAATCCCGCATACATTCTAAGAAATACTCTTCCTCATTATCCTTTCCAATTTGGTTCACCCAATTTACATGTAGATTAAAGTCACCCATTATAACTGCTGTACCTTTGTTGCACACATTTCCCATTTCCTGTTTAATGCCATCCCTAACCTCACTGCTACTGTTAGGTGCCCCATTACACAACTCCATCTAGTGTCTTCTGCCCCTTAGTCTTCAACTCTACCCAAATCGATTCCACACCTTCCAAGCTAATGTCCTTACCTTCTATTGTGTTTATCTCCTCTCTAACCAACAATGCTACCCCACCTCCTTTTCCTTTCAGTTTATCCCTCCTGAATATTTAATATCCCTGGATGTTGAGCTCCCAGCCTGAAGGGTGGAAGGAAACCAGAGCACCTGGAGGAAACCCATGCAGACATAGGGAGAATGTTCAATCTCCTTCCAGATAGAGCCAGATTAGTACCCTGTAATAGTGTTGTGTTAACCGCTACACTAACACCTATGCTAATCATGCCAGCCCTGCAAGTATGGGCTTATTGCAGGCACATGGGGTTAGTGTAGATTAGCATCATAGTCAGTATGGGTGATTTGTCAAGATGTCCCCTTATAACCATATAACCATTTACGGAGCGGAAACAGGCCATGTTGGCCTTTCGAGTCCACACCGGTTCACTGATTTTGTGCGTCCTCTTCAGGCAATGGTTATTTAAGATTCTTGCACCAGTGGAAGCACTCTGCTATAGAGATCTTGAATATTGCATAGAGATCTTGAATATTTCAATAAGATCACTCCTCATTCCAATAAATATTATCAAAGTCTCTCATAATTGTAAAGTGTTTTATTTGGTGACATCTCAACCATCGTATCTCAAGAGAAAAGATGATCAATCCATTCCATCTATTTCCAGATTAAGGGTTTTTGGCTGGGACATCTATTGTCTGACCTGCTGAGTACCTCCTGCACTTTCTGTATCACTCCATTATTCCAGCATATGCAGACTTGTTTACCCCAGTCTATTCATCTTATTTGTATGTCCACACATGTCTGGTTTCACCCCTGCAACTCTTACCTGCAAGTATCGATGTTCCTTTTACAACAAGAATTATATGCAATACTCAAAGTTCTCTTTATACAGGAGAACATAATTCAGTCCAACTTATTTTAAATGTTATCCCTCAGGAAAGATACCTTATCACTTTGTTGGATTTTGCAAAGATTAGGTGCAACATTTTGTAATAAGTGTAATTATACTGCAAAATTGCTTTATTTCCCTCTCATCTGGATCACACTTCTAGTGCATCATCTCACAATTACCTACTGGTATGTTAAACTTCAAATACTTTAGATATCCAATTGTAACCTATTGTAATGTTTTTGATTCAGAGAGGCTCCGATAGCTCAATGGTTAGAACACTGGCCTTGTAAATCAGGGGTCAGAAGTTTGTTCTTCGCTGGAGCCTCCTTTCTGTGAGGGGCACTGGACAAAGTGGTGTCTCTCTGCCTTCCTTACAGTAGGAAAACTTTTAAAGAATTTTATATATGGTACATCCTAAATGTAGTAATATATGACAATGATTGAACATTTACATGAGAGCTAAAAAAATTACATTCTTGTTCAGAGAGGAGTAAAGATATAAAACCAATAATTGCAGTCTAGTTGGTTTAATTCTAATAATGGGAAAAATCCTAACAATTAAAGCAATAATCAAAGCGAATTAGACTTGGATAAGAAAAGATTGCTTGGATAAAGCATGTTGTGTTACAAACAATACTCATCGAACTAGATAGGGGATTTTGATGAAATAACAGAGGGTTGATGAAGGTAATGTAGTTAACATATATACTGAAAATCTCCAATAATCCGTCATGCTTATTCATAGTAATACCCCAATACTCTAAGCAATTACTATGTACATTCCTGTCAAAGTTTATCTCAGGCAAAAGTCAACCCCTTATATCTCACGTAAAGGTTGATTCTAATTTTTCATAATTAACAGATCAAGAGTTGCAAGTACCTGTACATAAATGTTACAATGAGGATTTTTTTCTGTGTTACTATGTATTTTGGCGTACAATTCATACAAACATTAGGTTACAGATTCCTTGAGATCATTATTGACTGGCCTTAATCCAGCTCTGATGAAAACAAAGAAAATGTGTTCAGTTGAGATACCGTTGTTGTTCGGGTAGAGAGCGATGTTGTGCTTCCATGAAGTACTGTATTTCTTTACAATTTTGGTATTGCCAGTAAAGACTTAAGATGCATTCAATTATGGGAATTGAAAATGTAGCCCTGATATACCAGGTACTATATAACACACCAGTTAGAGGGTGACTTTTAACCATGCCTATGAAATTATGGTTAAAGGTTTTGTGACGCAGTACAGTTGTGGCGTTGTGCACAGTATTGTGGTCTGGTCTAGTCATAATATACTGTAATTGTGAGTTTAAACAGACTTCACAAACCTAGTCTGTTGGGTGTGATGCATACAAATAAAAGAGCAAGTGTAGGAAAATAGTCGTAAGAGCTCCACGCCTTATTTATGGTTTTTGTAACTTGGTAGGATGTGTGTTTTGATGCACAGACTCTGTATTGTTACTTTAGTTCAATGTGCTTTTGTTCTTTGTTTAGTGATCATTTGTTATTCTACTACTGATACGGTATTTTGGATTCTAGTGTAAAATTCAGCCCCACAAAAGAAGTATCCAAGTAATTGTCAATCCCAAAAATTCAAATCTAGAAAATTAAACTTCCACACAACTAGTTACGGTCAGTGACATGGCCAAATTTCCTCATAACTATCTATGTTGAACTTCACGCACTTGAGATATTGGATCATAATCCAAGAAGTGGTACAATGGTAGGGCTAGTCTGTTGCAGCTAACAGAGCAGAGTTCGACCCCGTCCTGCGGTGACAGCACATTCTCCCTGTAACCACGTGGGTGCTTCTGTTTTAAGTATGCTGGAGGAGGTCAGCACATTTTTTTCCAGCATCCATAAAAAGCAAAGATATATTGCTGATGTTTTGAGCCTGAGCTCTCATTAAGGAATAAGCAGACTAAACTGCAGTCATTCTGTGACCAAGGGACTAATGAATATGATGTAGCGATGACATGAAGATCTGCAGTATGCTATCTAAATTCATGGACAGAAACTGAGATTTGCAGGTTTGGTAGTTCCTGTGTGAATGACCACTGCTGGGATGTCAAAAGACGCTTCCTAATGGTAAAATCCCACAAAGTCTATGTGTATATATAAAAAAAAACACCAAATGGGGGATTTCGATAGAAAAGTAAGACAACTGTCATTTAAAGAGGAGATGGAACCTGATAATGGGGGAGTTACCTAACATTAGATGATTGATGGTCCTGCCATTAGGTTTAAGGTTGTTCAAGAGGCATATGACGTGTTGTTCCTCATGTTAATCCAATGGTTCTCAACCTTTTTGTACTCACATATCACTTTAAGTAATCCCTACCTCATATGTGCTCTGTGATTGGTAAGTGGAATGCGAGTGGGAAGGGAAAGTTGAGAACCACTGCTCTAGACCCAATTGTTACGGAAATATTTTGCTTGAGACAAATTGTCTCCTTTGGAGTTATGAAGCTGTACACATAACAAGTCAATTAAGTACAATTATAACAGTGGTTTTGAAACTTTTTCTCTCCACCCACATACCAGCTTAAGCAATCCCTTACTAATCAGAGCACCTATGGCACAGGGATTACTTAAAGTGGTATGTGAATGGGAAGAAAAATGTTTAGAACCACTGTATTAATGTTTAGCCTCACCCTGGGAATAGATGAGCCTGAGGAAACACTCTCTAGCTCTTTTTTGATATTTAATTGAGACTTTTATGAAAACAGGAAATTGCTTTAATGCTATGTTTGAGTGTGAATTAAATAACATATTGGAGTAAGTGGTTTGTCTCACTGATCATAGCAACTACTAACCCATTTCCTGATACCTGAATTTGTGGACCCATCTGAAGTGGAATATCAGCACCTTGCATTCCTGGCATCAATTAAAGACAGTTCATAAAGAGGAGATGCACTCTGACTGCAAGCAACTGCCAGCTAACAACATCAGCTTCAGCAGGTCACAGGAAGACTTTTGTGTCCCTTTAGCAGAGTGTCAGAAGTCAGTCAACTATCTTCCAGTGAAGGCATCATGATTGTCTAACACAAACTTGATATTTGTACACCTTTCATTCAACTCTGTGCGACTTTGAATTAATTATTGTACCTGACCTTAGGATCCATCTTTCCCTTGACATTCAAAAACTCACTAAAGAATTAATTGCTCCACCTTTCACAGTTCCTGGTGCATACACTGCTTTTCTTACTCTTGCTGTGGTAAGGTGAAGGGCCAGGAGCTCCCACAACATCATTTAATGCCTGAGAGTTGGGCAGCATTAAAACAGGCCTCTTGGATTGAAGAGCATTCAACACCCATTTTTATGAATTTATTTTATTCTTTCCATCAACTTCCCTTAGATTCAACCACTCAATAACAGACTTAGGACAAGGTAACGTGGCCAACTTACCAAGAAACCTGCACAAACTGAGTACGTGAATAAAGCCCACAATGAGCACACCAAAACCACTCACTGAGAAGCCTGAAGGTAGGATTGAACCTGATTCACTGGAGCTGATGGGCAATAGTTCTAATGTTACTGCCACCGTGTCAACAGGATCTGATTTAGAAACTCATTTGTTCCTTGCTGGCATGCTGCCTGATGGAAAGGATTGCCTTTCGCTGAGAAACTCTGAAATTGTACATTCTTTCAAGGAGCGGCAGTCAGAGGGTAAGTCAACAGAGAATGAAATCCACTGCTAGTTTGTTGAGGTGATTGGCATTTATTGCAGGGCAGGCCATCAATGTTAGAGAGCGATTGTGAATATTTTGAGATGATTACAGTGGGAACACAAAAATGTTGGAGGAATTCTTAAGGTCACGCAGCATTCATAGGAGATAAAGATAAATCGCCAACATTTATATAACATAAAATAAGCCTGAAATGTTGGGGATATATCGTTACCTCCTATGGACCCTGCATAAACTGCTGAGTTCCTGCAACATTTTTGTGTTTTTACTACAATCACAGAGTCTGCAGACTTTCGGGTTTCACTCCATGTTTACAATGAGATTGCAACTATTCTAAAGTGAGAGAAACACTTTGTTCAATTGATTATGGAGTCTGCACAAAAAATGTGGACATTGGGATGATCACATAGAGGGTTGATGTAATGTTGTGGATGCCTGGAGGTATCATCGAGCACGGGGGAGATTGTAGTTATTGAGGAGCATTGCAATGGTCAGAGTGGAGAACAGCTTGTGGAATGCTGAAAGAGATCATTGAGGCCATTGATGGGCCTGACACATGAAGATTTTGTAAGGAGGTGGCACATTGTGGAGAAATCACTGCAGAGTAGAGGTGGTGATAGGGGAAGGTGGAAACTGTGCAGAGTGAAGCAGGTTTAGATGGAATGCTTGGGTGCTGCAGTGAAATACCCCTGCTCTACCTGGACCATAAACGGTTCTGGGGACGCTTCTTTGAGTCATCCCAGCCTTCGTCACAAGCCAACTTACAGGTTTCCTCAACCTTGGAAAACCAGTCTACACACACCTTCAAAAACCTGAGATTGAAATCTGGTTTGTATTATTTAAATTAAATTTAAATGTAGACATAAAGCAAGGTAACAGGCCCTTTCAGCCCATGAACCCATGCTGCCCAAATGCACCCAATTAACCTACATTCTCCAGTAAGTTGAATGGTGGGGAGAAATCTGAACACCTACAGGGAGAATGTAAAAACTTCTTACAGACAGCGCTGGATTCGTACCCCGGTCCTGTTTGCTGCCGCTGTAACAGCATTGTGTTAACTCTGCCGCCTTCATCAGTCTGGGCAATTGTAGAACCTGTATTCCCAGATTCTTCCGTTAAGCTCAGTAGTTAGGAGGCCAACAATGGGTTTCAGAACTTTAACATTTAGAGCTTAGAACAGTGCAGCACAGGAACAGGCCGTTCAGCCCACATGTCTGTGCTGAACAAACTAAAACTCTGCTGCCTGCACTTAATATACATAATGCCATCCCACCACCCCCCCCCCCCCCCCACCCAGCACGTGTTTATCTATAAGCCTCATAGGTGACAATATTGCATCTGATTTGACCCTTACACCTTCCAGACCTCTCCAGGCACATTTTAATCTGTGTGAAATATTTGCCCACCACATTTCCATTTATTGTGTGCTGCTTTTACTCAGAGGAAAAGATTCTGTGAATCAACCCTAATAACCCATAGCCTCTAAACCAGGCAAAAAAAAAACAGAGTAAACCTCTTCTATACATTTTCCAAAGCCTCCACATCCTCCCTGTAATGCGGTGACCAGAACTGCACATGATATTCCAAGTGCAGTCTCACCAAAGTTTTATAGAGCTACAGCATGACTTCCTTTCTTTTATAATGCTAACCCTCATGAAGAATTGGCTTTCATTATCAGACCATTCACTTGCCTCTGCACAGAATAGTTTAAGATCCAGACTATTAGGTGTATATATTTCCCTTATGTTTGGCCGACAAAAGTGCAACATCTCACACTTATTCGGATTAAACACCATCTGCTATTTCTCTGGCCATATCAATTATGGGTCTATATCCTCTTGTATCCTTTGAGAGCACTCTACAGTGTCCTCAACTCCACCTATCTTTGCAAACTTATTAACCATCTCACCTACCTTTTCATCAAAGTAATTTATCATTGGGGTCGCAACCTCTATGGAACACTACTGGACAGAGATTTCCTGCCCAAATAACATGCTCCCACCACTAACCTCTGTCTTCTATGGGCCAGCCAATTCCAAATCCATACATTCAATTCACCATAGATCGCATGCATCGTAATCTGCTGCATCAACCTACAATGAGTGACCTTATTAAATGTGTTACCAAACTCCTTATATGTAGGCAACATCCATTGCACTCTCAATCAATCATCTTTGTTGCTTTCTCCAAAAAACTAAATCGAATTGGTATATCATGATTTTCCCCTCACAAAGGCATTTTGGCTGTCCCTCATCTGACGATGGGTTTCCAAATGTATGTAAATTCTATCCTTAAGTATCCTTTCCTATAGTTTCCATACCACTGGAAAGAATGAATCAAGAAAAAGGTGATGCTGGGTCTTTTGAGGAGCATTAGGACAGATAGGATACATCTCCAATGAGGCTTATTGGCCTATAATTTCCAGGATTATTTCTATTTCTCCTCTTGAACAAATACACATTAGCAACTCTCCAATCTTCTGGGATGACGCTAGTGAGAATGCAAAGACCTTCCCAGCAATCTCTTCACTTGCCTCTTTCAATAACTAGGGATTTATCCCATCTATCCTATGGGACATCATTCAATGTTCCTCAAAAGACTCAGCACTGCCTTTTTCTTGATCTCAAAATTCCCTACTATGACTTGGGGTTATATGAGGGAATAATGGCTGTTCAGGAAAAAAACAAAAATAATCGAAAACAAGGGACAAAAAATTACTCAAAAATCATAAAATAAAAACTACAAGAAGAATTTAAAGATGGCACCGAAGAAAGAAAAGTTAACACTAATGACCAAATAATAGGTTTTTTTTTAAATCACCAGAAGGCAGCCTTACTGATATCCAGAAGCAGGGAACTCTCCCCAACAAGATGGCCCAATAAATCAAGTCGGTGAGTGGCGACGTTCCTTGGTGGCTGACAAAATCTAAAAAAGAAACTCCAATGCACATGTGCAATACACATAATATGCAAGAAACCGACGAAGGCAGTCACCAATGGAGAGATCACAAAGGAGACATCTTCACACATATATAATATTGGAATAAATGGTAGAAATGAAAGCCGACACCAAGGCACTGAATCAACAGAGAAATTATAAAAGAAATATCACCAAAAAGAGTCACACAAAACCTAGAAATAGAAATTGATAAAAGAAAATCAAGATGAAGATAAAAGCTTACAAGAAGAAATACAAAATTTAAAATAAACAAACAGATGATAGACAAAGAATATTATGATAATCTAATAAAAATACTAATGGACACAATAATGACTGAATTCAAGATTGTTAAAAAAACTATACATGAAACAGATTTAAAAATACAAAGAGTGGAGAAAACAGTGACAGATATTTTTAAAAAATGATAAGGTGGAAGACAGAGTGACAGGTACAGAAATGGAGGTGATTGAGCAAAGAGAAAGGTTAGAAGACCGAGATGAAGAAATTAAGAAACCACATGATATATTAGCCCCAAAAAAATTATAGGAAACTTCAACAGACGAAATAACATAAAATTGTGGGTGTAAAAGAAGACGAAAAGGGAGCAGAGATAAAAGGATTTATAAAAAGATGGATCCCACAGATCTTGGGAGTGGAAAAACTCCAAGAAGAAATAAAAATTGAAAGAGCCTGTAGAGTGTTAGCACCAAAACCACATCAAAAACCATGCTCCATACTAATAAAACAATTATAATATACAATGAAGGAGAAAATATTGGAACTGGCAAGAAACAAAAGTGAAAGAAAATAAAGAAACACTGGAACATAAAGGCAAAAAAAAATATTTTATCCAGATATTAGTTTTGATATTTTAAATAAAAAAAGAGTTTAATTCAACAAAAAATAAACTATAGAAAAAAGGTTATAACTTTGTGTTGCGACATCCAGCAGTGATGAAATTATTTACTCCTGGTGAACAAAATAGATTGCTTTCAGACCCATAAGAAGCTTATCACTTTGCAAACCAATTACTGAATAAACAACAAGAAGAGGAATAAAGGAAATATTAAAAAGATATTAAGATAATGTAGATAAATAAGTTAGAATGCTAATAATTTGAATACAAATGTTTAAAGTTAAAAAAAAAGCTTTGTTATATTTTAAGAACAATATATAGTATTTTCTCTGGGAGAGGCCTAGGAAAAAGAAAAGGAAAGGGAAAAAATTTACCCACTGCAAAATCTGTTGATGTTTGTGGTTAATATTGCAACCCAAATAGGAAAGGGAATTGTGGTTGTCTTGTGAGGTGGCAAGGAAATCTCAGTAAAGGGGGAATTAATGTTTTTTTTTTAAATTGTATTGTTTAATTTAATTATAGTTTTTATTAATTTCTCATTAGTTGTGTTGTCATATATAAAGAATAAGAACAATTTAAAGGCTGATTTTAAGAGAGATGGAGAGGTTGAAGAAGTGGAAGAGAACTCAGAAAAGATAAGTAAGATTAGTACATTAAACTATATGACTCTTCTTTAGCTTGGCTTCACGGACGAAGATCTATGGAGGGGTATGTCCACATCTGATGCAGGCTTGTTGGTGACTGACTAGTCCGATGCAGGACAGGCAGGCACGGTTGCAGCGGTTGCAAGGGAAAATTGGTTGGTTGGGGTTAATATTAATGGAATCCACAATTAAATTAAGAGAAAAAAGTTACTGACATTATTTTAAAAAGAGAGAATAGATATAGCATTTATACAAAAATCGCATTTAACTGAATTTGAACACTGCAAGTAAAAGAGAGACTGGGCAGGTCATGTAGTGGCATCATCATACAACTCAAAAGCAAGGGGAGTTGCTATATTAGTTAATAATAATCTGCCAATTAAGATACATGAAATAATAATGGACCCAGAGGGTAGATACGTAATGATGGAATGCCAAATTTATTCAGAAGTTTGGAACTTGATGAATATCTATGCAACCTAATAAAGATGACCACGAATTTATGCAAAACATCTTTTTTAAAAATAGCAGACACATGGGGACACATTTTACTGGGAGGAGATTTTAATTTTATCCTAGATCCATTGATAAATAAAACCAGGAAGTCAAATATAAACAATAAAGCAGCCAAATTTACATTAAATTCAATGAATGGAATGAACATATTTGACATATAGAGAAAACGACGCCCAAAAGAAAGAGATTATTCATATTACTCAAACAGACACAAAACCTATTCTAGGATCGATATTTTTTTTGTCAGCTCAGATTCAGGGAAGAGTTTGAATATAAAGCAAAACTATTATCTGACCACTCACCTTTATTAATGACAATTGATTTACAGAATATTCCACCAAAAACATATAGGTGGAGGCTAAACCCTAACTGTTAAAACTGCATGATTTTCGGGAATACATTGAACAACAAATCAAAATATATTTAAAAATAAATACAAATTTGGTAACAGATAAATTTATATCATGAGATGCAATGAAAGCCTTTATAAGAGGACAAATAACTAGTTATATGACTAAGATTTAAAAAATATATAATCAAGAAATAGAACAGTTCCAAAAAGAAAGAGTAATTATAGAAAAAAGATTTAATGAGAAAGGAAGATACAGAGAGAAAAAAAAAGGATTGACAGATTAAAAAAAAATAAAATATGACACATTGCAAACATACAAAGTGGAGAAAAATATTATGAAAACAAAGCAAAGATATTATGAATTAGGAGAGAAAACCAATGAAATATTGGCTTGGCAACTACAAACAGAACAAACAAAAAGAACTATCTTAGCAACAAGGAAAGAAGATAAATAGATTTCATATAACCCAATGAAGATTAATGAAAATTTTAGAAAATTCTATAAACAATTATATCAAACCAAAAATTCAGGGAAAACAACTGAATAGATGAATTTTTATCAAACATTGAATTACCCCAATTACAAATGGAAGATCAAAATAAATTAATAAACCCCCTAAAATTGCAAAACTGCAGGATACATTAATGACATTACTGAATAATAAAATGCCAGGTGAAGATGGATTCCCTACAGAATTTTATAAAATGTTTAGTAGTCTATTAATTTCTCCCTTTTTAGAAATAATCAAATGGATAGAAGAGACCTAGAATTTACCAAACTCATGTAAAACAGCAACAATTATAGTAATTCCAAAAATGGAAAAAGTTCCACTATCACTGGTGTCATATAGACCAATACCTTTGCTAAATACAGATTATAAATTAATTGAAAAAATACTAGCAAATATATTGACAGATTGTATACAAAAATTAGTAAAACTGGACCAGACAGGATTGTTTAAAAAATAGAAGTGACCGATAATGTTTGTAAATTTATTAATTTAATACACAAAGACAAATAAATAAGACACCAACTATACAGTAACTCTAGACGCTGAGAAAAATTTTGATAGGGTGGAATAGAATTACCTATTTAAAATACTACAAAAATTCACATTACCTGAAAAATTTATTAATTGGATTGGAGCATTATATAATGGAGCTTTAGCAAAAGTAATAACAAATGGGTATGTTTCAGATTTCTTTAAATTAAGTAGGTCAACCGGACAGGGATGACCACTATCCCCTTCCCTGTTTGCTTTGGCCATAGAACGATTAGCAGAAATGATAAGAAGGGAACCTGGGATAAAGGGAATAAAGGTAAAGGAAGAATAATTTAAAATGTGCTTGTTTGCAGATTACATTATAGTATATTTAACAGACCAAAATAAATCAATAAAAAGGCTATATATAAAACTGAAAGAATATGGAGAAATATCAGGATACAAAGTTAACATTAATAAAAGTGAAGTGATACCAATGAACAATCTTGATTAAACAAAATATAGAAAAGAATTCCCTTTTAAATGGCAATCACAGGCTATATGTTACCTTGGTATCAGGATAGATATCAATTTAAAATATTTGTATAAATTAAACTACCAATCATTAATTAAAAAAAAACAAGAAGATTTAGAAAAATGGAAAGATTTACCATTAACTTTAATAGGAAGAGTAAACTGCATCAAAATGAATATATTTCCGTTGATAAAACATTTATTTCATACATTACCGATTCCTTGACAGAATAATTTTTAAAATAAAATTGAACAAATTAATAAGTATTTTTTTAATGGAAGGGCAAAAAAAATCAAGAGTGGCTTTAGAAAAATTAACACAGATGTATAAACAAGGAGGACTACAATTACCAAATTAAAAAAAAAAATATTATAGAGCAGCACAACTAAGACACCTATCAGAATTTTATCAGACTGGAGGAAAACCGAACTGGCTCAAGATAGAATTATACAAACTAGGAGAAAAAGTCCTGGAACATGTACTTCATAAATGGGATGAAAACTGGTACAGAACAATAATTTACCAGTACATGGAAGAAAATACATCTGGAGCGAAAGATGATAAATTATCAAATACCAAAAATACTACTATCACAAAACCCATTAATTCCTTTTACAATAGACAATTTATTTTTTAAAGAATGGACAAGAAAAGGAATTAAAAGAAAAAAAGATTGCTTTTTGGGAAATAATTTATTAACATTTGAACAATTAAAAGACAAATACAGAATATCACTAGTATATTTTTTCATACTATTAGTTAAAGATGTATTTAAAAGAACAAACTGGGAACTAGCTTAAGATTACCTGAGAGTAGCTGCTATTAATACTTAATTACAGACACAGTGAGAGTAAAAAAAAAGTTATTACAAATATGTACAGAAAATTCCAATACAAGGAAAATGATAAAACAATGTACAAACCTAAACAAGGTTGGGAAAAAGATTTAAAATAATGAATAAAGAACGAAACTATGTACAGAAACCATGAGTAATACAATAAATACTTGATTTTGTATGATACAATATAATTGGCTCCATAGATTATACGTGACATCACAAAAGTTAAAAGAATGGAATCCAATAATGTTGGACAGATGTTTCCATTGTAAACAAGAAATTGGAACAATATTACACGCAAATTTGACATGTACAAAAGTAAAAACTTTTTGGGAAGATTTAAACTTAATATTAAATTAAATTACAAAAGAATAAGATACCAAAAGATCCAGAAATCTTCCTGTTAAACAACATAAAAGACAAAGAATTAGGCCTAAAATTAGATAGGGCTCAAAAAAGATTTATTATGATTGCGCTCTCAGCAGCAAAAAAGTGCATAATGAGAACTTGGAAAATGGAAGCAACCTTAAAAATACAACAATGGTAAAAATGAACAAGTGTATTGCATTAGAAAAAAAATTACCTACAATCTAAAAGACAAATATACTTTATCTGAACAAATTTGGAAACCATACATAGAGTATACTAGAAACCACTGATTTCAGTCCTCCACCTCTTAAAATGATAAACAAGTATGAAAATATTTCAATATAGAATTTACAACAACTTTTTTTATCTTTTGTATTCTTTTATTGCTTATTCATTTTTCTTCATTCCTTTACTTTTGTTTTATGTTATAGGGGGTGGAGAGTGTGGGAGGAATGTCACTGTGTATATTTTAATGATGAATGTTTGTACATATTGTTATTGTAGTAGTTCACGGAGAAATATTAAATAAACAAATTTTAAAAATCCAAACCATGTGAGCATTCTCCAGTAAATTAATAATATTACACATTTCCTATTCAGAGATTTGTGCTTGAGAACACCCTAGAATTAACATTAGACTGAAGAGCAATTGGCAGAACTTTACATTTTATGCTTCCAAATGCTACAGTCGGATTTTTAAGAACTCTATCCCACTGGCTAGAAATAAAGATGGATTTCTAAAATATATTGTAATCCAGGACCAGAGCATTTTTAAATGCCAAGAGAAGATTGACTTAATTTATGCAGAGAAAACTCTGTTAGCATTCATTTACTATTAGTAACATCCTGGCCTCATTGCCTGTATTACACTGCTTTTTAACAATACAACATTTCTTGGCTTATTTTAATAAAATAACCTAAATTTCTTTGATTTTGATTTTAATTATGTCAGTTATCACATCCTAATGATAACTTTTGTCTAAATTAAGTGATCCCAAGGGTTTAGAAACATGGATCTTCAAACTTGTTTTAAAATTTTGAATATACAAGTGTAAAACTGAAAATGAATTTTGCTGGGAGTTTTCTTCTATTTTGGAACTTCAGTCAATCTGCAACAAAGTGGCATTTCCACTCATGCCAAGATTCTTCTCTCTCTGGCTGGGCACAAATTATCAATGACAATGCATTCTGGTTTATGACACAGTGCGTATTCAATCCTCGTGTACAGGACCAAACCATTTAGTGGAATGTGCAATCAAATGGAAGCATGTTATATGGATAATTGGCAGGATATATCAGTTCAACATTCCCTTGCCCACTCAAAAATGCTATGGTTCCAGATAACAATATATTTTATTAGTACATCTTAATTTCAGATCAATGTACAGATTAAGTGAAAATTAGCCTTAAGGAAGCATACATGGTAAACATAAAAATCTGCCCTTTGTCCAAGATGCCATGGTCTCCCTTGGAGGCATGAGAACAGCCTCTTAACATCTAGTCATTCATTAAATGCAGAAGGGTTCCTGTGTTTATATTATAAATTATGGGCACATTATTGTACAGTTCTGTTGTCACGTTTCCATCAATTTCCTTGCTAAAGGCAATGGGAAGTCTTTGGCAGGACTTGTGGATTTGGAGGATGGTTCCCAAGTCATAAAGGGCCCCTTTTATGTTTGAGGCATGAAAAACAAAGATCCAATGTACATCAATGAAAGCTGGAGTGAGGGCAGAGTGTAAATTTGTGTGGAATGGATTAAATTATTTGCAAGAAGTTGAACTTCTTGGTGGTTGAGAGTGAAAGGCTGTTCCATGGTGCGTTACTTTAATTGAGTCTTGACAAAGACATGAATAAAGATTTCACTAACAAACAACCTGAAATACTGATCCAAGGAAAGTGAAAAAAAGATTAGTGTTTGTGTTCAAGAGGATATACAGATGAAATACAGATCAGATCGGACAGGCCAGATCAGTGGTTCTCAACACTTTTCTTTTCCTATTCACATCCCACCTTAAGTAATTCCTTACTAACCACAGAACACCTATGGCACTCTGTGGTTAGTAAAGGATTACTTAAGGTGGTATGTGAGTGGACTACAGCATGAGGCACAGAGAGGGGTATGTCAGTTGAGCAGGTAAATACATCGAAAAAAGTTCTATAGGCAATGTCATTAAAGAAATGGCAGTTGTATTGACACTGAATGGATGATAAATAATCGGACAATCCAGTACATTAGTATTATGCTGTCTATCACTCTATGTACTTTTTGGTAACAGCTGATGCAAAATATTCAATTAGTACCTCGCCCACTCCCTCTGACCCCCAAACAGATATTTCCTTCTTTTACCTTGAGTGATTCTATTCTCTCCCTAGTTATCCTTTCATTTTTCATTCAAATATAAAATGCCTTTCAAACATGGGTCTGATACCAGTGCACTGATCCTATGCTAATAATGCAACCCAGTTACATTCCATCATGCAGGTACAGTTTGGCAACATGAAGAAATGAACTGACCCAGTTTGTAAAAGTAGAAGACACAAATTTCTTGTTTATTTTCATTGTGTGATGACATTGTTTAATGGGTTTAATGTATCATATATGTTGAACATTGAGTGCGGTGGTGGGGGGGGGGTGAAGGAGGGAGGGAAGAGAGGGGGGAAAAGGGGAAAAAATGACACTGTGTATATTCAAGAGAGAAATGTTTGTGTGTATTTTGGTCAGTATGGTTCATAGTGTGAAAAATTTAAAAAAAGAAATCCAATCTGTCACATTTTCTGCCCTAAGTTTTAATAATGTAAAGTTTGAGAAATCCACAGCTAAAAATATCACATGCATCTGATCTGTCATTTCTTCAGCAAGAATGGTGAAGAAGCAATTTAAAAGAAAACTTTGCTCTGCTCTCTGGTGAAGGGTGACAAGAACTATTTAAACTTATTTTCTCATGGTTTTCATCTTGTTAGAAGAAATGGAGCCAGGTTGCAGGGAGAATATCAATTGCACAACAAGGAACATAAAAGACACTGTTCACCACTGTCATGATCAAGTTGATTGTGATTGAGTGTGAAACTAATTTACATCACTGTGACTGTTGACAACTTTTGTGTTTTCTTGGGACAGTTGAATGTTAGATTCAACTGACAAATTTCATTTTCTTTGCCATTACTATCTCTTGTCAGACATTTTGACTACTTCTGGTAACTCTCTGGATAAGAAAGGCAGTTCTATATGGGAAAAAAAGGACAGCAGTTAACTAATCTCTGCTCATCTCCAATATCAGTCTTATTTCATTTCCTCCTTGTTGATGTACTCCAAAATATGACTGTCTCCTGTGGTAAAGTGTCACAGAGAGATATTTTCATTGGACCTTTGTACTTGCAGCTACTAACAGGGTTAGAAATGTGTATATACATACACATTCAGACATGCAAACACATGTACAAGTGAATGCAAATGTATACATACACAAATGCAAATAAATGTACACACAAGTGCAGTCAATGCGCAAATACAAACAGAATCACACACACTTCACGATTTCCCAGTTGAATATTGCACTGACATTTATTCATAAAGAGTAATTTTCTGAATCAGTTTATTTGCACCAGAAGCATTAATTAGGAAATTACCCAAGATGTAGAACATTAATATATTTTCCAATAAAATACAAATTGCTATCCATTTTAATATATTTAAATGACCCTACAATTACAGAATTATTTTGAAATTTAAGCAATTATTTTCTTCATTCCTTGCATTTTTGACACCTGTTCCTTTTCTAAATATGATGCACTACACTGGAATATAGATCCATAGGAATCAGGCATGTTCTGATATTTCTTCTGGTGAACCACTCTTCATTGTTTAGTCTGACAAGAAACTCCTTTTCTTTCAGAAATGTGAAGGCTAAAGCATGATTAGGCCATATTTTCATAAACTTTAAAGAGGTGGGGGGGGGGAGGTGGAGGAAAGATTTTCCGTTATGCAGTTCCTTTCATTTTTTTTCCAGAATGTCCAAAATATTTTCAAGTTATTGAACTAGTTTGTAGCATAATCAATGTTTCCTATATAGGATGCAACATGGTGAAATTAATAGATTTTAGAGAATTGTTATTGCAGATTATCTTCTTTCACTCTTGTTGAGAATACAAACACCATGGTTGGTTTTAATCTAAAAATATAACTTGATATTGAATCTAATGGAAATATAATAAGAAACTTCTTTGATTATAATTCACGATACATAAAAATGCCCAAATACATGGGAAAATAACAGATCACCTTAATCATTTTGCTTTTGATTCTCCTGAAATAAAACACAATTATATATTTTTTCATCAAAATTTATTGTTAAACATCCTCAAAGGATTCTCCTTAGAACAATGTGTCTACATCTGCTCAGGTTTGATTAATCCCACCACCTGTTCTTTCTCACATTTGTCAAATTATTCACTCCATATATTTATCCAATTCTCTCTTGAATATTAAAATGGAATGTGTTTACACAACCCTTTCAAGTTGTGAAATTGCCTTACCAAAAATATAAATACATATGTACTAAATGCAATATTCCTGTTCTTTTGTCAATCACTTCTATGTCTTCAAGTTGCAGGTCCTAAAATTCTCCTTATTTCATTATTTCAAAAACATCTATATATTTTTCTCTAAACTACTCTGTATTGGAGAGAACGATTGAATGTTCACTGTAATGTCTGCATACAGACGGCACCTCATTGATGTTGAATATTCCGGTCAATCACTGCTCTGCCCTCTCCATGACCTTTCTTTCTTTTCTAATGTGCAATAGTGATAGGAGATATAATTTTTGCAGAGAATAGACAAAAGGTTCTGTGAGCGCAATAAAGACATCTGGACTCAAAGGATAGGTCGCACCTGAACACAGAGAGGACCAATATCCTGGCAGGAAGGTTCAATATACCTGTTCATTTATTCAGGAGACTTTCCATTTGGTGTTGACGATCATGCCTCTCCATCTGTCACAATCTCTGACCCTTCAAATTGTAGTTGCTTTTCCCCCTATTCTCCTTTGGTGAAAGCTTCATTTTTGACTTGAGACTGTAGTCAATGTTGAGTTCATGATTATACAAGGAAAAATACTGAAGTGTTTTCCCATTGCCTTCTTCAGTTGCACTGTCCATACTCGATGGGTAACCAGGGCCATTGATTAGTAGATTCCTCTGCCTAGCATTTTTGGTTTTACAACCATAAATTCCAATTTGTAGAATCTGCTTTAAAAACCATCCACCATCTGCAATCCATGGCTTCACATGACCCTGATTGGGCTAAGCAGGCACTATACCTTGCCTGAGGGTGACCTGTAGGTTAGTGGATAAAGGAAGGAGTGGCTTACACCTCCTTTTGGCCAGAAATTGTGCAGCACTGATATATAGTTTTTAGGGAGGGTTTAAACTAATTTGGCAGAGAAATCAGAACAGAGTTCTAGGGCTGAAGAAGGGGGAAACAGCAATGAAATGAAAACCATGTGCAGCAAGGATGACAGACAGGCTACAAAACAAAATAAAAGATGGAAGGATGACAGAGACGCAGAACATTCAATAACTGGCCTGAACATATTATACTTAAATGTGTGCAGAATTAGAAACAAAAGGTGAATTATTTTACAATGATCATTACTGAACTGTGACTAAAGGATTGATGTCATTGGGAGCTGAATATCCAAGGATACATGATGTATCACAAGGATAGACAGATAGGTAGAGGCACCACAGTGGGTCTGCTGGTAAGCCACAATATCAGAAGAGGCCAAATTTTTATGTATTGAGTTAAGGAATGGTGAAGGTAAATGAACACTAATGGCAGTTATATGTAGACCTCCAAAAAGCAGCCGGGATGTGAATTACAAGATACAACTGGAAATACATAAGGCTTGTCAGAAGGACAGCATTATGATAATTATGGGGGATATTAATATGAAAGTAGATTTGGAATGTCATGTTGATATGGGATCTTAGAAGAGAGAGTTTGGAAAAGTTCTGAAAAATTGTGGCACTACTGGAGCTGTCGTAGCTGCATCGCTATCGCTGGTGTGGACCCACGGAGAGCGGGGAGCAGAGACACAGGAATCCCCCACAGGGTCCAACCACCCAGTTCAACTGACATCAGGCTTTAAATGACAAGTTAATGTAGCTGACATTGGTTTTACTTAAAAATCCTGCGACCGTGGGTTATGGGCGGAGGAATGGAACAGATCACCAAGAAATGGATAGACCATCCCTCCTTTCAGAAGGAAAACAGAGGAGATGTCCCAAAGGATGGCAACTATGACAGTGGACCAGTGAGGGTTCTCTGACTGAAGAACACACTGGCAGTGGGCTGCTTGCAAATGCGGTTGAAGAATTCACATTGGGCGGCAGACTGCTGGAGACTGGTTCAAAACTGGCTGAAAGGGTATCAGATATCCGAACCGGGATATGAGAGGGTACCAAAAGTGGTCGGAGGTTTGGATCTGGGTGTCGGGCTGCTGATGGTTTGGACTGGACTCTGTGAGCCTGTGGAGACTGCAGCAGCGTTGAAGGTGAATCAATGGATACTCAGTGACTCTGAGGGGATTCTCTTTTGCTTCTCTGACTGTAAGAGATGCTCCAGGCAATTGCTGCTGATGGTGAATTTGTCCGTCTTTCAGCAGACAAAGCAAATTCCGTGTAACATTGCATAGTTTTTAATGCAGGATAATGAATCTTATGGAATGCCTGCAGGATGGTGGCCTTTAAACCATCATTGAAGCCCAGGCTGTAGTCAGCTCTGGAGGGCTGACTGCAAAGGGCCATCCTGGATCCTGAGTCTATGGAACTTGTTGCACAGGCACCTGTGGAAACAAGGTAATTGGATGTACTTAAGGTAGAGATTGACAGATATTTGACCAGGGCATCAAGGTTTTGGGGAGAAAGCCAGGGAGTGGGGCTGAGTGGGACAATGGATCCACTCATGATTAATATGGCAGAGCAGACTTGATGGGCCTACTTCTGCTCTTATATGTTATGATCTTGCCAATATAGTCCAACATAATTCTCCTTTCATAATTTACATTAATCTTCATTTATTCATCAACATCTCTCTAAAATGTTCCTTTTTCTTGAAATTCTATCAGGCTGGACATCCAACTGGCAGATTTTTATCCACTTGATTTATCAATTTCCACATTTTTTAAAAGCAGAAAATAATTTTTGATATCTTCACATGGTTTGTCAGCATTCTTGTGCCTAGAGGATCGTTCTAGTCAAAACATCCTGCTCCCTAAAACATATATTGCATCCATTGGAGCTATAATCTGTCCCCTATATTTGACAGCAATAGCCAAAACCTCAATCTCAATCTCAATCCCCAGAAAGACGACAACAGCAGTGCCTGGGAAGTAAGCTCTCCTCCAACTCTCACATTTCCTAACTTGGATATATTTTGCCATTTCTTGATTTTCACCCAATGTAAACCCTAGTACACCTCTTTTAACTTCTGTAATGGTACCTTGTCTGTGATATCCGCATTGTTTCAAGAAGGCAGTTCACCACTAACATCTGCAAGGCATTGAAGAAACAACATTTTATGTTAACAGGATTCTTTAAGTGAATGGCAAAGAAACAAATCCTTTGATATTTTAGGATATATCCTAACAAGATTTAGTGTTTTTTTTTAAATTTGCTGCAGATTTTTAACTTTTTCAATACCCAATTTTTCCTATCTTTTATGTCATATTACATCATTCCTTAGTTAGGTGGACACCATGTGAATTCAAATACCAATTATGCATTGAGTACTTCCTCAAACCTTTCTCCAATCTCAGAAAGTTTGTTCCCTCATTAACATAATTTATTTGAAGACATTTTACTTTTGCCCGATTTATTGCTCTTCCTTTCTTTCAGACTGATATTCACGTTTTTCAGATTTTGTTTTGAAGAGGTTAAACACAAATTGGTTATATATGAGTTAGTTTCCAATTACAAGACCAAAACATTTTTAATCAGATTATCGACCTGGTTGCTTATCTCTCCTGGGATCAACATCACTTTAAAAAAAAAACTCAGACATTCAAGTTTTGTTAAAATTTATCATGGATGCATTCTTTCCTATCTTCAATCATTCTGGACAATAAAAAAAATATATACATTGCAGAAAATAGTGATAGATACCATTACATCTGTCTCATAAATGTATATGAAAAACTGGTCAAGTAATTGTAGATATCTAAAAAGATTGACATTTCAGAGCATTTCAAAACAATGAACCAATCGACAAAAAAATCTGAAAGCACCAACGACTTCTACAATGACTTTCACTGATAATCTTTGCAATAATTGCATAAGATGTTCCAGACTTGAGCAGAATGACTTATACTCATTCTGGTCAAAAGCACACCTCAACTTTCATTTCCCATGGTGGTGAAAAGTGGAAACAGATGCCACTGGTATTCATCATGTTGGTGGTGAATTGACTTTTTTGCCTGCCCATGACCACCCCAAAAATCAACAAATTAAGGGTTTTTGTTCTGGACCCAGTTGTCCTTCTCCCACCAATGAATGGTAAGATATTTACCAGCAACAGCTGTGGTTTTCAAACTGCCCTCTAAACTCACATTGCACTTTAAGTAACCCATATGCCATAAGAGCTCTTTGATTCATTCAGGATTGCTTAAGGTGGCATGTGAGTGGAGAGGTTTGAAAACCACTGTTTTAATTGTACCTGATTGACTCATCATGTGCATAGTTTCATAACTCCAAAAGAAATGGCCAATGACAATTTTTGACAAACAATATATTTCAGTAACAATTAGATCTAGAACAATGATTCTCAACCTTCCCTTCCCACTCACATACCACCTTAAGAAATTCTTTACAAAGCACAGAGCATATATGGCATAGGGTACTTGATGTGGAATGTGTTTAGGGGGGCAGTTTGAAAACCACTGAGCTACAAGGAACCACAAATACTTAATTTTTCAACCTTGACATTTCACAAGTAGATCTCAATGTTACAAATTATGAATTCAATCTTGCAGCTAATATAGGAGTTGTATTTAATTTTTTAAAAATATTAGATTCCATTAGATAATTTTTATGAATATGAAAACCATTTGTTTACATAGGTCAACTGAAATTGTTTTGCCTCTGTTTCACCGTGATCACCTCCACCAGAGTGAACTTTTCCGGATCATAAATAACTTCATTTTTATCTCACTGGCTTGACACAAACCCCTGAAACACCTGGACAGCAAAGACACAGACATCAGGATGCACTTCATCGACTACAGTTTGGCATTCAAACCCATCATCCTCTCAAAACTGATCAGCAAACCTCAAGACATTACCCCACAGTATAATTGGATCCTGGGTTTCCTCACCTCAAGACCACAATCAGTGTGGATTGTGTTTCGTACATGACAACAGTGATAAATATTTGCCAGAATGGTGCTATATTTAAAATAACATTTAATTATTAATCAACAATTATATAACACCTAATCTAATTTAGCTAACTTATCTAAACATAACTAAATTTATATACAATTATTTAACTTAAACTTTAACTATGTGCAAATATATTGGGGTGTGTGTGTGTGTGAAATACCCCAAGCCACTTCAGCTCAAGTCTCAATACTGGGAAGGCAGTTTTAAGTTCAAAGTTCAGAAATTTGATACGTGAGCTTGAGATTGATGTGACACACAGGATTTAGATGGTTGAGGCACAGGCCTTAAATGATGGAGACACACAGGCCTTAAATGATGGAGATACACAGGCCTTAAACTGTGAGACACACCTTTAGAAGAAAGGAGCAGTTCATGAAATAGGTGAAATAAGGTTGATTAACTCATGAAAACCCTTGTTCCAGGTGCTTCAAAGACATTTCCTTTCTAGACAAGTGCCGCCTTCGGCAGTTAGAACCCTTTTTACGGGTCAAAGTGGAATGCAGTATTTCTTCTGAAAATAGGGAACCCTTTTCATGGATCAGTCAAGATGAGTGAAGTATTTTTTCTGCAACTTGAAAACCCCTTTTGTGGGTCAGTCGAAGTAGTTTCTCATTCCTCTGTAAGCAAAAGGAAGAAATCTGACAGTTCTGTCATAACCACACAATGAGGCCAAGTGTGTTTCTCAATCTCACAAAGTCAAAATGATGTTTCCTTTGTACTGCCTTCTTAAAATGGACTCTCAAACAGAATGTGTACTGCCTTTCAGAAAGCTGGTCACATGGTCTCTGCATCAGCGATACTGCCTCAGTTTTCTTCAAATGTAGCCATTTAGGAACACAATGTCTTCAAAGTTCACTGCTAGTTTCACAGTCACTTCAAATCCTGCAGGCAGGTTGTTAAATCTGTACTCTTAAAGGGACATTCCCACACAAATAAAATGAACTGGAAAATGTGGGGAAAGTCTCATCTTCCACCATCAAATAAAATTTTGAGCTGTAAGAGCAAAATTTTAACTGTAAACCACTATGTTTGAAATAATACATTACATGACATAATACAGGACAATATATAGTTTTCAGTAATACTGCTATCTTAACTTCTTGAAAGGCAATCAAATCAAATAATTTACAGAACTCTTTGTACAAACCATCCATTCACAAAAATCTCCGAAAAGTTTTCTGCCCTATGGGAATGGAGAGCTCAGAAATCATCTGAACTGGACAGGTGCCAATTTGTCCTGACCAACCATATAACTGAGGTAAGTCCCAGCAGCAAATTAAAAGTAAGATTGGCCTTTGAGATTTCATCAAACAGTTTCACTTGGGCCAATTTACAGACTTCCTGCAAAAGATGTTTTTAAATCTACTAAATTCAACTGGGCATCCTCATTAACCCATGGTTTCTTCAACAACCACAAAGATCCTTTAACTTGCTGCCCAAACCCCTACTCAGAAATGCTACAGCCCAATGACCTTTGTATAGACTCTTGTGCTACAAACAAAAACCAATGGGCACTTCTCATACTCAACATAATAGGTCCTCACCCTAGATTTGAGAGTCAAATGGAACATCTTCTTGGCGCCTTGAGACTCTGGAGGATATTCAAGTGATCAGGCTAACTCCCACTCTCCAAGCTAACTGCTGAAACAATCCTGACACAGAACAGCTCCCCTGATTGGATTTAATCTTCTTAGGTAAAGCACAAAAAGAGGGTAGCTTTCTGGGAGTTTCTCCAAGTGTCATTTCCTTAATTTCATCCTCTGAGAGAGAATCTTCTTTCACCTCATCACAATCGGGATCTGTTTTGCCCTGCTACAAACTCTTTCTGGGACAACAGTGAGTCTTTATTCTTGAGTTTGCCACAGAACTCTGGCCTGAACCGTCTTTACAGACTGGATATGTATTCAAATCTGTCTTGGTTTCCTCAACAACAATTGGCTTGACTGTCACTTGTGTTGACACTTCCTCCAATGAGGCCAAACTCTCTCACACAAAAGACTCAAACTCCTTCATATTGTCTCTTGGTTTCTAGGTTTTTTCAACTTTTTGAATACAGGCAACTAGCACTTCCTCCTTTTCTATTTTTCTCCTTAACACGGGACAATTTGGTATCACATAACCAGGCTTCCTACAATACCCACATAGGGGACCTGAAGGTTTTTACTTTTCCCACTTTCTTTTATCTTCACCGCAGCACTAATTCCAGATATGTTTTCTAACTCATTTTGGTATTCCACATTATCCCTTAGGAAGGTTTTATTTGGCACAAGTTCAACCCTCTAGAAGGCTCCACTTGACACAAACTTAACCCTGTGGGTTGAAGCATACTCATTCATTATTCCTACAAATTCTTGCCAAGTTGTCATTTAGTCATCTCTCTGTCTTTTCCTCTTGGCTTTTTCCCTTCTAAGATTTTCTAATCCTAGCTGAAACTCCTTTTGTCCCCTCTCTCTTCTCTCTGCAACCGCTATCTAAATTCTTTCAAATCTAGCTCAGCCTGCTTTTGTTGTTCTATCTCTCTCCTCACTGCAAATGCTAATCTGATATTTCCTTGCTGCCTTTGTCTTTCAGATTCCCAAAAGCTGCTTTTGTATTTTGGCTTCCTCCTTTTCAAATCTCCTTTGTTCTTCTGCCTCTCTAAATTTTGCTCTCTCAACCTCCAATCAAGGTTTTCCTTATTTTTCAAATTCTAGCTCAGCATGCTTTTGTTCTTTCTCAAACTCCTCTCAAAGCATTTCCCACTCAAATTCCATTTGTTCTTTCTCTCCAAACTTCCTTTTCATTACATAATTGTTACCTAAAATTTTCTGAATCTCTGCCTTTTTCATTGTTTTACCACTGCAAATTCCAACTTTTGGGGGATATAAAACAACTCACTCTTTCTCGCCCCCTACAAATCTACAATGGTGGGTTATGCCAGGAACTTATCAATGTCCATTGCTGCCATCTTTCCACACAAAAACTTTAAATTTGACTTTAAAAATTCTAATAAATCAAATTGAAAATTTATAAATCACTCAGCTCCCAATTTTGGTGTGATCCCATACAAGCCCCCAATTTCATTAGGTACATGACAGCAATGATAAAGTTTAGCTGAGATGATGTTATATTTAAAATAACATTTAAGTATTAATCAACAATTATATAACAAATAAATTTAAATAATTTATCTAAACTTCACTAAATTTGTATACAATTATCTAAATTAAACTTTAACTATGCGTGAATATATTGGTGTGTGTTGAATACCCCAAGCCACTACAGCTCAGGGCTCAATTCTGGGAAGGCTGTTCCAAGTTCAAAGTTCAGAAATTTGGAGATGATACGTGGGCTTGAGATTGTTGCTTTAAATGCTCACTTATGAGGTATCACCAGTAAATTTATAGATCATGTATTTGTTGTACTGAGCCACACAGTCCTAGGTGTAAAGTGATGGAGCAGGGGGCAAGTACTGATGGAGGTTGTAGAGGAGATGTTCTTACCTATTTTGATGATCTCTCCATGTTCCAGTTCATATTACTTATGTGAGACTGTCCCTTTAATAGAGATTTAACAACCTGCTTGCAGGATTTGAAGTGACTGTGAAGCTAGCAAGTTTGAAGACATCACATTCCTAAATGGATACATTTGAAGAGAAGCAAGGCATTATCTCTAAAACATAGGTGCAGAGACCATATGATCAGCTTGTTGAAAAGGCAGAATGCATTCTATTTGAGAGGCCATTTTAAGAAGGCAGCACAAGGGAGGCATCTCTTGCAGGCTTTAAATGCTTGAGATACACAGGCCTTAAATGGTGAGACATGCCCTTAGATGGAAAGAGTAGTTCGTGAAATGGGTGAAAGAAACCGGGGTGACAGAAGGTTGATTAACTCACGAAAACCTTGTGCTGCCTTCTTAAAATGGCCTCTCAAATAGAATGTGTACTGTCTTTTCAACAAGCTGGTCACATGGTCTCTGCACCTATGTTTGAGAGATAATGCCTTGCTTCTCTTCAAATGTATCCATTTAGGAATGTGATGTCTTCAAACTTGCTAGCTTCACAGTCACTTCAAATCCTGCAGGCAGGTTGTTAAATCTCTATTAAAGGGACAGTCTCACACAAGTAATGTGAACTGGAACATGGAGAGATATTCAAAATAGGTAAGTGCATCTCCTCTACAACCTCTGTCAGTACTTGCCCCCTGCTCCATCACTTTACACCTAGGACTGTGTGGCTCAGTACGACAAATACACGATCTATAAATTTATTGATGATACCTCGTAAGTGAGTTGTATGAAAGGGGGAAATGAGTCAGAATACAGGAGGGAGAGTGAAAACTTGGCAGAATGAAAACAACATCACTCTAAATGTTACCAAAACCAAGGAGCTGATTGTAGACATCGCTTGTAGTGTTGTGAGCAGGTACAGGGTCATCGTTTAAGAATAAATGTGCTAATGTTGGAGAAGGTTCAGAGGAGGTTCACAAGGATGATTCCAGGAATGAAAGGATTTTCAGATGAAGAGTGTTTGACGGCTTTTGACCTGTTCTAGTTGGAATTCATGAAAATCAGGAGTGATCACATTGAAACATTTTGAATGTTAAAAGGTATAGGCAGAGTAGATGTAGAAAGGTTATTTGCCATAGTGGGGAATTTTGGACAAGAGGGCACAACTTCAGGGGATAGCCCTGCAAAAGGTGGTGGACACAGCCCAGTACTTCATGGAACGCTGCCATTAGAGAGAAGAAATAATCATTATCGCTGCCATCAGGAAAGAGATAATAGGTGCCACAAGACTCATACCACCAGATTCAGGAACAGTTGCTACCCCTCTATCATTAGGCTCTAAATAACAAAACCCATCAGAAACTTATTTAAGGACACTTACTTTGAACATTATTTAGTATTAAATTTTTAATTTCTCTGTAGAATGTTTGTTTGCATGTCCTTCTTATTTACATTTCTATCTTTTACATACATATTTATATATATATATCTCTTTTCCTGAATACACTTTGCACTACCGATAAACAGAAATTCTGCTTTGCCCTCAGGGAAGAGAATCTTAGGGTTGTATGTGATGTCATGTACAGTATGTACTCTGACAATAAATCTGACCTTTCAACTTTTAACTTCACTGATCAAAATGAAAGACAAATGATGGTTATGCTAATCTTTTTGTCAGCTACTCCGAATATTACCTCTTCCAATCCAAATGTTCATCTCCCTTCTGTCTTTTTCTGAAACAATGATGATTCTATCAGTGTTATTTTTTTTTCCCGTTCTCAACCCAAAACAGAAGATTTAATTCAAATTACTGTCAAATTCTAAACTTTCCTCATATAAGTCTGCTTTACCTTCCCTTTCTTGATATTTCATTTCAGGAAATAATTTGCAGATGTTTTCTGTGAACTCAGTTTCTCCCACAAATATTCTGTACATGTTACATTCTATTTACTGGAAGGGCCGAATGTGATTCTGGCAGTTTCCTCATTCCCATCACATCTGCTTCTATTTTTCTTAGTTAAGAATTTCTCTGATCCATATCAGTTCCTTATTCCTTAGATTTTTTTTAACACTTCTATGCTTTCCTTTGAAAACCATAGGGTCATTCTCCTTCTCACCTTCAAAGCATATCCTGTTTCATCATTTCAAATGGACTCTTTGTGGTTCTATTGTGTGCCAGATAGATGTAAAAGGGAGTTCAATAAATACTCCTTTACTCTTTCATATACTTCTTTGGGGCAGCATGGTTGGAGTAGCGGTTAGCGCAACACTTTTACAGCGCCAGTGATTGGGACCTGAGATTGAATCCCACATTGTCTGTAAGGAGTTTGCACATTCTCCCTGTGTCTATGTGTATTTTCCACAGGGGATTCAGTTTCCCCCCCACCATTCAAAATCATACTGGCCATTGTAAGTCAATTGAGTGTAATTGGCCAAAATGGCCTGTTACAGTACTGTAATTTAAAAAAAAAATCACTAAGTTAAAATGTTGTGGTCAATTCATTAGAACTATTCAAAATGGTGGTGGATATGGCCCTTATGGATAAAGGGAAAAAGGCGTATGGAGAGAAAGCAGGAATGGTGTACTGAGGTTGAATGGTGGTGCAGGCTTGAATAGCTGAATGGCCTCTTCCTGCACCTATTTTCCATGAATCTATGAACTTACTTTCCACATCATTATGAATTAGAAACTCACATGATGCATGTACATGACAGGGATTGGTGGGAAACTTGTTAGTTTTAGTCTGTGATTAACATTGTGACCTCTCTGATTGTCACTTTCTGCACTGTTCTTATGAATTCATGGAATTTAATATGCTTTCAGAATTCATAATTTCAGTTCATAATCATTGAATCATCAAGTGTGTGTATGATACAACAGTTATTGGCCTGATCAGCAATAATGATGAATGATCTTAGAGAGAGGAATTTAGGAGGCTCATTAAACGTTGCATGAAAAACAAGCAGAGTCTCAACATAGACAAAACAATAAAAGAAATCGACTACTCTTCATTACACAACATGAGTTTTGTTGCAGAGAGAGTGGAGAACACAAAGGTACTTTCTTTTTCTTTGGCTTGGCTTCGCGGACGAAGATTTATGGAGGGGGTAAATGTCCACGTCAGCTGCAGGCTCGTTTGTGGCTGACAAGTCCGATGCGGGACAGGCAGACAAGGTTGCAGCGGTTGCAGGAGAAAATCGGTTGGTTGGGGTTGGGTGTTGGGTTTTTCTTCCTTTGTCTTTTGTCAGTGAGGTGGGCTCTGCGGTCTTCATCAAAGGAGGTTGCTGCCCGCCGAACTGTGAGGCGCCAAGATGCACGGTTTGAAGTGATATCAGCCCACTGGCGGTGGTCAATGTGGCAGGCACCAAGAGATTTCTTTAGGCAGTCCTTGTACCTCTTCTTTGGTGCACCTCTGTCACGGTGGCCAGTGGAGAGCTCGCCATATAACATGATCTTGGGAAGGTGATGGTCCTCCATTCTGGAGACATGACCCACCCAGCGCAGCTGGATCTTCAGCAGCGTGGACTCGATGCTGTCGGCCTCTGCCATCTCGAGTACTTCGATGTTAGGAATGAAGGCGCTCCAATGAATGTTGAGAATGGAGCGGAGACAGCGCTGGTGGAAGCATTCTAGGAGCCGTAGGTGATACTTGGTATGCATGTAAAGGATGAACTGTCCTGGACCTACAATAATACCTCATTAGTGCAGCAGCACCTACCGTTCCTAAGGAAGTTGAAGAGAGCAAGGTTACGGGAACCCATCTTGACTACATTTTATAGGAGCATAATTGAGAGTTTACTTTGTTGCTGCAACATTGCTTGGTTTCATAGATGCAAAGCATTGGACCAGAAATAAATACAGAAGATCATCAAAATGTCCAAAAAGATCATTGGGGTCTCCCTTTCCTCTATTGATGACAAGCACTGGGTTTGTTGCTTTAATAGAGCTCAAAGAATTATAGAATACACTTTCAATCCATCAAGGAGGTGCAGGAGCATCAAAATTAGGACTGCCAGGCTAGGGAACAGCTTCTTCCCACAGACTGTGAGATTGATGAACAATGGGTGGAACACTTAGTGTTACATGAATACAGCGGCCCAGGTTCATTTCTAGCGCTGTGTAAGGAGTTTATAGATTCTCCTTGCATCTGTGTGGATTTTCTCCAGGTGTTTTGCTTTCCTTCCACCCTTCAAAACCTACGGGAGCTATAGGTTGATTGTTGATTTTCGGTGAGTATGGGCTAGAAGGCCTGTTACTATGCTGTACATCCAAATTTATCCTCTAACCAAGTAATTCATCCCAAAATAGTTATATATTTAATTTAAATTATACAAGAGTGTGAGATTGTGTGAGTGAGAGAGAGAGAGGGATAATCATATATGGTGCTTCATGTCTGCATATGTATGCACTGTGGTCTGGAGAAATGCTGTTTCATCGGGTTGTATTTGTACAGTTAGATGATAATAAATTTGAACTTATAACAGTGATTCAATAATTCTGTATTATAATTTTCACTTCCTCTGGATCTATCTCTTGTGCTTCCTTGGCTCACTTCCACTATTTTTCTTTGCATTAGTGCCCCATTTGTTTCTTTTAACTTCACTGATTCTGGTGTTGCTTAAAATCTAAGCAGTTTCATAGCAGTTAGCACTGCTGCCTCAGAGATCCAGGCATGAAGGCGTGATCCTCTGTGTGGCGCTTGTGCGTTCTTCCTGCAACCTCGTGGATTTTGTTAGGATGCTTCGGTTTCCTTCCATATTTCAACTACACTCTAGGTGATCTGGTAATTTGCTGCAATCAGGTAATTTTCTCCAAGTGTAGAGGATTGGCAAGAGAACTGGTGGGGAGAAGGAGGGATGGATTGGATGGTCATGTGGATACATAAGGTATAGCAGAATTGTGCATGTACAATGGGCAAAAGAGCTAGTTTCCATGTTGTATAATGTTAAAGTTTTCACATTCTGATCAGAAATCATTTAAATCAACATGAACTCAATTTATCTCCATTCATAGGTGTTGCCTTACAGTGTCTCTTCAGTATTTTATGTAACAATAAATGTACTTGATTGGATTGAGTAGCCTTAACTCATCGCTTTAACAAAGTGAAGTTGGTTTTAATGAAAGTTAAGAGGGTTGAAATACATGATCCATGAGAGAATTTTAATCAATATTCTGCACTTATTTACTGAAACATTCACTGATAATTTAAATATTTATCTCATTCTGCTCCACTCTCCATTGTCAAAGCCACTCATATTATAAAGATGGACCTCTGTCATTTCCTAATCTTTATTCTATTCTGCCTGTGAAGATGGTAAATTTCTCTGCACACTTGTGCTGTAGTGCATTCTTTTGCTTTATCCAGATACCTGAAACTAGACTTCAAAATGCTAGTGGTTTCCTGCATCATATATTTTGGTGTCCCATGGGCCTCATTATATTTGCTGTTCCCAATCTGTCGGCAATTCTGCACTGAACTCATTACCCATGTGAGAAGGAGACATCAAATTAACTTTCCTGATACTTGACTTTGACTCATCACAGCTGAAATTGTGGACTGACACTTAATAACAACATCATGACACTGTAACATGTCAAAAAAGATGATTGACACAAAATACGCAAGTTGACTAAAACAACTTCTTACAGATGAAATTCAAATTGATTGTCCTAACAGTTTTTCAAGTGGGATTTCTCTACGATTCATGCCCAGTCTTTGCTTTATGGCTTCCTTCAGACAATAGTTAATAAAGGCATATATGAAAAGGACAAGTTTTGCCACCTTTGTAACTTGTGCCTGAAATGTGACAAAGGTCACTGAAAGTGCCATTTTTTTAAAAACTATTTATTCGTTCAAAAAACAAATAATATATGACATATACAGCAATTAAACATGAACATGAACATTTTTTTATATATAGAAATAAAAATAAACCCCCCCCCCTTCAGCCAACTCTCCTAAGGAGAGCCATAAAAAAGGAAAAAAAGAATATTAAAAAAAGTTAAATATACATATTAAAATCTAATCAATATAAATTGAAATGTAAATATTCAAAGTATAACAGCCATTTATTAATTAAAAAATTATCATGTGAAATATATGTATTTTTTTCCATTATTAAACAATCTTTCATCTCATTATGCCATCTATTAATATCAATCATGTTTGTATCTTTCCACGTACTAGCAATACACTTTTTTGCTACGGATAAAGCTAAATATACAAAAGCAAGCTGAAACTTATCTAATCCCAAACCTTTCAGAGGTTGAAAACTACCCAATAAAAATACTGTTGGATCTGAAACTATTTTAATCTTATACAGATATTCTAAAAACGATTGAATTTTCTTCCAAAAAGATTGTATATGTATACATAACCAAACAGCATGAAAAAATGTTCCAACCATATCACCATATCTAAAGCACAAATCTGATTCATTAAAACCATATTTTTTTTAATTTTTCAGGTGTCAAATATAATTGATGAAAAAATTGTAATTAATCATTGCATAACGTGCATTTATCAATCTAGTTATACTATCATAACAAATATCTAACCAATCCTCTTCAGAAAAAGTAAAACCAATATCCACTTCCCATTTAATTTTAGATCTATCCCAACCCTTTTTATCCATACCATCCTGTAATATTTGATACATAAATGAAATATAACCCTTCTCTGGTACCTTCATAAGTGAAGTCTCAAATTTAGTCATTTTAGGTAAAATCATATCTCTACCAAACATACATTTTAGCAAAGATCAAATTTGATAATAAATAAATAAAGAATTCTTATCAATACCAAAATCTACCCTCATCTGATTAAAATATAACTTACTCTCTTTAAAACAATCTCATAAATTTTTCACACCTTTAAATCTCCACTGAAATAAACTTTGATTATGTATTGAAAAAGAAAAAAATGTTGATTATTATACAATGGAGTCAAAGCCAATAATTTACCCCTAGAACCTATCATTTTATTTTCCTTTATCCATAACTTCATTAAATGTTTTAGTATAGGCACATTATATTGTTGTAACAAATTTATATTCCACCTGAACAAAAACTGACGTATTTCAAATTCAGAAATACTTGCCATCTCAATTTTACCCCAACTAGGAGGCTGTAAAAAATCCATCAATGAACTAATAAATTTAAGTTGGGCTGCCTCATAATAATTTTGAATATGTGGTAAACGTAATCCCCCCTAACTCATATTTCCAAGTTAATTTATTCAAAGCTACTCTCAAAAATTTACTCCTCCATAAAAACTCCCTACTCATTTTATTTCAATCTCGAAAAAATTTTTATCAAGTAAATATGGAATAGATTGAAACAAATATTGTATCCGCGGAAAGATATTCATCTTTATTGTATTTATTCTTCCCATTAAATTAATAGGTAAATCTTTCCATTTAATCAAATCAGTTTTAATTTTTTTCATTAACAGAGCATAATTTAATTTATATAAAGATTGATAATTAACATTCAAAATTATACCCAGATATTTAATTCGATCAGTCCACTTCAAATTAATAATATTCTTATAAACTGAATAATCTTCATCGCTTACCAGTAATATTTCATTTTTTTCCCAATTAACTTTATATCCAGAAAGACATCCATATTGTATTAAGCATTCCTTCAAATGCAAAAGTGAATGAACTGGATTTGTTAAATACACCAATACATCATCAGGAAATAAATTAATTTTATACTCCTCATCTAAAACTTTCATATCTTGTATCTGTGTATTTTGTCTTATCAACTGTGCTAAAGGTTCAATCACTAGCGCAAATAAAGCTGGTGATAAAGGACAACCTTGATGAGTTCATCGAGTTAACTTAAAAGATTCCGAAATCAAACCATTCGTCAATACTCTAGCTACCGGTTTACTATATGGAGCCCTAATCCAACCAATAAAAGAGGGACCAAACTTAAATTTCTCCAAAACTTTAAACAAAAAATTCCATTCAACTCTATCAAATGCTTTTTCTGCACCTAAGGATATCACCATCGGATGATCTAAAGATTGTTGAAATCCATTTATCAAACTAATCACTCGCAAAATATTATCTGAAACCTATCTATTCTTTATAAAACCTGCTTGATCAGGTTTGGTAAAAAATTAGCCAATGTATTTGCTAATATTTTAGCTATTATTTTATAATCTACATTTAACAACAAAATTGGTCTATATTAATATATTTTCAAAGTATTATCTTTTTTTAGGAATTACTGTAATTAAAGCACTAGAACAAGACTCAGGTAAATCATAATGTTCTCCAACTTGATGTAATACATCCCTAAACACTGTAGATAAATAATCATTAAAAAATGTATAAAATTCAACCAAAAATAGATAATCACCAGGCGATTTACCGCTTGGCATTTCCAGCATAGCCATTTTAATTTCAGAATCAGTAAATGGTTCTTTTAACTCCTGTATATCTCCATCCTCTAATATCGGTAAATTCAACTGTGATTTTTTTTAAAAATCAATCAATCCAGTTTCCTGTTTTCCTTCAGATGTATATAACTTTTTTATAAAATGAATAAAACTCATCATTAATCTCACAAGGTTTATAAGTAATAAGAGAATTCCGTCTAACAGCATTAATAGTCCTCGATATCTGTTCTTTCTTTAATTTCCACGCCAAAACCTTGTGTGCTTTCTCTCCCCATTCATAATACCATTGTTTAGTCCTACTAATCACACATTCAAATTGATAAGATTGAAAAGTATTATATTTCAATTTCAGCCTAGATAATTCTATTTTCTGATCTTCTGCAGCATCTTTCTGAAATTCCTTTTCTAACTCATCAATCTGTTTCTCTAATTCAAGGCTCTGATTTAATTGATTCTTTTTTTTATTTTTGAAGTATAACTAATTATTTGTCCTCTCAAATAGGCTTTCATAGGATCCCATAATACAAACTTACTTTGAACAGAATTAGAATTTTCTTTCAAAAATAAATTAATTTGTTTTTTTTTCAAAAAATCAATAAATTCCATAGTTTTAACAACATTGTATTAAATCTCCAACGATAAGCTATTTGAATTTTCTCAGAAGTTTCATATGTTTCAGAGAATGATCTGAAATCACCCTACTTTTATATTCCACTTGTTGTATTTTCCCTTGTAAATGTGCCGATACTAAAAAGAAGTCAAACCTTGAAAACGATTCATGTCTAGATGAATAAAAGGAAAAAAAATCTTTCTCTGTCAGATTAAGATGTCTCCAAATATCTACTAAATTAAGATCTTTCATCAACGCTTGGACCTGGATTGCCATCTTGGATTTTTTAACTTTCTTCAGAGATTTATCTAATAAAGGTTCCAAAACACAATTAAAATCACCACCAACTAAAACATTATCATTAGCTTGACCCAAACATAAAAATGCATCCAAAATAAATACTTCATCATCTGCATTTGGAGCATAAATATTAAGTGAAGTCCAAAATTCACTAAAAATCTTACAATTCCATTTAAGAATACATCCTGCCTTTTCCTCCATTGATTGTAATTCAAAAGATATTTTTTTATGTATCAAAATTGCTACACCTTTAGCTCTAGAATTAAATGAAGAAGAATATACATTCCCAATGCAATCCATTTTTAATTTCATGCTTTCCTTCACATTCAAATGTGTTTCTTGTAAAAAAGCAATATCAATTTTCATTTTCTTAATATACGCCAAAACTCGCTTATGTTTTTTTTAAACTTTATTTAAGATTTTATAACATGAATAATATATAGGATTACATGAAAAAAAATTAAGAATAAAATAATAAAATTACAATACAGTATCAGTAATCTAAATAAAATATACCCTCCCCAATAATTATTACACATTAATAACCCAACTCAAATTAGTCCAACCCCCCTTTCCCCCAAAAAATAAAGAGTGAAGAATTAATAAAGTTAATAATATATGTGAAAAAAACCCCACTTACAAAAAAACATAACCGATTAAAATACTAACAAAAAGAAAAGTAATTAATACTAAGATATCAGACTTAAAAAACATATTTAAATCAAACTTAAATGCATATATTTAACAAACAGAGTTAAGATGAAACATATATTTAACTCAAACTTGATATAAAAAATTAGTAAAGTTAGTAACATTATCTATCAAAAATTCTTAAACAATAATCAATTCTTAAAAAAAATTGTAGCATGAAAAACAAATGAAAAAAAACTTTCTCTATAGAGATAAACCTTCACCAAATATCAACTAACTTCACATCTATCATCATATTAGTCACATAAACCACCATCTTAAAACAAAATTCAAACCTCATTAAGCATTGTACAATTCAATTTTAGTACTCTTCCACCATTTTTCCCTTTAACTCTTGAATAGTTATCCAATAAAAGCTCCAATACCACATTTAAATATCCCCAATCGTAACGTTAAAATTCAGATATCCAAATAATAAAAACACATCTACAAGGAAATCTATATCTTCAACAAATGGAGCATAAACCACAAACAAAATTCAAGCCTCATTAAGAATTGTACAATTCAATTTATAACTTTCACCATTATTCCCTTTGTTCTATAATTAAAATAGCAAAATAATATACACCAGAATTACCACTCCTTTCACCTTAAAGTTAAAGAAAAAATATAAAAAAACTTATCCATCCCATTCACATTTAAATTTCAAATATTCCTTATGTACTGAATAAACTTTACAAAAAAACCACATCAATTTTTAGTTTTTTTAAACAATCAAATACCTTCTTATGCTTTTTTTTATATTTAAACAAAAAAAAAACCCTTCACTCTTTAATCTAATAATACAAAAAAAAGGAAAAATAAATGGGTAGGAGGTTAAAAATACCCCCTCCCGTCTAAACCGCGCAATGCGGTAACTCACAAAAAAAATGGGTGTGAGATAACTCACACGTAGCAGATGACTTTCAGGAAATAGTGCCTATCCAGTTCTCTCCCCCAACTCTCACTTCATCTTAAACTAACATCATCATTATTTATATCCCTTTTAAAAAAAAATTAGAAAAAAAAAAGGACAACTCTTCTTTTAATCAGCTCCAACTGCCGAGTCACCATTACAACCATTCCTTCTTGGAGCACGGCTCTTTTCTTCCATCTCTTGTCTCCTTAGAGATCGCGGCGGACTATGTCTCTGTTGAAACTGAGTAATTGGCAGTTCTTGAGCAAATGCTAATATCTTCCTTTGGAGAATCAAAGAACTTTGGTTGGCAACCATCTTGGAAAACCTTCAAAACAGCTGGATATCTAAAGGTTGCCTTGTAACCTTTCTTCCACAACAACTCTTTAGCAGGATTGAATTCCCGTCGTTGGAACATAACTTCTTGACTCAAATCCGCATAGAAGAAAACTCGATTATTTTGAATCATCAAGTGTGATTTTCTCTGTTGTGCATTTCTAATAGCCACTCGTAAAATTATTTCTCTGTCGTAATAATTCAAGCAACGAACCAAAACAGGTCTTGGACTTTGACCTGAAATAGGTCTTCTACGCAAGGCTCTGTGAGCACGTTCCAGTATTAACCTTCCGGGAAATGTTCTTGACCCAGCACCTGCGGAATCCATTCAGTAAAAAATTTTCTTTGGTCTGGTCCCTCCATACTTTCCGGCAAACCAATAATCTTTATATTGTTCCGTCTGGATTGGTTTTCCAAATAATCAATCTTTTTCACCAAATTTTTATTTTGAGTTTGTAAGTCTTCAACCATTTTGGTCACATCAAAAACTTGATCCCATATTTCATCTATATCTTCTTCACACGAATTAAATTTATCTCTCACTTCAAGCTTAAAAGCTCCAAACTCAGCCATCTGTTGAGAATGTATTTTCACCAGAGTATTAAACCTAGTACCAAGTTCAGTCATAATCTTGGATAATCCCTGCATTGTATAAGATAATTTAGATTCAAGATTCACAAAAATCTTTTCAATTGGAAGAGATTTTGGCTCAACAAATTCCTGCTTCTTCTGCATAACCAAAGGATCTTCTGTTCCTTCCTTCATTCTGGTTGCCTTCCTTGTAGTATGACTGAGTGTGGAAACCCCAGCCACAGCCTCTCCAGCAATGACTGGAAGACACTGGCCGGGGTTTTCCCCAGTTCATAATGTATTAAATTCTCCCAGTACATCAAGTTGTATAGGTTTTTCTATCTCAAGGGATGCAGTTTGCAGCGCCACCTCTACAGTTGACAAATGCCTTTGAGTAACTCTACCGATGTAACATAGAGTTCTACATCTGAACACTGTACCTCTCTCCTGGGATCCATTTCACGCTGAGTCCCAGTGTCTTTCCTGTAGGTAGGCTCCAAAACTTGAACTTTTGGAAAATGTAGTTTTTTGATGATCTGTTGTCGTTTTTTTTTTGCTCTTTTCCACCAATTGTATCATCATAAGTTAAATTAACAGCACTGAAATTATCTAAACTTATAAAGAATTTTAACGGGCATTTCTAGACAAAACAATAAGATAGAGTCAGGAGAGGACTGGAAGGCACATCTGATCCTTATGCCATCTTGCCACGCCCCCCCACTTGCTTATGTTTAATCATACTATTTAATCCTCGAACATTAAAATTAGCAAACCTCAACTTTAATATATCTACTATTATTACTAAATACCAATAATATATTTATATTAAAACTCAAATCAATGTTTAGGCCCTCCAATTAAAAAAAAATCACAAATTAAAAACTAAAAATAATTAAAAAATATAATAAAGAAAAAACAATCCCCCCCCTCAAAAAAAACTACCAAAAGGTAGTATTCCCTTAAACAAAAATTGGGTGTGGGTCACCCACCAGTGGCTGATGACTAGTAAAGAACTTAGTGCAGATCTCTCCAAAGAACTTAGTGCAGATCTCTCCCTCCCCAGCCAAACAATCAGTAACATCAAAATATCATAATAACAAAAGAAAAAAATAGAATTAGAAAATTCTTCTTTTCATCCAGAGGATTCCAATCTTGAAGATCCCATTTCAGAAGGAGGTAGACTCTTTCCATTCCCATTTTTCCCATTTCTGCCATTTCTTCTGTTTCCAGAGCTACCAAATTTTCGTTTAGGAGATAATGGTGGACTACATCTTTGTCCTCCTATATCTGGCAATGAATCAGCAAAAATCGTTGCTTCACAATCAGTTTCAAAAAAACAAAATTGATAGTCTCCATAAAACACCTTCAACACTGCAGGGTAATGAAAAGTAGACTTACAACCTTTACACCACAAAACTTCTTTAACTGGATTGAATCGATGTCGACATTGAATGACACCTTGACTCAGATCAGGATTAAAAAAGACTGCTATTCTGAATCAATAATGGGGTTTGTCGTTGTCTCGCATTTTGTACTGCAAGTCGAAGTATTGCTTCTCTATCCAAATAACTCAAACATCGAATTATTACCGGTCTCGGTGGTTGACCAGCTGAGGGTATTCTTCTTAAAGCTCTATGGGCTCTTTCCAGTGCCAATCCCCCAGAGAAAAATTCTTGCCCTAATATTTGCGGAATCCAGTCTTTAAAAAAATGAAGAGGATCTTGTCCTTCTATACCTCCTGGCAAACCAACAATTTTCACATTATTGGAAAATCAATGCAGAAGGAATAATCTATTTTTCTTTCTAGCTCCTTCTCACATTCTCCTAATTCTATGACTGATTTTTCAACACTTTTTCTGTGTTAGAAGTCACTTGTTGTTTACAGTCCAAAAAAAGCAGTCTGGTTTTTTTAAATTCTTCATAAGATACATCCACACGTGTCTTAACCATATTTAATTCTGAACTTATACCAGCATTCATTTGAACCATTTCATTCATTTGAGATGTCAACAAATCCATTCCAGGTTTTATAACAGCTTGAATAATTGCATTCATTTGCATACACTGTGATTCAGTAAATCTCAGCTCTGCTCTCTCTGACATAGTGGCAGAACAAGGTAACTGCAGCTCCTGCCGCTGGTCCCCCCACCCCCCATAACAACGAGATATTCTCATCAATTCGCAAAGAAAAACAATTTATGCAGATTGAAGTGCTACCTGATGGATTTCCAACAATGGAGTAGTCTTCCTGCGTCCTCCCTCCATTGAAATCGAAAGGCTTTCCAAATTGGGGTCCACTTCTTTGGAACATGCACCTTCTTCCAGAGAACGGGTAATTCCAGCGCCATCCTTCATTTGGTGAGGAATAGATTTTTTTTTCAGCCCTCACAGGCAATCTTTGGGGTTTAGACAATGAAGAGATTGAGCCTGGGGCTATATCAAGTCGTCTAGGACCCAGATCTTCAGCACTTTGAAAATGTAATTTCTTATGAACTTGAGGTTTAGTCTTTTTACCATTAGTGGCCATAATAATTCCTTAATACTTTAAACTAAAATTTAAAAAGTTTAAACTTGAAAACAAAGGGTTAAAAAATGGGTATTTAAAAATCTGGTCAGAGAGGTTGAGATTGGACATCTAGACTCTATGCCATCTTGCCACGCTCCCCCGAAAGTGGCATTGAGAAATATAACATTTCAATGTATTGTCATCCCTCATTGCTACAGAATACACCTTCTCTTACAGGCCTAAATTAAGTTTAAGCTTTCAAGCAGTATCTGATAGATTCCAGGATTAATTCTGTACACATTGTTTAATAGCTATCAGCCAGCTAAATGCAGTAAGAACACGCCAGAATGCTGGAGGGACTCTGCAGGTATATACAGCATTTATAGGAGACAAAGATATATTGCTGATGTTTCAGACCTGAACTCTTCAAGGAGGAAATATCAGAAAGTCTTAGAATTCAGACAGTGCTGGCAGGGGAGGAATCTGGACCAACAAAAGGTGCTAATTGGATATGATAAGGGACAAGATAAGAATTTATCATGTTGGTGCTATCTAGTTGGAGGGTGTTCAGACAGAAGATGAGGTGATGTTCTTCCAATTTACAGGTTGGCTCAGTCTGGCAGTGCATGAGATTATGGGTAGACATGCCAGCAAGTGAATGGGAAGGAGAATTGAAATGGGTGGCCACTGGGAAATCCATGCTATTTCGATGGACAGAGCCGAGGTGCTCAACACAGTTATCTTCCAATCTGTGTCTAGTCTTTCCGACGTAGAGAAGACCACAAAGGGAGCACTAGATGCAGTAGATGATCCCTGCAGGTTCAGAAGTAAAATGTGCTTCATTTGGAAGGACTGTTTGGGATGCTGATTGGTGATGTGAGAGGAGGAGGTGTGACCAGAGGAGGTGTGAGAGGAGGAGTGACTCACATTACAGCAGCAGCCCTCAATCTGTGTGATTCCTTCAAATGCAAATCACTAACAACTCACAATCTATGCAGGTTGATTAGCTGCTAAGCCCCTCGTTGTGAATAAATAGAGGTAAGGAAAGAGATAGATGAGTATCAGAGCCTGCATCACCAGGCTGAGGAACATCATCATGGTCCGCTGCTGCAGTCACCATTCTGTAGGGTTGTCCCCTAAGCTTCTCATTCTCATTGTGGGGCATTCTCCTCATTTCTGGTGCCCCGCATTTGACTACTGCTCCCGTGGAGTCTGCAACCCCTCGTGGTATGCCACCAGCTGAGGCACATCATGAAAACATATCCATGTTTGCAGGATTTCAAAAATATACACAGAACTTTCAAAGCCTGTATGGAGACATCAGCATTATAACCGGGCCATAGGACCCTGGGGAGCAACACTGTGTCTCTGCTTCCCGCTCTCCCATGTCCACATCAACATTGTCATTACAGCAGCTCAGGCAGCAACACCAGTTTTTTAAAATTTATATATCTATTCATATATTTATTACTTCTTTTTCTGTCTTAGTATATTACTGTAATTTTATATATATATATATATATGATATGTATCATTGCAGTTGGATTGAATTGTGTACCTGACTTGCTGCAGTAAGTAAAATTTTGGTGCATCTGTCCATTGCATTCATGAGCATGAGAATAACTCCTCCCTGCAAATGTTGTTCTAACATTTCTTCACTTCGCCCTATCTAGGAACATAAACAGCCCTACCAGGAGAGCAAAGATTAATTTCTGGCTTCTCCAGCCTCCTCTGCTGCATTTGGTGATCCCAATGTTGCTTCCTCAACCTTGGCAAGAAAAATTGCAGATGAAGGGATCCATGGGCAGAGCATCCACACTCTGTCCACAATAGCCCTCCTGAGCTCTGGTTGTGTGTCATTTCATCTGCACATTCCCACATTGACCTGTCATCATTGACCCTCTCTACTGTCAGGGTGAAGTCCAAGGAAAGCTCGATGAACAAAATCTAACCTCCTGCCTAAGTAAAGCAACAGCAAATGATAGGAACATTGAATTCTCTGGTTTCACATTATCCTTGTTTATCTCTCTCAGCATCAAGGGTGTGGGGAGGGGGGGCATTTGCAACCCATGTCCCTCTCATGAGTTTTGTTCCTCCCAACCACCCGCAGCATTAGCATCACTGGGGGGGGGGGGGGAGGGGGTTGCAGACCACACTGAGTGATGCCATCAGAAGGGGTGTCACCAAAATGACTTGCGTAGTTTTGTCTTCATGTGCGATAAGCATGCACATTTGTCTGAAACACCAGAGGGAGGGAGAAGTGTGATGGCACGGTGGAGGTCCATGGCATGTATGGCACCCCTCCCACTGAGTGGGTTTTCAAATGGCAGTTTGTGCCCACTCTCCCTCCACCTCCCCCCCCACAACCATCATGACCTTCCGACTCACTTTATTTTCTTGTTTCCTTTCCCATGATCTCCAATCACCCATTTTCCTTCCTTCTGGAGTTCCATTCACGCATTTCAACTCTTCTCTTCCCCACTTCAATCAAACATCACACATATGCAAACAATACATGTGCAGGACAAGCATTGATACATAAAAGTTATTAAATAAATAGTTTTGTGAATATGAGAATCTCGGATGGTTAGAGTGAGCAGTTCCTTTGGTTGTTCAGCGTTCTCACTACCCGTGGGGAGATGATGTTCCTCAGCCTGGTGATGCAGGCTCTGATACTCATCTATCTCTTTCCTTACCTCTATTTATTCACAGGCACAACAAACGTCATTTAATATTCTATGCATACTATTGAGTTACCCCTTCACATTTTTGAAGGACCACTGATCCTGACATTTTCTCATTTCCACAACGGTTGAATCCATTAATACCTTTTTTTATGTTCCATTACATTGGTATAGTTACCCAAATGGAACACCATTGTTCATGGGCTAATGACTGAAGAGTTAACCAACTGATTTATATATAAATAGTGTGTGTGTGTGTATATATATATATATATATATATATATATATAAATTAAAAAAATATATATACACCCACACACACACATACACATATTATTTATAAATATATATCTAATATGTATATATATATATATAATATATGTATATATATAAATAATATGTATTTATAGATATTTATAAATAAATAATATATGTATACTTATATGTATATATACACATACACACATTATTTATATATATAATATGTATATATATAAATAATATGTATTTATGTATATAAATAAAAATATATGTATATATATACATACACACATTATGTATATATAATATGTATATATATATATATATATATAATATATATAAATAAATAAATAGATAAATGATATTTACATATATGTATGTATATATATATATATCTATATATATATCTATATATATAGATATATATATACATACACATATACACACAATATATATATCTATATATATAGATATATATATAGATATATATATATATCTATATATATATATATTTACTCAACAGTTTATCTGTGAGGCACAGGGATACATTAATTGTCATTTTATCTAAAATTTAAATTGTCATTTGCTTCTATCATCCCATCTTTCCTCTGTGCTAAATCTGCCCTACTAATTGTTCATTTCTTTCCCTAATGATCCATGTTTAACATTTGAATGTATTAACATTAATTTATGTAACCATGGAACTGAACTATTTTCTTTGACAATCCATTTACGGCAGCCAGGCTTAAAGATTGCTTTTTCCCCAAGCCATCAAGCTCCTGAAAGACAGTACACATCATGCTGACCTTACATGGTGCTATTTAACCTTTCTTCTCATTGTAATCCTTTGCTCTGTGTAAATGGCAGAGATGACCTTTTACTCTGCTCGCAGAAGAACTTTTCTCCCTATAATAATGGAGAGGAAGTTGATTACTATAAGCATGAGAGAAGTGGAAGAACAAAAAGAAAACAGCATGTTCAGATGAAAATGTCAGCTCATAAGACAAATGACATCCCATTCATTTGTAGACAATAAGGACACTGTCCCCAGCCCTTTTTTCAGGGAAGTTTTCTTTCCTCTTTGGTACAATTACATTGCTCCCTCACCTTGCTTTTGCAGCAGAGGTCAAATCATTCAATTTCTTCAAGAAAGTCACTGTTTGTTTGGGCATCAGAGTTATTCACTAATTTTCAAGATGTTCACCAAAAAACACTATTGGAGAGCTGCAACCAGTCATGTGCACTGGGTCCACTGTTGTTTAACCAAGAACCTCAGGCACCAACAGCTTCATAATCGCTTCAAAGGTTTGGAACCAAGGATCGAGAAGTGTGACTTGGTTGTCTCGAGCTCAAGTTCATTGCTGGACTGGACTGGAGACTGTGTGACTACAGTGGAGGCAGAGGGTTCCATGGACCCTTAGTGTCTCTCAAGGGACTCTCTTTGCTTCTCTTTCTTGTCTTAACAATTAACCTTGGTCACCAGGTCCAGTGCTACAATTATCTTGAACATTATACAATTAAAAATAAACAGGCTAATCCACTGATGTTATACTCCTTTAAGTCTAGATGTGAGCAGATCCCATCACCTTAATGTTAACACAGACAAAGAAGCTCATTGTACTGGTAATTACTGCTATTAAGCCATATTGACCCATCCTATCACATTTGTTCTACATATCCATCCCTTGCCTTCTCTCTCAGTGAAAAGTAACTTGCATGTTTTTCTTTCCCAATTCTGGTGAAGGTTGCAAAACTGAAATGTTGACTGATTTTCTGTCCACAGATGCTGCCTGACCTGTTGAGTTTTGCCAGCACTGTCATTCATTGCACCTTACTGATCAATCAGCCTCACCTAAGCAGAAAAGGGCTGCAGAGATAAATGTGGACAGGTTTTATCTGATTGCTCATGCTGCCTGTCCACAACAAGTTGGAATAGCCCCTTAACATATTTACCCTTGAGTTACAGGTTCATTTTATCAAATGTCTGTTTTAGGCATGGGTCCTTGATGATTTAATTTTTGTCTGCACCATAATGATGAGTGAAACTCTTTCAGATCTAAGTGAGTATACAATTCCTGCTCACTATCTTAGAGCTAAATCTTCAAAAATCAGCAATGCCTCGGTCTTCTTTCTTGACTTTTGTGACTTAGTTTTGACTTCAGATTTATAGTCAGTTCATACATTACATAAAACCCTGAGATTCCTTTTTCCTGCAGATGCAGCAAAATTACCACTGATTGGTAGTGCAAAACTTCAATAAACTGTACACAGCTTAAACAATCAAAAGAACTCTAAACAGATAATAAATGTAAACAAACTGACTGTGCAATACAGGAAGAGCAAGGAAAATCAATAAAATCCACAAGTCCTTATATCTCTGAGTCTCTGATTGACTTTGTCATTGACGATTCTGATGGTAGAGGGGTAGCAGCTGTTCCTAATCTTGGTGGTGCAAGTCTTGTGGCATCTATACACCCGTCCTGAAGGCAGCAGTGAGAAAAGAGCATGTGTTAGGTAGTGTGGATCTTTAATGATTGCTGCTGCCCTACAACAGCAGTGTTCCTTGTAGATGTACTCAGTAGTAGGGAGGTTTTTGCCTGTGATGTCCTGGCTGTGGCCACTACCTTTTGGAGGCTTTACGCTCAAGGGTATTGGTGTTCCCATACCAGTTTGTGATGC